>NC_142041.1:30606895-30924551 GCF_982192425.1 Myodes glareolus
CCTCCAGTAAAATGCTAAGCAGTGAAGATGAGGGTGGCCACCCTTGCTTTGTTTTGCTCCTGGGGAAAGGTTCTCCCTCTTTCACTGCTGAGTGTGATGTTAGCCATGGGTTTCTCATGAATGCTCTTTGTCATGCTAACAAAATTCCTTTGATACCTAGTTTGCTGAAAGAAATTTTTTTTTGTCATGAAAAGATATGCAATGAATTTTGTTAAATGCCTTCCTGGGTCTATTGAGATGACACAGTGGCTTTCCCTCCAGGTTCTATTAATATTATGTATTACATCAATTGGTTTTCCCATGTTGAGCCACTCTTGCCTTCCTAGCATAAATCCCATTAGTCATGGTGTATAATCCTTTTAGTTTGCTCTGGGATTTGGTTTTCTAGTATTTTGTTCAGGATTTTCCTGTCTATATTCATAAGGAATATTGCTCTGTCATCTTCTTTTCATTCAGTATATTAGTTTTGGGCCTTAGTATCAAAGAATGCTCATAAACTATGTCTTCAATTTTTGGCAAGACTTTGAGTAGGACTGGTGTTAATACCAGATGTTTGGTAGACTTCACCAGTGGAATCAGCTCATCTTGGAGCTTCACATATTGGAAGACTAGTTTTTAAATTAGTAATTCAGTGTGTTTAATTGTTATAGACTTTTATTAGTTTCCTCTTTTTCTTGTGTCAGTCTTGGCGATTTTACTTCTAAGAATTTATCCATTTTATCTGTTAGTTAATAAGTTGCTGTGCGATTAATTTTTTACAGGACTTTTTATAATCCTTTAATTTGCATAAATTCAATAATTTCTTTACTTTCGTTTCAAATTTTAGCTATTTATCTCTTCTTTTTTTCTTCTTGGTCAGTTTCAATTTTTGCCAATTTTGTTGAGCGTGCAAAGTTGGGGGCTGGAGAGATGGCTCAGTGGTTAAGAGCACTGGCTGCTCTTCCAGAGGACCTGGGTTCAATTCCCAGCAACCACATGGCAGCTCACATCTGTCTGTAATCCCAGTTGCAGGAGATCTGGCATCCTCACCTAGACACACATGCAGGCAAAACATTAGTGAACATAAAATAAATAAATTTTTCTTTCAAAAGTGCAAGGTTGGAAAACTTCATTCCACACAAGTAGTAACAAAAAGAGAGCTGAGTAACTGTGTTAATATCAGACAAAAATCAACTTAAAAAAAAAACTTGTGCCCCTCCCATTTTTGTTTTTGATTCATTGCCAATGTTCTGGTATGTTGATCATATTTTTATTAATATAATGAAATACCTGGGACAGGCTACTTAAAAAAGAGAAATCAAAACAAACAATAAAACAACACCAGAGGTTTATATTAACTCAGGATCCTGGAGGTTTCAGGACTTAAAATGTTGATGACTATCTCACTGTCAGAGTTTCTAGGCATTAAATGGTATCACATGGCAGCAGACAAGGGGACTTACCATATATCCGCACAATCCTTCTCCTTCTCTTAAGACCATCAGGAGTTATAATTCAGTGGAAGAACACTCGCTTAGCATGTATGGCACACACACACACACACAATCTAGGGAATAGGCATATTATCTGGGTATAATGTCCACCTAACATGCAGAAAGCAATGGGTTAGATTCCTCTTGCACATTAAAACAAAAACAAAAACAAAAAAAACCCAAGTGTTGGAGCACACATCTATAATCCCAGCACTCAAGAAGATGAGGCAGAAGGATCAATCAGTTCAAGGCTGCTCTTACCCACATAATGAGCTCAGAATCAACCTGAAATTCATGAGACACTGCCTCAAAAGGCAGAACTGGGGAAGATTAAGGCAAGAACCTAAACACCACAGTCAGACTAAATTTTCTACTCTCTTGATACTAATAATACAAAGACTTCTAGGATTCAATTTCCTGTCCCCAAGTTCTTCATGGCCTACTTAGACTCTGGTACCAGGGTTAGCTCCTGGCAATGACATCTACACTCTGAGGCTAAAGGCTACTAAGAATTTGATCCCACTCCAACTCTTGGCCTGAAATACCTCTACCCTAAAGCCTTTATGGACCCAACTTCCCTTGGCCCCAGGAACATATACGCATATGCAACATTTCTGTATTTGTTCCCTGGGGTTGCCGAAGCAAATTCCCCAAAACTAGGTGACCTTCAAATGATGTGCTTTCTTGTGGGTCTGGGGGCTAGATATCCACATCAAGACGCTGTCGCGTCCACACTCTCTTTGATGGACTTTAGGGAAGAATCTTTCCATGCATGTGTAAATCAGAGGACAACTTGCAGGAGTTAATTCTCTCCTCCTACCATGTGGGTCCTGCAGCTAAACTCAGATCAACAGGCTTGGCAGCAGGGGCGCTGACCTGCTGAGCCATCTCCGTTATTTTCTAGAACATCTCTATTCCCTGTTTGATTGACCCCAGAGCCGAACTGGTGTTGGGTCGTAAAGAGATCAGGCAGATGCCAGTCTCAGCACCACTCTGGTCTGTCTACCATCCTTCTCTGACCTTTGGTCACAGGTCAAGTGACTGACTTTGTTTTTATTTTGTTGTTGTTGTTGTTGTTTGTTTGTTTTGTTTTGTTTTTCATCTATTTTTTATTGGTTTTTGAGACAGGGTTTCTCTGTAGCTTTGGAGCCTGTCCTAGGACTAGCCCTTGTAGACCAGGTTGAACTCACACAGATCCACCTGCCTCTGCCTTCTGAGTGCTGGGATTAAAGGCGTGTGCACCACCGCCCAGTTGTTTTGTTTTGTTTTGTTTGAAAAAGGGTTTTGTTGTTGTTTTTTTAGAGCCTGTCCTAGCTCTGGAACTAGCTCTGTAGACCAGGCTGGCCTCAAACTCACAGAGATCCACCTGCCTCTGCCTCCAGAGACTGGGATTAAAGGCGTGCGCCACCACAGCCTGGCAAGTAACTGACTTTTTAAAGTAGTGGTAAAAGATACATAACATGAATCTTTTTACCAGTTTTTTTAAAGTACATTTACATTGTTGTGTAATCATCCCTACACTTTATCTTCAGAACTCTTTCATCTCAACTAAAATTCTGTATTTATTAAACAATAAAGCCCCATTTGCCTGGTCCCCAGCCCCTTGTGGCAACCCCTTCTATTTCAATCTACCTATCTTCGTATCTCATACATACATAATTATCCACATGTGGTCATTTGTGTGTGGCTTATTTCACTCAGTGTGTCATCAAGGTTCACCTATGACACAGCACACGTTAGAATTAGAAAGGGGGGCTGGAGAAATGGCTCAGCAGTTAAGAGCACTGACTGCTCTTCCAGACTGCTCTTCCAGAGGACCCGGGTTCAATTCCCAGCTCACAACTGTCTGAAAATCCAGTTCCAGGGGACCTGGCACCTTCACACCAATGCACATAAAATAAAGATAAATAAATCATTAAAAAATTTAAAAAAAAAAGAATTAGAAAGGGAACTGGAACTTAGCTGGATCCTTAGACTTTTGTTTTAGGTAGGAACCAATTATTTCCCTATTTCAGGAGCATGAGGTCTGACAATTAGCCACACCTGGTGACAATAGCCTTAAGAGAGCAGAACTCTGGTTCACAACTAGGTGGGACCTTTATTTGAGTTAGAAGCCCAATAACCTGATGAACTAAAAACAAGTCCCAAACTCTCTGACCTTTGACCTCTTTGGGCCTCCACAGACTAGCTAAGTAGGCTTGCATGGTCGCACGTGTTTACAATCCCAGCTACACAGGAACTTAAACAAGAGGGTCATGAGTTCAAGGCCTATTTGGGCTACACAGTGAGTTCGTGGCTATCTGAGTAACTTAGTGAGAATCAACCTCAAAATAAATTGTAAAAATAGGGCCGTGGTGGAGGCTGGGACAACAGCTCAGTCAGTAGAGCACTTGCCAAGCAAGCATGGTAGTCCAAGTTAGATCCAGAACTCACATAGCAAAGCTGTGCATAGTGGCATGCACCCTACCATTAGAGTTAGAGAGGAGGAGACGGGAGGATCCCTGGGGCTCACTGGCCCGTCACTAGCTGGCTGAGTGAGCTCTAGGCCAGTCAGAGACTTTGTCTCAATAAAACAAGGTAGACAGTACTCTGGAGGAATGGCACCCGAAGTTGACCTTTGGTCTTCATGTGCACATCATACGTACAAGCACACATGTGCATGCAAGCATATACATACACACAGAGAACCTGGAGATGGGTGGTGGAAAGGAGAGAGAGAGGATATAGCTCAGTGGTAGAACATTTACTTAGCATGAATGAGACCATGACTGGGATGGGGCCAGAGGTAGGAGGGGGAATACATGGAGATAGTTAAGCATTTTTGTTTGACTTCTATTACTGTGATAAAGCACTGATCAAATCTAACTTGGGGAGAAAATGTCTTTTTTAATAATTTATTCTTACTTTATATGCATTGGTGTTTTTCCTGAACATATCTCTGTGTGAGGGCTCTGGGTGCCCTAGAACTGGAGTTACAGACAGTTGTGAGCTGCCATGTGGGTGCTGGGAATTGAACCCAGGTCCTCAGGAAGAACAGCCAGTGTTCTTAACCACTGGGCAATTTCTCCAGCCCTGAGAAAATGGTTTATTTGACTTCAATGTCCCAGGTCAAAGTCTATCACTGAGGAAAGTCAAGGTAGAAGTTCAAAAAGGCAGGAGCCTGGAGGCAGGGACTGCTGCTTACTGGCTTGCTGCCTTGACTCCTTCAAGTCAGCAACCTTCTACAACCAGAAACACCTGTCCAGGAATGGCACCACCCACGTTGGACTGCCCATCCTACGTCTATCACTGATTAAGAAGCCCCGCACAGAGGCTGAAGAGATGAATCAATGGTTAAGAGCACTGACTGCTCTTCCAGAGAACTCAGGTTCAATTCCCAGCACCCACATGGCAGCTCAAAACTGTCTATAATTCCAATTCTAGGGGATCCAACACCCATGGCAAAATACCAATGCACATAAAATAAAAATAAATAAATTTTAGAAAAGAACCACCTGCACAGATGTGCCTATAACCCAAACCCAATCTAACAGAGGAATTCCTCCGCTGAGAGTTCCCCTTCCCATATATGGCTAGGATTGTGTCGAGTCGACAAAATCTAACCAGTACACTAAGCTAAGTGAATTGTAGTACAAATGTATCTAGAGATATCCTTAAGTCTTTAAAGTAGATGTTATGAGGCCCCTGTGATAATGTGGAGAGAATGATACTTTAGAACTCATCCTGACCCCTCTCTGGAGTTATGCATTTGGCAAGTACTAGCATGGAGCAGGAAAGCTGAGCTATGATTTGTTCAGCGAAGAATCACACGTGAAGTTTACACTTGGATTTCTGTTGAGGCTGTAAAACTGCAAATGAAAGGAGCTGGAGAGAGGATTCAGTGGTTGAGAGCACTGCTGTTCTTCTAGAGGACTGGGGTTCAATTCCAAGCACCTACATGGTGGCTCACAACCATCTGCAGCAGTTATAAAGGATCTGACATTTCTGACCTCCTCAGGCACCAGGCATGCATGTGGTATGCACAGACATACACCCAGGCAAAACACTAAGCTAAGTGTACTTTGTGCAATATACTCATAAAATAAATAAAATTCAAACCACAAAAGCATTTGTTGCACATATGGAAGAAAAATTAAACATGAAAGCCTCATCTTTAGGAAGCTAAGCAGAGGTAAACAGCACACATACACACACACACACACACACACACACACGGTGGCGTGGGTTAGGGATTTTAAGTACTGTTTTATGCATTAAGTTTTCTTTACACAGACGTTCCTTTATTCTGAATTGACACTGTCCCCCTTCTCTCCTTTTCTTTTCTTTTTCCTTTCCTCTCCGTCTTTCAAGTCATCTCTCCCTTAAGGAATCCGCATACCCAGCGATCTCTCGTCGCCGGAGCACATGAATAGCTGACTTTATGTAATGCTTTGACATTTGGCAATCCCAAGGCATCACCCCACCCCTGATGCAGAATAAGCTGTCAGAGCATGAAATTGGTATTTTTACATATTCTTAATGTACAGATGTCAGTCTGAAAACCGTTCACTAGTATTATGATTGCATTCTTTTGTCTCATTTTCTGTCTATGCCAAGATCTGTTCTTGTGATTTCTTTTCTTTGGGGAGTTTCAAAGAGGGAAGACAAAACTTTAATGATCTAGTTTGGGATTCCGCCAAAAGCTGAAAGTAAACTTGTCAGTCTCCCACCACATTTAGCAATGGTGCTTCTGGCACAGGTGCAAAGGTGTAACATGAAGGGCCAGATGCAAGCTGGAAATGCAGCCGTTGATAAACTGGATGGTGTTGGATGCCTCAGTGTGTGCCAGACCAAACATGTTTTGAAGTTCGCATATTTGTTGTTCCGGTTTAATGACACATGTGCTTAGTCTAGGTTGGGAGAGGAATCGCATAGCTAGAAACAATGACATCATAGAAAATAAAGGTGAGAAGGGGGAGGTTGTGGGACATTGACCAATGCTCTCTTATGCAGCCATGTCCCGTTAGGATTCCTTTGTAGGTGGGCATCTGGCTTCTGTTTGAATGTGACCAATGGCGGATGTCTTACTACACTACAAAACGGTGTCTTTCATCTTTGTACTGTTGGGAATACTGCTCGGGATCATTCCCTCCTTCCAATAACAGCACCGCCTTTCCCCATAACATGGTTGCTTTATCCATAGCCGGACAGCAAGAACTCTCAGCCTCTTTACCGACAGAGATGGTTAGAAAAGCAGTCTCTAAAAAACCTTCCTCTTCTAGTGATCTCTCTGGGGTCAGCCTGATCCTAGCCTCTGGACCACACTAGCTCCCCACCCTTTGCAGCCCTTCTTGCAGGCAGCTGGGACCTAGACCATTATGTCTGCACCCCTGTCTTTCCCTCCTATTGCTCTCTCCGGAATGCTTTGCTTACTCCATTCCTAATTCTCCCCTTTGAGAAGAGATGTTAACCAACTAGAAACTGGCCGGAAGCATTTTGACTTTCTCTGACACAGAGGAATGTTTAGAGGTCTCAAGACCCTAATTCAGCTAACCTAATCAACACTCCCCCACAGGCATGGCCAGAGCTTGTCATCTAGGTGGTTCTAGATCCTCTCAAGCTGCCAATCAGTTGTCTACATCCTTAGTGGTTATTGCTATTCCCATTTATCAGATCGAGAAACTGAGACTTGGAGAAGTTAAACAATATACTCCAAGTTATACAGCCAATAAGAATTAAGCTGAGACTCCCAAAAGTCTGGAGCAGTCCTCTCCATGACTGTCTGGTGCTTAGAAATCAAGCAGAGAGCACCTTCCTGCTGCAAAAGCCTGGATGTCCATCTCTTGTTGTCAAAGTAGACGCGACTCCATGCAGAGTGAGTTTCCTGTCCAAGTGGGTGTGAGCTTCGTCAGACTTTTACAGAGAATGACTTTTTTTTTCTTTTTCTTTTTTTAAAATTGATTTTATTAAATTGATTTTATTGAGCTCTACATTTTTCTCTGCTTCTCTCCCTGCCTCTCCCCTCCCCTTGAACCCTCTCTCAAGGTCCCCATGCTCCCAATTTACTCAGGAGATCTTGTCTTTTTCTACTTCCCATGTAGATTAGATCTATGTAAGTCTCTCTTAGGGTCCTCATTGTTGTCTAAGTTCTCTGGGATTGTGGTTTGTAGGCTGGTTTTCTTTGCTTTATGTTTAAAACCCACTTATGAGTGAATACGTGTGATATTTGTCTTTCTGGGTCTGGGTTACCTCACTCAAAATGATGTTTTCTAGCTCCATCCATTTGCCTGAAAAATTCAAAATGTCGTTAATTTTTCTGCTGTGTAGTACTCCATTGTGTAAATGTAACACATTTTCCTTATTCATTCTTCAGTTGAGGGCATTTAGGTTGTTTCCAGGTTCTGGCTATGACAAACAAAGCTGCTATGAACATAGTTGAGCACATGTCCTTGTGGCACGATTGAGCATCCTTTGTATATATACCCAAAAGTGGTATTACTAGGTCTTGAGGAAGGTTGTTTCCTAATTTTCTGAGAATTCGCCATACTGACATTCAAAGGGGTTGTACCAACTTGCATTCCCACCATCAATGGAGGAGTGTTCCCTTTACCCCACAACCTCTCCAGCATAAGTTGTCATCAGTGTTTTTTATCTTGGCCATTCTTACAGGTGTAAGATGGAACAGAGAATGACTTTTAAAGTGGAAAGAGCAGACTCACTTATAAAGCATAAATCCCAAATCCTTGGTCCATGTGACTTTGGATTTGATCTACAGTGTACATCCACCTCTGGGCATTTTTAGGAACCTCAGTCAGAGAGTAAAGTCCAGAGGAGGAAAGGGTCAGGCTTCATAAGGTAGAGGCTGAGCCAGGAGCATTCCCAGGGTCTTTGCTGACTGGGAACTCTGTTGTTTGAGTATAAAGGGGGAGGGGCTGAGTCCTGGGCAGAATCAACCAGCTCAGCCAATATCAGTTTCAGGCACTGGTATAATACCTCTCCTCTCTCATGTGGATCCACCCTCACCTCTTCTCTCTGTGCAGATCTGTAGATGTCCTAGTTCAGACCCTTCAACATAACGCTGGAGACAAGGAGACCAGAGGGAGAATGGGGTTTTTCAAACAGCTGCAATCATTTTTTCTGGGCTAAATACTCTGCATTCAGGAAACTTTCAGCCTTGGCAGAGGGGAGGGTCCAAAACCAAGTCACTTAAGCGCTCAGACATACAGTGAGTGCTATGAACCTGGGAGCTGGTCGGTCAAGGAAACGGGTCAGGAAAGGCTACTCCAGGACCTGTCCCATCCAAGAAGGTGATGTCTCCTTGGAGACCTGAGGGTGAAAGAGAGCTAGGTATGAGTATGTTTAAGAGCCAGGGACAACTAAGTACAGCGTGAATACCTATATCTTCAGCTTTTGAGGTTAAGGCAGTGAGATATGAGTATACGGTGAGTCTGGGCCACAGAGAGAGCCCCTGGCCCCAAATAAATAGTCAGAAGA
This sequence comes from Myodes glareolus, assembly GCF_982192425.1. NCBI lineage: Eukaryota > Metazoa > Chordata > Mammalia > Rodentia > Cricetidae > Myodes > Myodes glareolus. Next base: position 30,615,841 of record NC_142041.1, read on the forward strand.
AAGAAAGAATGCTCCAAGTAGAAGGAATAACATGGCTGAGGTTCTGAGACAATGAATCATGACACTTATTTAACACTGTGTGCCTAAACAGATCACATGTATTTGTGGTCCACGCTGCCACCAGAAATCATGTGGAAGCTCATGATCCTGTGCTGCTGCTGGCTGCTATGGGCAGGGAAGCAGTAAGCAGCAGTATCGATGACAACAGACTCCTAACCAAGGATGAGAGACATTGTGAGCTTCTGTGACAAACCCCCCTCCAAAAATGAAGGAAGACAGGAAGGAAGCAAGCAAGGAAGGAAGGAAGGAAAGAAGGAGAGGAATAGAAAGGGAGAGAGGGAGGGAGGGAGGGAGGGAGGGAGGGAGGGAGAGAGAGAGAGAGAGAGAGAGAGAGAGAGAGAGGGAGAGAGAGAGAGAGAACAGTTCAGGCAGGAAGCTATTGAAGAAAGTTCTTAAAAACTATGGTAAGATTCTGAGGTGTAGCTCTTCACAGTTGATGGCTTCTGGTGGGGTGGAATAGCACGGGAAGGACTTCATATTCTTTAAGATGCTGGCTACTGGGAGTTTGACCATGCTCCCCTGAGTATATGGGCAACATAAATTGGATTTGGTATATTTTTCTTTTTCTTTCTAGGGGGTAGGACATGAGGGCGAGAGGGTGGACATGGGAGGAATGGGAAGAAAATGTAATCAGGGTGCATTGTATGAAATTCCCAAATAAATAATAAAAATATTATGTTAGGGGAGAAAGAGTGTCCATGTGGTGGTCCCTGGGGACTCACCTTGAAGCACTCTGTCTCTTTCATGTGGCAAGCCCATGCTAGTCAGTGCTGATAGTCAAGTAAGGAGTGGTCCCTATGCTAGAGGAGCCCTCGGTCTGTTGGGATGGGATGGGCGTGATTTAGAGAAGACTTCCTGGGAGAGACAACATGGAGCAGAGCCCTTGGGGATGAGCAATTTGGACAAAAGGAACAGCAATTGCATCCACTCTTACTGCCAGGCAACTGTAATGTGATCCATGGGTAGGACACAAACTGGGCAATCAGAAGACAGTAACCCAAGCTCTGCCATTGGTTCGGTGGGTGACCTTGGGCACGCCCCTTCTGCTCTCTGGACTTGAGTTTGACCCTCTATAAAATGATGAAGGAGGATTATGATGATGTCTTAGGGGCTCTCTTCCAGCTCTATCGCTCAGATTCTAAATCCCCTTATAACAAACTCAAGGAGAGCAGCTTTGCTCTTGCAAATGGAGTGTAAAGTTAATCCTGCCTGTGCTGGGGCTAACTAATGTGTGCGTGTGGTTTATCCTACTTCATTAAACCCTGACTCCCCACAGAGCTGTGCACAAGGCAGGTAATACCGAAGTGTTGCTGAACTGGTCTCCTAATGGAAAAAGATTTGCCCTCATGTTTTCTGTGGTTTATCAACACAAAGCCTGTAATGTTCATTTTCCACACTGTTACCTGGTCATAGGTGCAGATTCAGATCGGAGCAGAGGTCTGGCAAACTGGGGTTCCATACTTTATTTATGAATGTACCCCACTCTGTCCCGGAATCAAGCTGCAAACTGTGCCATCATTTTACCTACGAAGGAACTGAAGCACTGGCTGTCGAGGTTATTTGTTAGCAGAGGCACAGCCTGTGTGCTGTGCAAGCAGAGCTACTGTTGACCTAAAGTTCACTGAGCCAGGGGTGGGGTAGAGGGTGAGGAGTGGGGGCGGGGATAGATGGGTACACTAAGGCAATCGTTTTCCCCAGTCATTTTGAAGACAAAAACAGCTTGGGATTGTCTTTGTTTGGTCTTCTTTTGTTGTGATGTATGACACATTCTGAAAAACAGGTACTATGTGTGTGTATAGTTAAACGAATATCTAAAAGCCAACACTGGCAATACCTTCTCTAGAAATAGAAGGAAGCGGGTGAAAGAAGCGAGGTGCAGAACACGTCTATGTGATCTGGCTTCTGGAGTTCTGAAGATGGTCACTCTGCAGGATCTGGAATGGGTGGACCCACTGTGAGGATAGAAGGAAGCAGAAGAGATTCTCGGGGCCTTAGGAAGAGTGGGGACATTACTGATGACAAACACAGCCAACCTTTGTGGCCAGACTCTGTTCTCCAAAGACAGCTACAGGGTACTTTCTCTGCATCTGGATAGATCCAAAAAATGTCCAGATTTAGACTCCAGAATATAAAATTATGGTAGTCTTGTGAAATTCCCTTTTCTAAAGTCTTTTTTTTTTTTTCCACAGAGACTGAGGTCCAGAGTAGACTGACTTTCCCAGCATCTCCAGGTAGCCCGAGAGGACAGACTCTAGGCTCCTACCTGCGTGAACAATGATCAGCTCTCTCTTCCTTGCCTAGGTGTCTGGAATGGTATTTTCCAAGATTAATGTTTAGAATCACATTTTTTAAAAGATTTGTTTTTGATGTGTCTCTGTGTGTATGTGTACAGACGCTCATGCCCCGTTGTCCAGAAGGGGCCATCAGATCTCTTGGAGCTGGAGTTACAGGCAGCTGTGAGCCTCTTGACTTGTGTACTGGGAACTGGACTCTCATTCTCTACAAGAGCAGTAAGTGCTCTAAAGCTACAACCCACGTCTTCAACCTCAAATCACATGTGTTTTAATAGCCATGAAATCAGAAGGGAAGAAGAGCTGTAACAGATCTGGGTTTTTTGTTTGTTGTTTGTTTGTGTTTTGTTTTGCTTTGAATTGGTTTTGGTTTTTCGAGACTGGGTTGCTTTCTTTGGAGCCTGTCCTGGATCTAGCTCTTGTAGACCAGGCTGGCCTTGAACTCACAGAGATCCTCCTGCCTCTGCCTCCCGAGTGCTGAGATGAAAGACGTGCGCCACCACCACCCAGCTAGAAGGAAAGAAGAGCTGGGAAAGATCTTAATGGAGCCAGGCTTGGCGGCACACACATCTTTAATCCCAGTACTTGGGAGGCAGAGGCAGATGGATCTCTGAGTTTGAGGCCAGTCTGGTCTACAGTGTGAGGTCCAGGACAGCCAGGGCTATACAGAGAAACCCTTCCTTGAAAAACAAACACATATAAGATCTTAATGGTGATCTGTTTATTCCACTGTACCCCAAATCTGGAAACCCGGTTGGTCGCAGGTCACTTGATGAAGTTTTTAAAGCACAGATTCCAAAGCCAGACACAGTGGCGTATTCCTTGTGGTAGTTTGAATGAAAATGGCCCATAGGCTCTTACGGACTGGCATGATCAGGAGGTGTGGCCTTGTTGGAGGAAGCCTGTCATTGAGGGTGGGCTTTGAGGTCTCATAGGCTCAAGCTATGCCCAGTGTGGTACATAGTCTCCTGCCGCTTACCGATCAAGATGTGGAACTCTCAGCTCCTCTCCAGCACCATGTCTGCCTGCTTGCCACTGTGCTTCCCTCCATGAAGATAATGAACTAAACCTCTGAACTGTAAGCCAGCCCCAATTAAATGTTTTCTTTTATAAGAGTTGCTGTAGTCACAGAATCTCTTCACAGCACTAGGAACCCTAACTAAGCCACACATTTATTCAGTCCTGGCACTCCAGAAGTAGAGGCAAGAAGATCAGGAGTTCAGGCCAGCTTGGGATAGAGGAGACCCTGTCTCAAAAAGATAAAGGAAATAAACAAGTAGGCAAACAGATTGCAGTGCTTGCCATGATAGCATGTGTCTGTAGTCCTATGACTTTCAAGGCAGAGGCAGGAAGATCTTTAGTTTAAGGCCAGCCTGGGCCTTATACCCAATGGGACTCTGTCTCAGAAACACAAAAAAAGCAAAACCAGTTGAGTGTAGTGGCTCATGTCTGTGATCTCAGCCCTGTAGAAAGCTGAGGCAAAGGACAGAAAGTTCAAGGCCAACAATAGCAATGATAATGATAAAGATAAATATTTTTTTTTTAATTAAAGAATCTGAGACCCAGGGACTCGTGTTTGTGGGCCTAAAATGACTGGGATTTAGGAGAGCTGCCTATGGGTGTGAGTTCTTGTATCATTTGCTGTCCACGCGCCACCTCCAGCTGATGTCCACATAGCAGGAGGTGTGTTCACAGTCCTCTACAACTCTGTTCGGTTGATAGAGGGTGAAACTGAGTCCAAGATTAGGGACTGGAGAATGGCTATGCAGACTCTAAACCCTTCAGTTATCCAAGACAGAAGCAAGTCAGGCTGCACGGCTAAGGCTTTCTGACATATTAGTAGTGTTTTCCCCCAATGTTGTTTTTGTGGTGAGCATCTTCCATTTTTCGAAGCAGCTTAAAAGCTTCCCAGCCATGCTGCAAGGCACTCAGATTTGTGCAGTGTTTACAATGCTTTTGTTGTTCATTAAACAAATTTACCCAGAATAACCCAACATGAAAGAAATCATCATGTTTACAGTGAGCTCCTGACAAAAATATGCGTAGCAAAGACAGACAAACACACATAAACCTGCATTGCCGGGTGGGACATGATTTGCTGCCGAATCCAATTTTTCTCATTAGAACTTGTTTTATTTGAATATGACTCAGTACCCCGTGTAAATGCAAGGTTGTTAATCTTATTACTATATGGAAAACAAATTAATTAGTATGCATGCAACTGGAGATGAGCTGTTAGCTTGGTGTTAGAAAGATTAGGAAAATACACTCATTATTCCCAATGATATCTGATACACACGTCTGACTCTGCTTTAAGACCAGTGCCAATATATGGGCAACAGATACAGCTAATGAAACTCGGGCTTTTGTGCTCAGCATCTAAATGTTAGTGTTGGCCAGAGCTACACATGCTGCTACACACTCCCTCCCTTTGTTATAAAACAAAGGTCAGGGTGCTGAATAACTGCTTGTCACCACATTTCAACCAGAGAGTCACCTACAGCAGACGCCTCTCAGTTTCTACCCAAACCTGGCTGAGAAAGGCTGCTTGGCCACCACATGTCATATGCTCACCCTACCCAACACCTTATGCTCTCTTTTTTAAATTTATTTTTATGATCTTTAATTATGTGTTTGTGTGTGGATTCGTGTGTGGGAGTGCCAGTGTCTTCAGAGGCTGGGGTGTCAGATCTGGTGCTAGAGTTAGAAGTGGTTGTGAGCTGCCTGATGTGGGTGCTGGGAACCAAAGACAGGCCCTCTGCAAGAGTAACAAGAACTTTTTACTGCTGAGCCATCTCTGCCAGTCTTCTGCCTTCTTTTAGTCAAAATGAGCACCTCCAAGGGGCATGTGTTCTGTAACATGGAGACTATTTTCATTTGGAGAGTCAAGGCATATTGATCAGATTTCTGTTCTGTAATGTGTGTGGCATCACACACCTGTAATCCTGGCACTTAGGAAACTGAGGCCAGATGATCCTGAGTTTCAAGTCAATCTAAGGTATACAGCAAGAACCTATCTCAAAAAAGCAGGAAAGCAAACAAACAAACCACTTCTTCTGTGCTAGGTTGAGCAATCACTAAAATACATTGTCAGGCATATACATACAAAGTATCTTTGTGCACATGCAGCACATAGGCAACATTAACTACCAAGGTTGCTGGGTGACTGAGAGGCAGATGTTGGTAAGAATAGGTTGTCTTGCTGGGTGGTGGTGGTGCATGCCTTTAATCCCAGCACTCCAGAGGCAGAGGCAGGCAGATCTCTGAGTTCAAGGCCAATCTGGTGTACAGATGAAGTTCCAGGACAGTCGGGGAGACATACACAGAGAAACCCTATCTCAAAAAGCCAAAAAAAATTATAATAATATACAGTATCCAGACTCTCTGTGTATTTTCCATCTTTATGTGGCTTTATTTTAACCTCTATTTCTTTTGTTTTTAATTTTTGGCTTTTTGAGATAGGGTTTCTTTGTATCTTTGTCCTGGAACTCACTCCATAGACCAAGCTAGCCTTGAACTCACAGAGATCCACCTGTCTCTGCCTCCCAAGTGCTGAGATTAAAGGTGTGTGCCACCACACCTTGAAAAAGCCAAAAATTTTTAAAAGAATAGGTTGTTTTTCAGATTCCTGCTGCACCTTTTGAATTTGAGCTTGTAATTACTTAGTAATTTCCTTTAAAAACAAGAAATAGAACAAATGCTAATTTTAAAAACAAAACCTAATAAGTGAGAATTAGTTCTCAAATCAAAGCAACCAGAAACAAATGCAACAAATAAAAGGGGGAAAAAAGTCCTTTGGAATATGGACCTTCGGAAATTCCATTAGTAAACAAATCTCTTGTTCACTTGGTTGCTTGTTTTTGTTTTTAAGACATAACTCAGGCTAGCATCAAATTTACTATGAAAGCAAGGATGATCTTGAACTTCTTCTGATGTCTTCACACTTCCAGTGCTGGGATTACAGGTATGCACTGGCCTACATCTACCACACGGATCCGGGGATCAAACTCCAGTATCCATCCTGCTTGGTTGTAAGTGCCTTTACCAGCTGAGCAATCTCTCTGGTCCTCCAGTGTTTCTCAAATGGTTTTTGACTGTGATGTTTTTTAAAGACAAAAACCAAGTAAAACGGGGGCTGGAGAGATGGCACAGTGGTTAAGAGCACTGACTGCTCTTCCAGAGGACCCAGGTTCAATTCCCACATGGCAGCTCACAACTGTCTGAAGATCCAGTTGCAGGGGATCTGATACCTTCACACCAATACACATAAAATAAAGTTAAATAAACCATAAAAAAAATTTAAAAAAAAAACAAGCAAAAGAACTAAAACAGCACTGATTTACTAACATAAGAAGTTAGGGGGCTGGAGAGACTGCTCAGAGGTTAAGAGCACTGACTGCTCTTCCGGAGGTCCCGAGTTCAATTCCCAGCAACCCATATGGTGGCTCACAACCATCTGTAATGAGATCTGGTGCCCTCTTCTGGCCTGCAGGTATGCATGGAGGCTGAACACTGTGTACATAATAAATAAATAAATCTTAAAAAAAAAAAGAAGTTAGTAACCCTTTCTAGGCTCTAGGCAACATTTCCAACCTGAAGATGGATCTCAGTTCTGCTGTCATCTCAGTGATGAACCTAAAGGCCCTTCCAACTGGGTCTCAGTGGCTCCACATGCAAAATGAAACAGTGGTGTGAAAGGATCCCTTTCATCCCTTCTGGGCTTTAAAGTCAGGTCCTGCAATAAAGTATAAAAAATGTCTTCCAAACGATGGGCATGGTAGAGAGAGGAGCAAAGAGACCTAAGGTACACAGGTTTGAATGTCTTTCTCCTGCTTCTCTAACAATCCAGAGGTGGAATGGATGAGAGGACCTGGGAATAGAGCTCATTGGTAGGGCACACGCTTAGCATGTACGAGGCCCTGGGTTTAATCCCCAGCACTGAAATTGCAGAGAATCGTCCAGGAGGTTAAAAGAAACCAGTGGAAATATTCCTGGTCCCTAACAGAGCCTTGCACTTCCATTTGTTCATTTGTTCATTGGCTTCGAGCAAAACCCTGAGTTAAGTAAGACTCAGTTTCCTCAGCTATAAAATGGGTAAAATAACTACTCCCAAATTCTTAGAGTAGATATTTTTAAAATATTTATTTATTTGCTTATTGTGTATACAGTATTCTTTCTTCAGAAGAGGGCACCAGGCCTCATTACAGATGGTTGTGAGCCACCATGTGGTTGCTGGGAATTGAACTCAGGACCTTTGGAAGAACAGGCAATGCTCTTAACCTCTGAGCCATCTCTCCAACCCCTAGATTAGACATTTATGGCAGAAACAGAGCTAAGAGAAGACAGCTCACAGCAGTTTTGTCCAGCTGTTTTAAATGAATTAAAATGGTTGCTTATCAAGTTTTATTTCATTTGTTAATAGATTTTTCTATGCAGTTGCAAGGGCACAGTATAAGTCGTGGTAACTGTCCATTACCAGAGGCAAAATACATTCATAAAAAGACTTTCACAGAATGATTTTCCCATATACACACACATTAAGAATCATGCAGCAGCTCAGGCCCTTTGACCCAGAAAATCTAGATCTGGGGATATTAAGGAAATGACAAAAATAGAAGAAAGTGATCTGTAAGAGGCCACACACAGGATTATCTGGGAAAGTGGAAAGCTGGAGTCCTTCGAAATACTCAGTTCAAGAGGACGGCAAGCCCCTTAAGAGGACATTAGTGGTTATTAAAATTCTTATTAAAGCATTTATTTTTAAATGATAATTATGAAGAGCATGGGACATTATAGTGACAAAATGATGTGTGGGAGAGTTGAACACAAAGATCGGGGGGGGGGGGGGAGAGCTGAACACAAAGATGTGGTGGGGAGAGCCGAACACAAGGATGTGGGGGGGAGAGCTGAACACAAGGATATGTGGGAGAGCCGAACACAAGGATGTGTGTGGGGAGAGTCGAACACAAGGATGTAGGGGGGGGGAGAGCTGAACACAAAGATGTGGGGGGGAGAGCCGAACACAAGGATGTGTGGGGGGAGAGCCGAACACAAGGATGTGGGGGGGAGAGCCGAACACAAGGATGTGTGGGAGAGCCGAACACAAGGATGTGTGGGGGGAGAGCCGAACACAAGGATGTGGGGGGGAGAGCCGAACACAAGGATGTGTGGGAGAGCCGAACACAAGGATGTGTGGGGGGAGAGCCGAACACAAGGATGTGGGGGGGAGAGCCGAACACAAGGATGTGTGGGAGAGCCGAACACAAGGATGTGTGGGGGGAGAGCCGAACACAAGGATGTGTGGGGGGGAGAGCCGAAAACAAGGATGTGTGGGGGGAGAGCCGAACACATCCCCGAATACAAGGATGTGTGGGAGAGCTGAACACAAGGATGTGGGGGGGGGGAGAGCCGAACACAAGGATGTGTGGGGGGAGAGCTGAACACAAGGATGTGTGGGGGGAGAGCTGAACACAAGGATGTGCACTAACAAACCACCCTGTAAATCCCGCCACATGCAACAGTTCATTTGTTAAGATGGCAGGGTTATGGACTGTTTTCATTCCTTCAATTTCCTTCATTGTTCAAATGTTTTAAACTAAATAAAAATCTGAGAAACTGCACCGCATAGGTATAGTCTGTTGCAGCGTTCATAAATCTCTCACCGGAGAAAGGGATTAGATATGGCTTACAATTGTGAATCCTGGAATCAGACCCACAGATTGCTTTTCATCTAGACCCTCCTACCTTCCCAAGAATAAATTAAAATATAAACAGCAGATTTTAAAATCCAGGATTAGTTCATTATTCTATTTCAGACACATAACGAGAAGGAATATGTCCTTTCTCTCTTTTGGGTTAAGAGTTGCTCAGCCAAGTCTTACTGTCCGTTCTTCCCCACTGGCAGGAACTGGATCGCCATTTCTACGTTACATATTTCTTAAGTGTTAGAGGCAGTGGTGATAACGGTCTAAGAACGAAGGGACCCACAGTGCCCGCACTGTGACATGAGCACCTAATTTGAGCCAGCTGAGCCTCCGTCTGCTCTCAGGATTCCTTGAGGACTTTGCAGGAAGGCACTGAGAAATTGTTTGGATCTTTGTTCTTTGAAAAATCAGTGTGGGCTAGAAGAGAAGGGCTGCAAGTCAGGGCTTGTCTAGTGAGGCCCTGGGTTCTATTTCCAACAGGAACAGGAGTTGATGACCAGCCTGGGCCAAGCGAGGTCCCGGTTCAAAGGACAATACAAAAGTCAGTGGGATGCAATGGGCAGGGAGAGAATCAGGCTGTGTCTGAGCCTCCGTTGAGGTCTCATCTGTGAAGCCATCATTAGTAAAACCTGCTAAGCATATGGTGACAGTTTGTGATAATAAGGGTGGGGCATTCAAGACTTCCCAGTTAAACGAGGAAGCAAGACAAAAGCACAGGCAGTGCTGTGTGTCTCGTCCACACTAGGAAAGCCCAAGGCAGGAGGATCATAACTCCAAAAGAAGGCTGGGTTACACAGTGATGGCTTAGGAAGAAGGAAGGAAGGAAGGAAGGAAGGAAGGAAGGAAGGAAGGAAGGAAGGAAGGAAGGAGGAAGGAAGAAGGAGGGAAGGAAGGATTAAAAAACGAAAGCTCTAAATATGAACCAAAAAGAACAAAAATAAAACAAATGTCAGTTACCATGGAAAGTGACAGTTTTGTCTCCTCTGGGTCTCTTCTGTCAACATCTGTTGAATGAGAAGGGCTGGTGCTGGTGCCCAAGGGGCTGTCTCATCAGAGCTAGGGCAAACCCGCAGCTTCCCGCTGTGCTGTAGCAACATCCTTCCCACACTCTGCTTCCGAGCCACACCCAGCCCAGCCAGACACATTTGTGTAGGAGTGTGTATTCCAGGAGGACACAGGCACTGGAAGAAGCACATTCTAGGGGTTTCCTGCAGACCAGGCTCATGGGCCCTGAATCCTGGCCGCTGCTTGCCTCCTGAGTGTGCTCTTCCAACTGGTATTTCAAGCCTCAACATTTGTTTTGAGGTTATTCATCCAATGACAGAGGGGAGATTTTGGAACTTCCCTCATGCTAGTTGAGCAGATGCTGCCAAAAGAATCCTCAGTGAATCCCCGAAGGGCAGAACTAGGAACAGTGGACAGAAGGCAGATGGAAGCCAACTCATTCTTGAGGAAAGGCTGTCTTATCGGGTATCCCACAATGCAAAGGGCTAGAGCGCTTACTGTCCTTGGAAGTACTCAGCTGTAGGCCAAACATCTGCTTACTGGGATGGAGTAGAGCAGCCAGCCTAGAGGCAGATGGTTCAATTCAATGTGGCTCACTATTCCAATTCTGTTTCTGTTAATGAATTATTTACCAATTATTGCTTAATTAGCAGGCCACTAATTGATAAACTACTGGTTATAGCTTCTTGGAGGATGTCTTAGGTTTTTTGTTGGTTTGTTTGTTTGTTTTTTGCATTGTTGTGACAAGATATCAGACTTAAACAGGAGAGGGAAGATTGGGGGGCATGGTTAAATGGTTTGGGAGGGTCTACTTCCTCAGGGCAGAGAAGGTATGACTTAGTCCACGGCTGAGGAAGGTCTCCTCAAGCTTCACACCTTTGCAGAGTAGGAAGCAAAGATCCAAGGCTATGACTCTCAGTGACCCCAGGCTAGTGTCTCATTCCCTCCAGATAGGCCCCGCCTCCTAAAGGTTCCAGAACCTCCCAAAAGAGCACCACTGTCTGGAGATGAGGCATGCAAACACATGAGCCTGTGGGGGAACATTTCACATCAAACCATCTCCAGAGGCTCTGCCCTATTCAGCGTCTCCCTTAAGAGAATGCCCATTGGAAGGTGAAGGATGGGACAGAATACTTGTGACTCATCTATAGTGTGAAATACTTTCCTCAGTTTCTAGCCTGGTGGTGGCGGTGGTGTGGTGGTGGTGCTGTGTGTTTGTATATATACACAGTAGAGGGCCCCTCATTAATGTGGTACTGACTGCTATCATATCTTCATTTCCTCCTCAGGATCCCAGGCTTTCCTTAGCTCTGCCCAGCTGTGTGCTACCCAGCAAGTCTGCACCCCGCATTGTCTTTTCAGAATCCCAGCAGCAGTATCATGACAGCTGTTAACCTCACAACCCTCAGATGTGCTTGAGTTGAATTTCTTTGCTTCCTTTCTCCCAGTGTGAGAAAAGAATCCTTTCAAAGGAAACATACAGTTTTTCAACGCGTGAGCTCTGTCGGCCTCTTCCTATCCAAACCCCACTCAGAGCCTGTCAAATGCTGGGCCATAGGTTCCTGTACTAAAGGAGAACTGTATCTAGTCAGCCAAAATAGATCCTCCTTAACAGCACCAAGGGATCAAAGAAAACCCATCCTTATTTTGTGGAGGAACTAGCCAGGCAGTCTATCATTTGGTTCTTAGGACAGCAGTGCAGGGTAAGGTGAGTGGGGGGCAGTTATGTCCCCCATTGTCACGGTTAGCAAACTGGGGAGGAGAGAGGTGAGGCTGTCTTTCAAAGACCAGGGAACCTGAAGAGGGTTAAAGAGGACCGTGCAGAGAAACTTTACTCGTCCATGTGACTCACCAAAGCAAGTGTTGTGCCGTTCCTGGGGTTTTGGAAATGGAACATGCACTGTGAAGGCAAGAGACGAACAGGGAGCTGTGATAGTGTGACAAACTCATTAGCAGAAGCATGGACCCCACTAAAGAGCCAGGTACTTGAAATAAACCCATGATACCCCGTGTAGTTGCAGAAGCCCAGGACGGAAGTCCTATGGGTGCTGCTTGGGACTGATGGGTAAGTGGACCAATCCTTAAGATGAGCGCAATTCTACATTTTGGGGACTGTCTCTTCAGCTGGTCCCAGGAATTTCTCTATCCCCCTGCCTAACCAGTTTCTAACCAGGCTAAGGTATTTGTTCTTCTTTTGCCCCGTTGCTCTTACCAAAGCTTCAGGATGTAGCATTCTTGTCTTATCTTTTCTAGCTCACCCTTCCACTATCCGGATAAAATGCTATGTCCTTTGGAGATCTTTGTAAGCTAGATGTGCTGACACACACCTATAGTCTCAGCACTGGGGAGGTGAAAGCAGGACCTGGAGTTCAAGGTGAGCCTCAGCTATATAGTGAGTTAAGGTAACTCTGTCGTAACCTGCTGTGGCCCCTAAATATTCAAATATCTATGAATACCCCTAGCAGGAGAAAGGAAGGACCCCTCCTTCATTTCTTTTACAGTACTTAGTTAAAAGCCTGGTTGAGTTGTCACATTACAGGCTAATTTCTGCATTCCGCCTAAGAGCCACTGAGGACAGGAGGCTCTCCTCTCCCTGGAGTACTCAGTCCTAAGCATTTTGCTGTTTACCAAATGGAATCAAATTAAGGACAAGAGGAGGGAACATGCATGCCTGTCTCCAAAGTAGGATGTTTCTTTGGCCCTCTTGAAGCAGATTGGAAATAAGTGTTTAAGTCTGGCTGCTGGTGCTTAGGGGAGTCTGGTTGCTGGCATTCTGATAAGTTCCAAGTTCTTGATGTTTGGACAGTTGCAGACCTGGTTAGTGAGGCAGAGACAATCAATAGATTGGGATGTCTTCCTTGAAAAGTTTTCCTTCCTCTCTGCTGCCCTCCTTCCCTCCCTCCCTCCCTCCCTCCCTCCCCCTCCTTCCCTCCCTCCCTCCCTCCCTCCCTCCCTCCCTCCCTCCCTCCCTTCCTTTCTTCCTATTTTGGTTTTTGAGCCTCAAACCCAAGGTCTTTCTGCCTGAACCCTCAGTGCTTGAGCTGCAGACCTGCCCTGGAAACCTATCTAAGTCAGTATCTCTCAGTGGATGGCTAGGTACTTCTGGTACCTGTCTGCTCGCTTGGGGAAGTCAGGAAGCGCTGGAGCTCTAAGCCTCATCCCCTAGCACTAACCAAGCTCTCTGGGATCTTCAAGGGACTCTCCTCACGCTGAAATTTAGAAACTTCTGTTAGAAAGGAATTTACCAGCCAAAGAGATGGCACCTTAAGGAGGAGCCTGCTCAGGAGTTTACAATGTAGGAGGGGGGCTGAGGATAGAGCACAAATATTCCATCTCCAAACACCCAGATGGTCTGACAAGGAATAGCACTCACAGGCTGTCTCTGGGAGGGTCCCTTAACTCCTTACTAGGATGTAGTAATGAAGGAAATTTCAGTCTGGTTTGCTTGCATGCTTCCCAGGCTGATGTCTTTGGAGAATGTCTCTCCCACACCGGAGAAGGGAAAGGTGAAGAGAAATGAAACTTTTGCCTTGGTCCTGAAGCCGGTCCATCATCTTTGTTTAGTTCATCTGGTAAAAGGAGCAGGAAGCCTGCCCCCCACCCACAATGCACCCTGCTTTCTTTGCTCTGCTTCTCTGGCCGTGAGAATTCCTTCTCTCGGCACTTGCTACCCACCCTCACACCTCTAATTCTTAGCCAGCTTTTTTTTTTCCATAGTATTTTGCTTGCACATTGATACCCAGGAGCCTTATCTGCAAACTGGGATGTTAATTATGTCCTCTGTGTCTCTATTTTCCTAGTATCTTAGGGTTTCTGTTGCTGCAACAAAACACCATGACCAAAAAGAAAGTTAGGGAGAAAAGGGTTTATTTGGCTTACACTTCCATATTGCTGTTCATCAGGGAGTCAGGACAGGAACTCAAATAGGACAGGATCCTGAGGCAGGACCTGATACAGAAGCCATGAGGTAGTGGTAGGGTTACTTACTGGCTTACTCCCCATGACTTGCTCAGCCTGCTTTCTTATAGATCCCAGGACCACCAGCCCTGGGATGACACTACTGACCATGAGCTGGGCCCTCCGCAATTGATCACTAATTGAGAAAGTGCCCTACAGCTGGATCTCATGGAGGCTTTTCCTCACCTACAGCTCCTTCCCCTCTGAGGACTCTAGCTTGTGTCAAGTTGACACAAAACTAGCCAGGGCATCTAGTGAAGTCCTACTAACTCTTCAACATTCTTTGTAGAAGAGTTAAGGAGATCTTCTCCCATGTCCTTCCAGAGTCTGGCTTGCCACCTTGGGGTCTTATCTCAGAGTCTTGTTCACAGCTAATCTTACACTCTCCGTGCCTGTCTCCCTTCTGGACAGGGCCTGGATCTCAGATGGCATTGTTCCTTGGCTTCTGACTGTGCCTGTGACCCTTCCACACAACCTATGAGGAGCAGAGGATGCTATGCCAAGGCTACCTGAGGCCCTCTCAGGAAACATTTTACTCTCCACCCTGGCTCTCTTGATAGGGGAACCCATTAGGCCAAGAGAGCAAAGATCTCTAGTACCTCAGACTGCTGCCTGGCTCAGGGGGAAAGGAGTGCATTTGGAATAGCTGGTCCTTTAAAACGGGCAAGCAAGCAAAAACCGCCACCCTCCCTCCCCATCAGTCAGGAATCCTGCATAGACCCAGTGGCTAGAAAAGCTTTAGGCGAAGCGTTTTCTCTGGATCTTGGAAGCTGCCCTCGTTGGTGCAGAGCAGGTACCCAGCCAGGACAGAGGGCCTAGGAGGTAGGAGGGACCAAAGTCTAACTCCCTAAACAGGCTTTGGTGAAAGCAGCCAGGACAAAACCCCACTCCAAGCTTAATTAAAAAGAGTGCTTAATCCCTCCCCCAACAAATGCAAATCACCCACAAAGGAGACCAGGAACCCCAGTGGCCAGGGAGACCCACTGCCTTATAATCAAACACTTTGGCTGTGCAGGGCAGCTCAGCTATGATCCAATACAATGACTATTGTCAGAGAGGGCTGTTTTTCCATGTTTTTGTTTCCTTTTCTTCGAATTTTCTTTTGCTACCTAATTTCATGCATCAGAGGTCAAAAGACAAAAGGTTGGGCTTGGTTTAGAGGCGGCAAACTCCCCACCACGAGGAACGTGTGTCCGGAGGAGTGCTCTGAGGTCCTGCCTTGCAGGCGCCTGCCTGGCAGTCAGGTTTTCATCCTTGCCTAATTCTCTTTTGTCACTTCTTGAGGTACACAAATCTGTGTTCAAGTGGCCTGTGAAATGACATACCAAACCAGGAAAAACCGGGTCCCCTTTAAGTTCACCAAAACGTTTCTCTCTCCTTTTCTTTTTGTATAAGAATTTGTCCATAAAAAGAAAAACCCACCTGGATCCTAAGCCCATCAGCGTAGAGAACTAAATATAAGCATGTGTATGTATGTGATAAGTTTGTAGAGTAGATAGGCATTGTCTATATAAAAGCTGAGTGTGTGTTGCTTAATTAGTTTTTTTCTGGGGGAACTTATAAAGATTTCCCCCAGAAAATTGTCAGCAGCTGTTCTAAAACTTGTTGGAATGGAAATTATGGCAGGCTTTTAGCACAAATAACTTGGTGTGATTATGTCAGTAGGATTTTTTTATCCTTGGATCTCAAGTCTTTTCAGTGTCTCACCTTGGTTTCTTTGGTATAGTGAACTGCTAGGGTTTCCTCGTGTGATAGGTAGACCCCTGGGTGTTCCTAAAGAGAATAGCACATAATGATTTTTCAAATAGCTATTTTTTTAATTTCTTCTCTGTTTACAGTCTTTGCAAACTAACCTTATATTCCAAAAAGCTTCCAGCTGACTGAAGATTTCTTTGGAGAGATCTTCAGTTTTCTTCCTTTTGGAAAACTGGTTCAGGTTGGAATACCAGAATACCATAGGGTGGTCTAGCCCCCACCTCCACTACAAAGCAAAGTTGAGCATTTTGGAAATGTCTCTGTGGCAGTGGGGCTGGTGTCAGGGCTCCTCCCACAGACCTTTGGGCTTCGACTTGACTTCTGTTGTCCACCTTACTCGAGGCTGAGTTCTGGAAGCCGCTCCCCACAGAAAGCAGGTAGCCACAAAATCTGAACGACTTTTAGAGCACGGTTTTATTTTAGCCATATCTTCAAGCCCAGACTTTATACCCAGCAAAGTTCTGACCACCCACATAAGATACTTCCCCACAAGAAAAATAAAAAACCCAAAACAGTCCGCATTGCAGATTCCCATTTCAGGGCTTCAGGAAGGCACCCCATCCTGCTGTGACCCCCTGTCATAGCTCCAAGTTGTCCAGAGAAACCGAATAAAGTGAGCCGGGAACATTAAAGGGCCTACTAATGCTTCACTTCCAGTTGGTATTATTATTGGCATTAAAACGCAAAAGAACAGTTTAGCCTGCTGCTTCCACTTCCAAACCGCCTGTGAAGTGAGTACCTCTATATTCCAATACTTCATGGAATCAAATTTCATCACATTAATTTTTTATTAGCTTAAAACACATTGAATAAATGTAAGTCTGGGCTGGTGTATGAATATTTAAAGCTCACGTGCAACGTGAAGAAAGAAGAAAAACGAGTAGGGAGAGCGAAAGGCCCATTTACAAACACGGACAGAAACAAAAACTCAACCTTTTTTAGAAAAATATGATTTATTACTGACAATTCTGGTATTGCTACTTTGGAAAGAAAACATAGAAAGAATCCAACGGATTCACAGTTGTTTTCAATCAGAATCCCTGCAAATCTTTCAACGCCTCGCTTTGGATTCCTAAGGTATATTGAATTGCTGGGACGTGTTAGCAAATTTTAAATACAGCTGACGGTTTTCCGTATTCATATATTGCAAGTGAAACTCTAGGAGAGTAGATTTAATCTCAGATTTCTCTAAGAGTTGCCGTCAAATCGGGCCTCTGTGCACATGTATACAGCATATACATTTGATGTCTGCCATGTGTTCCTGTGCACGGGAAACCAGTCGTGAAACTGAATTGAACTATTGGATTTGAGTTGAGATGAACCCATCCAAACGACCCCGGTCTGCACTCGTTGATCGCACCTTTTTAATTAAAATAAGAAAAGCAGTAAAGAAAAACAATTGAGATAACCCACCATTAAGCATCAGTTCCCCGGAGCACATAGCCCCCATCATATATTCCGCGGTACCGGAGTATTTCCAGGCGGCGAGTGGCTGTCACATGGTACCCCAGCGAACCAGCGGCCAGAGTTCCAGAGCTCGAAGCCCCCTAGAAGCAGAGGAACTTAACAGCAGCAGAAATGAGTGTTTTTGACTCAAACCAGCCCTAAAAACCCGCCGCGGCAAGTGACCGATGTTGTGTCCTTTTTGCACTTTGCGCCCCAAGAAGTGAAGGTGGAGGGCGACCCCATCCATACAGGCACAGTGCCTAGGCAAGCTCCAAGCTTAACGCAATGGTCCTACTGGTTCTGATTCCATGTCCACTCTCCCTGTTGCCACTGTCTGGGCCTGGCTTACGACACAGGGCGGGGCTGGGCTTTCCCGGCACCGCCTGCTGAAGGTGCGGTACCACGTGCGTGCTGCGCCAACTCGACTCCGGCAAGTCCAGCTCAGGCCACGGGATCTTGCTGACCTGGGGTCCCGACTTTAGGGCGGGGCCTCTTCCTTGCCTCCTGCCTGGACAGCTGCTCCCACCCACCAACCTCACGGGCTTCAGAGGGAAGCCCCAGGGCTAGAGTCGGTTCGGGTGACTGTCCCCAGGGCTTGCCCAGGCAGCCAAGGATGACCCAAATCCTCACTAGTACCCCAAGATCTGGGGAGGGAGATCGCCGGGCCAGAACCGAATCTCAGTCTCTGCTCCTGGTGGTGTTCCCCTGCCTAGTAGAAGAGCTCGAACTTGGCCCCTCTCCTTGTCGGCCTCCTCCCTACCCCCTTGACTCTAGCCCCCTGACTGGGGGGAAGCTCACTGCGCGCGCCTCGGCCAACCCCTTCTGCGGCTCTTTTCTTTTCCTGTCATTCTCTGCTCTCGGTTTCTGCTTTCTCCTTCCTACACACTGACGAGCACGCGGGGTCTTGGGAGCCGTGGCACCAGCCCCTTTCCTGGGCCTCCAATCTGCCTCTTCCCAGCCTCGCCTCTGCCATTCTGTCTTTCTCTATAGATACTCCTAGCATTTCCTAGCCGGCTTAGCTAGCATCATTCTCCCACCCCCCTCCCGCCCTCGTCTTACTGCTTGGCGTAGAATTAAAATACACACGTTGAGGTTAGTGTGTTATTGCGGCAACGTGACTAGAAAAAAAAAGGCCTTATTCTGTTCTTAGAATATTTCCAGTCACTACGACTTGGTTTCTCCTCCAGGCGATGCCAGCGCTGGTTCCACCTTGCAGGCCGCCGCTGCGGAGCCCGCAGGCTATGTGTACGGATGTGTTCAATTGTGGATATACAGACCTACGGTTGCAAACAGGGCGGGCACTCCGAGCCCAAAAGCTGAACACAAGTTTCTAGAGTTTTAGGCAAGGAGGTAGGGTGCATTCAGGGATCCGGACTCCTTTCTGAGCTTAGACTCCTTGCTTCCTGGCCCTTACACGGTATCTCTAGGGCCGCAGCATCAATTCCGTGTCCTCCGAAGTGGTTTAGTTTGGTCACCTGCTCCGCAGCGGGGAGCTGCCTCTACGTTCAACGCTGCTGGCAGGGGGTTTGGAGGAGTTAAAAGCACGCTAACCGGTCGCAAGAAGACATCAAACCACAGCTGGTCGAGTGAGTAAGGGAACAGTGACTAGGCCTGGGTACCGCGGAAGGGGATTCTGAATTCTGCACCACGACCCGCAAGGTTGTGGCTTGCAACGGGCGCCCCCTCGGGAACGCATGTTCGTTCCACACTGGTCCGAGGCGCACAGGGCGCACAGAGCGCCCCCGGGTCTACTTTTTGGGGAGTCTGGCAACCCCGCCATTCCGTGGTGTTTGGTCTAATCCTGGTGCCTTGCTAGATGTAGGCAAGAACGAAATAGTGGTTAGTGTGCCCTCCCTTAATCCCAAAGCCCCCACAAAACCAAAATATACACCCCAAACTCGTCATATGGTCTCACAAATACACAAGTAAAGCCAACACAGCAAGACAAATCCCAAACCCTCATCCAAAACCACAGCTCATTAAAAGGAATCAAAATCGAATAAAACAAAATAAACACATTTACCAACGCAGCACACACAAGTCACTTACAGATACAGAGCATATCAAAACACTGTTCAGAGGAAAGGCCTGGCAAAGAGACAGTCTACAAGGGCAAAGTACAAAACCCACACAAAATCAAAGCAGGCAAGACAGACAACAATACCCACCCCAGAGCTAAACCTGCAAAAAATCAGCTCCACAAAGGAAAAAAGAAAACCAACAAGCAAAACGCAAGAAACAAAAGATTCACAGATAATGGAAACTCACAGGAAACAAACAACAAAACAAAACCCCTAAATAGGAAGAAAAGAAAAGCCTACAACTCCCGCCCCAGCCCAGGGAGAACTGTCAATTCCGAAAGGGCTTTTGATCTCCTGGAGCAGGCAGGCCGCTCCTCCCCAGCGCAGCCTCCAGGCGTCCGTGGCGGAAGGGCGGGAAGCCAGAGCAGAGGCCCGGAGTCTAAAGCTCCAGGACCGCCAAAAATCAAACCGCGGAGTAGGGACCGGGACCCACAGGCTGCAGGGGGAGGAGGTGGCACGGGGGACTGCGCAGACCCCTTTGGTGTGGGGGGCCGCTCGGGATTCCTCAGCCACGTTTCCGATTGTGGCAAAATCTGCTCAGTGGATTCGTGATGTCCGGTTTCCACTAGCCCCCTCCCCCATCCTCGAACTCTAGGCTCTTCCCCCTAGGTTGCAGCCCAGCCTCGTGACCACCCCCTCAAAAAAATCAAACAAACTCTGTCTCTGAGGACGATTCAGTTTCCGAAACTGCTATTGTCCAGCGGGCCAGAAGTGCTCCCCCGCCCTGGAGAACTTCCCCAGCGACCACCCCGCGGCGGGGCTCCGTAGGTTTCCAGTGGCCACAGCTTCGACTCCAGATTGGGGAGGGGACAGGAGGAGAGGCTTGGGCCGCAGGGAGCAGAGTGGGACGCGCCACACCTTTGCCTAGTCTCTCCGCGTCCGATTTCACCTCTGGAATCAAGTCTGGGGATTCAGGGGATGCCACAAGGTCTTCTGGCCTAAGGGCTGTGGGATTTCATTTAGGGGCCTGGGTAAGGTGTTCATAATTTTCGCTTGTTTCTGAATTTACTGAGATAGTTCTGCTTGGCCCGGGATCTCCAAAGCAAAGGTCCGGGTTTTATCAGTAATCTTTCTGTTGAACCTCTGAGTTCCGGGCGGAAAGGAACCTGCTCTGGAGAGCTGAGTGGAACCTGGGGACAGTAAGGACGTGAAGTTGCCCTAGAAGTAGAGCCCAGCAAAACTATGGAGATTGCAGATGGATTGGGGGTGGGGAAATTGGGAACTCCGATGGCGGGCGCCGCCCTAGGGGTGAATTTGAGGATGCTGGAACGTCCCCCGTGGCTGACAATTGTGCTAGCACAGTATTCAAAATCATCTGCTTGGTAGAACTGCTCTTTCTTTAAAATAAAAAATCGGGCCTACTGGCACCTACGAGACAGGGTTTGCATATAGAACGAAAGCGCACAGGGCCGCGATCCCCAGACGCAGGTTTGGAAGCAGGTGCGACCGGGTAGCTCGGGTTTAGCCTCAGTCCGCTCCTTCCCCTAGGCGCGCTACTTACTAACGCGGGGCGCAGTCTAAATCCTTCCTTCCCTCCCCCCAACGCCCTATAAAAAAAAGTCCGACGCGGCACCGAGGCGGCACTACTACTCTCCGGGCCTCTCGCACGCCTTCGGCCAGCCCGGTCCGCCCCGTCTGGCACGCTGGGCAGGCCGCAAAGTCGACACCCTTTCCCGGCTCCTAGCCCCGCAGTGCGGGGCGGTGCGCCGGGGGCGCGGCGTGTCTGGGGACATCTTGTGATGTTGGCGAGAACAGGACATGATCTCACATGGCGAGAAGCTCTTTAGTTCCTTAATCATTTCACGGTGCCTTCGGACGCTTTTTTTCCACCTAAAACGTTTAGTTTCAGCTCAGTGATCAGCTACCCCAGCTCGGCGGGGGAGCGGAAGGCTTGAATTATTCCGACTTGTGAGCGGCCCCAGCACAAAAAAAAAAAAAAAAAAGGAAGGGCACAAAAAAGTGGAAACTTTTTCCCCCTGTCCATTTCATCAAGTCTTGAAATATCAAAATGGATTTAGAGAAAAATTACCCGACTCCTCGGACCATCAGGACAGGTAGGACCACCGTGAAACGGGCATCATCCATGCTAACGCTAACTCTGGGACACATTCCTAGCGCCCACGTGAAACAGAGGGGATGTGCCGAGTTTCCTCGGGAAAGGCCTGTCGTTCTACGTGTGTTTGTAGGGCTTTCACTACTGTTTCCTGCTGTCTTCAAGGAGACCCGTTTTCTTTGGTTTTTGTTTGTTTCTGTTTCTGATGCTTGTGTTGGTGTTAATCTGGAGGTGTGGAAGTTTGGGTCTGTGTGTTTGCCTAAAAGGTTCAATATGTGCACGAGTGTGTGGATAAGTTTGTGTGTCCCTAAAGGAGTGTTTTGTTTGAGTTTGTGTGCCTGATTGTGTCTTCACAAGCTTGTATCTTGCCCTGGGTGTATTAGTGTGTGCTTAAGAGTTGGTGCTTGTGTGGGTGCTCTTTTGAAGCCTCCAAAGCGAGGATATGCATTTCACATATAATTTTGATAAGCACCTCACTCATTGTGCATTTGCTGCTTTGAAGGTCTGTTCACCTCTCCTCTCCCAAGTGCCTTTGGAAGGAAGGAAGAGGTGGTGACTCCGACCCCTCCATTTTTGGATGTCAACAGCTGTCCAATGTATACATGCCAACACACACACAAGTGCTTGCCTCCAGGCAGAGACATGGTTCTAGGCCTACTGGGGTGTAGTGTTCAAAACATGTGCTGCCAGGCCCAAGCCTTATTATATTGGGAGACAGAATCAAAAATGATGTGAATTCAGGGCAATTGGGCCCTCACTGTGCACTGTGTACTGTTTTATCCTGGGGTACTACTGAATTGCATTTGTATACAAGGGTCTCCCATAGTAGGCACACTTTGGTGGATGAGAACAAGCCCTCTGTGGGCTACTGATGACATTTTGACACCCCTCACCCACTCCCTTCTCAAATCACTTGCCTTTAGGTTTTCATCTAGCCCCTGACGTTGTATGTGTCTATGTGTCACACTGTACGCTCAGGCTGTGTCCTGTGGGTGCTGCTCCAATGGAGGAGAGCTCAAGTGGGTGTATATATGTGCCTAGCTTGGTCATTTAGCTGGGGTGACTGTATGCACATAGGTCTTCTTGTCACAGTGCCCCTGTGTCTCTCAGAGGCCCAGGCACTGGGTATCAGGGTGTGTTTATGTCAGAGAAGATGAGGCAGAGCAGAAGGCCTCTGTCTACCCTAAGGCATAGCCTGGTAAGACAACCCCCTCTTCTCATTAAGCCCCGTGTCAATGTGCACACAAATACTCTGAACTATGGCAGGAAACCCACTCCTCTCATTCCTGGGTCATCTGTGAGATCCCAGTTCTACTCCAGCTCTTGATAAAAAAAAAAAGTCTAAGAGCAGAGAAGAGAAAATTTAGACCCCAAACCAGTATTCTTGTGGGTCCAGAAAAGACACAACAGAAGAGAGCGAGGACAGTGGCCAGAAGAGCGTTGCTTGTTGCTGTGACAGTAGAGATGCAGAAACCTGGAACTCTAGTCCCTCTCCCCTCTTCATTCCCAGACAACTTTCCCTGCTCCAAGTGGTGGGATGCCCAAAGGTACTTGTATCTGGGTTGTTTATTGTTGGAAATGGGTTGGATGCATGTGAGTCGAGAGGGGTCTGAGTGGCTGCCTCTCCCGACAAGCTGTCTACCACAAGAATGTAATTCATGGCGGTCGATGGGCTCTTTGATTAGTTCAATCGCCTGAATAATCATTTAATCAATAAAGCATTTCACTCTTCTGTGCCGTTAGACTAGGTGGGGTTTGTGTAGGGGTAATCCTGGGGGTTTTGGAGCTTCAATCCTAAAAGCCACACCCCTTACTGATGGGTTAGGGTAAAAGCCACCTGCTTGGAATGCAGTCACAGCTCAGGCCAGAGTACCCTTCTGCCTGTCTCAGGACTCAGACTAGGACAGAGGAGGGACTGAGGAACTGTCCAGGCACTCAAATGGCCCTCAACTTCTAGGCCTTTCATGGGCCACCAAGCTGTCCTTTCCTTCCTCCAGAATCACACAGCATCCCTTCTCCAAAACCCAGCTCCCTCACTCCTAGTGTCTCTGTAGCTCAAAACCCAATGCTAAGCAAGGCCAGCACACATCAGGGAGCCACTTAAACAGTTTTCCCCTTCCTTTTAAAAGTGGAGGTGGAGGTTCAGAGGGCAGGAGCTTATGATGCTCACCAAACAAGACTAGGTCTAGATGCAGGGAGAATAGCACTTCCCATGCATGGGATGGCATCTCACAAAGCTCTGGGAAACACTCCAGAGCATCCTGTTCTCTCTGTTTCATGCACTAGAAGCTGAGGCCTTAGGAGAAAGAACTGCTAAGTCTTAAGTCTTGGGAGAGAGACTTTGTCCTGGTGCTCCAGCTCTGCAAGGACAGGCTGGTCGGGGTGACAAGTCTCAGCACAGGAAATGTGAGCATTGATTTAATGCTCTCCTCCCCAGTGATTCCTGCAACATAACTCAGGCCAGGGAGGGCAGACTCTTGATCCACTTTCAGGAATCAGACGGGCGTCTCTAAGCTCCATTTGCTGTGCAATTGCAGACCAGTTGCTTTTCCTCTTTGATACTTTTTCAAATTAAAGGTTAAAAAGAACCCATCAGGTTAGAACGATAGTGCCCAGGCAGCTCGGATCCTTCCCAACTGAGCACCCAGTCTGAGTCTTGAAAGACATTGCTTTATTGGAAGAAAGAGCAGGCAAATGGGATGGAATTGAGCTGCAAGAGTCACTCTCAGGCTAGAACTCCATAGCAGCACCAGCATGATGAGGATTTGACTTTCTGAAGACTGGAGGGAGTGATGGGGAGCTGGGGAGGGGTTGGGTGTGGCATGTGACCCCCATCAAGTAAAGTCTCAAGTGCAGAGAGAAGCCCCCTCTTCAAAGGTGTTTTGGCTTCTGAAATACTCTCAAAATGATCATTCTTCCAACAAGCAAAACTTGACAAAGCAATTAATCAATTGAAATATGTTGTGCGTTTTGTTTGTTTTGTCCTGGCCCCCCACCACCACCATGGTGATTTGGTTCCATAGCTCTATGCCCTCTGTGTAGCTCTCTGCTAGCCCCTCCTGGACCCAGGCTGCAGATGAAGGCAAAAGTAAGGCATGGAAGCAGAGCTCTAGTAGGGAGCAGCTGTTTGACCTCAGACTGGTCATGGAACCTCTCTGGGCCACTGCTTGGCAGCCTGTAATAAGGATGGACTGGGTGGACTGAGTCCATATCAGGACTCTTCACTTCTTTGGGTATTTGAAGTTCTCAGAGCTCAGACACTCCAGGAGTGACAAAGAAAACCCACTCCGAAGGAAATTTCCTCTGACCCAAGATCACTAAGTATAAGGAGGGGCTACCTTCCTTCACTGATTAGGGTGGGTTCCACAGAGGAGAACACACCCCTGCAGATAAACATCCCCGCCTGTTAAAGGGGGAATCTGGGCTGTTCCTGCTAAAATGGTATCTGCAGTTTCACCCTGCCCTCAGAGTTCGCTGGGGATTCTCTCCAAACAATACAGGACAACTGGCCCCTTCAGACTTTGTCCAGATGAATTATTTGGTTTGACATCTCCTCCCCTCTAGCCTTCAGCCTTCCCTCTGTCTCAGACTTGCTCTAGTATGATCTCAGATAAATTGTTTCCTGCCTTCTACCCTCAGGTTCCACATCTGTAAAGTGTGTGTTGTGGGGGAGGGACATTGCCCCAGAACCCTTTCAGTTTTAAGATCCTAGGTCTGGGTTTGGAAGCTCAAGGAGCATGGTTAGGAGCATGCAGTATCACTGGCTGCTTCTCCGGGGCAGTACTCTTGAACTCACTAGTGGGAATTAAGAGTCCCATACCTGGCCTGGAAATGAATTCTTGCGGAGCTACAGGAGAAAGCCAAAGGAACCCTCTGCCATCAGTCTTTTTCCTGTTGTAACCTTTCGGCCCTAAGGCAGAGGTGGGTGTGGGGGGCAAAGGATCAGGACTGGGAGGGGTTGCAGATGATGGAGAGAGAAAGCTACCACCCACCACCTTGCACACCACAGCCTTCTGAGTCCCCAGAGACCAGCCTTGGCCGTTTTCCTGCAGCTGTGGCCCAGTGGGGGTGGGGATGGTGTCAGCAAAGCCTACTTGTACCAGGCAGCTGCGACCAAGACAGCTCTAGAGAGTGGACCCAAGGATTGACCTAGTATAGAGATGTTAGAAGTGGAGCAAGGGGGGAAGACTGGACAATGAAGAAAGATTCAGGCAGAAAGTAAATAGGAAAAATGGCCCCAGGGTCCTCCAAAGATCAGCTTGAGCTCTATCCCCTCTGTGTTATGACTGCAGCAGACATCTGTGTCCTTGTTCAGGTGGATTTATGTTTAGCATCAGAGGGTCATCACTTACAATACAAAGGGGTGAATGTTTAGTCTACACTCCCACAACTGCTGGGGCAGGGGGATGCTCAGTGTCTGCATTGGGTCTTAGCACACTAGGGGGCTCACGGAAGGATAGCTGCTTAAGTGAAAATACTTCCTTTTTTAAAAAGTCCAGCAGCTCTGATTACGGTCTGAGAGTCTTACACTCCTGAGAAACTGAGCCATGGGCTGGCTAAAGAACTTTGCTGGATCAGCAGAATGTCGCTGGAACTCTGTTTTGTCCTAAAGTCTACAGGAGCTACGGTGAGGGAAGGTCAGCTTTTCCTGGCAATTGGAAACTGCAGCGTTTGTAGTCGTCTTGGTGCCACACTGCCAGGCTCTTGTAAACGAAAGCAACCACATAGTCGCGGGTTTCAGGTGCTCTCATTAGCGCTGGATGCCAGTGCCCGCCTTCCGTTTTAAAGGAGGCCTTGCACCAGATGCGGAAATCCTCTTGTTGACAGAAGCTTTGAGCTGAGAGTATCACCAGCTCCCAAGGGACCTATCAGCTCCTAGGCTGAGACTGCAAAAAGGATTTATGGCTCCGTTGCTTGAGACAACCTGGTCCAAGTTTTCGAGACTGCCCCAATTTCTGGTAACCTCAAAGCAAATATCTCCCCAACTCTGCCTTTGGTTAATGCATCACTGGGGACTCTGGAGAGAATGGGGGGGGGATACAGAGGAGACGGCAGCCGTCGCTTAGTAGATTCTTGAAAAAATTAGGATTTTTTTCCACTGGAAGGAACCAGCATCAAAGACTCCTTCACTAAACTGGCCATTTTACTGAGGAGCAAAATGAGTCTGAAGCGGCAGGTATACACACGTAACTCCTCAACCTAGACTGAAAGCCGAATCTCTACTGCGCTACACGACTTCCTCCAACAACTGTGGGTGCTTTTCTTTCTTTTTGCCTTCTGGAGACTTCTCTCTCATCCTCACCCTTCGTCCCCTGTCTTGGTTGCCCTCATTCTCTAATTCTCAATCCCAGAATCCCAACGGCAGAAAGGTTGGTTCTGTGGGATCAAGAGCCGGGCTCTCCAGACACAGAGTGGGCCCTGTTCTGTCTCTCCCCCTTTTCCATCCGCGATCCACTAGGCCTTCTCCCCACGCGTTTGTCAATGAACGTGGCGCCGCCGCTTGGGCCCCGCCCCCCATTCTCTCCCATTGCCCAGGTACCGGCTAATCAGGCGGAGTCCGTGGGTTGCTTAACCAATAGGGCAGTACTTCGGGCTAGGGCCGAATGTCCCCGTTCTGATTGGCTTGGTGAGGCATGATTGGCAGGTGAGCTCCCGCCCCGCCCCCGCCCGGAGGGAGGCTGAGCCCCGGGCGGCGCTGTCCACACGCAGCGGGTCCTGAAAGCGGCTCCGGGGCGGCGCGGTGGCGCACTGTGCGCGCCGAGCAGGCGAAGGGCTAGCGCCGGCGGCGGCGGTAGTAGCGCGGGCATTAGAGCCGGCAGGGGCTTCATCACAGCACCGACAGCCCTGGCGGCCCCGGCGGCCCCGGCGGCAGGGACCCGTATCCGCTCCTGCGCCCCTCGCTCACCGCTCGGCAGACGCGGTGGTTGTCCCGGAAGAGGCAAGCCAGGGATAGTCCAACCGGACCCCCAAGAGCGGGCAGCGGGCTCCAAGAGTTGGTAGCGTGAGGGCACAGCCAGGAGCGAATGAGCCGGGAGCTTCGGGGCCCGCGGGAACTTTGAAGGCGGCGGGTCCCGGGCTTCGAGGGTTGCAGTTTCGGGGCGCTCCGGGCTCCCAACCTTAGTAGCGGCAGCGTCTTAGAATCCGCCGCGGCCCCTGCCCGGCCGGAGAGGGAGTTCTCTGCAACTTCGTCGGAGACGTCGGAGAGCCGGCGGGAGAGAGACGGAGGGGCACGTTCAGCCCCAGAGACACGGAGCAGCGGGAGACAGGAAGGATCTGGCGGAGGCCGAGGGGTGGACAGACCCTCGAAGCAGAGTGACCGAAGCAGCCCCGGAGTGAGACGAAGGGCCGTGTGCTCGCGGCCTCTTGCAGGCTTCTGCTCCGGCTCCGAGCGCCCCTAGCTGTCCCGGAGGTGGGCCCCTGCGCTATGCCCTCGACGCCGCGGGCGCCTGGGCCTCTGCTTCTCGGGTGTGGGCCGGGAGCCGCCGCTTGAGCCCGCGGAGGAGCGAAACTAGCTGCAGTTGGGCGCCCGCTCCCAGACCGACTGCCTGAGCACCGTTTCCCGCCTCTCGGCTCAGCTCTCCGCGATCTTCCGCAGGAGGCTTGGAGAGGGACCCCCACGGCTGCAGAGGTGTTTTCTGAGCCCACCTCACAGGGTGCCTGGCCTAGTGGCGCGGGTCCCTAGGTTCCCTGAGCAGCCCTTTGGCGCGGAGAGGCAACGGCGTGGGCCGACCTGCAGTCTGGAGCGCCCCGATGGAAATACACTGTAAGCACGACCCGTTTGCATCCATGCATAGTAAGTAGGCGGCGAGCTCGCTTCTCTCACTCTCCGGCCGGGGTCGGGTTGGGGGTGCCGGACTGCGGGGCAGGTAATAAGTTCTGGAGGGCTTGGGACCTCTGTAGCTGCGTAGACAACTTTGCAAAGTGCAAGACTTTCAGGCAGCGAACGCGGAATGCTTTCCGCCGCCAAGGCCGAAGTGCCTGAATGGTAAATCCCGCCTCCAGCAACGAGGTAGTGTAGGCAGCGAGCTGTAGCCTTTCCTGGTCTCCTGAAGCTAATTCTCAGAGCCCTGGTTCATACTCATAGAAGGCTAGGAACTGGGCCAGTTGGAGGGCAGGAAGTTTTAATAGAGGTCAGTGAGAATCTCAGAGAGCGTTCCAAACCCCAACTCTGTTGGCGCCCTTTTCAGCTATGGACCTGACCAAGACTGATGCTTAGAATGAAAAGTGAGGCCCCGACCGGTCCCTTTATGTGTGAAGAAGTGAGAGTTAAGAAAGTGCACATGATCCGGGGTTCCAAACGTCTTCTGGATCGAGGAGAGGGGATTTAAAAAAAAATCAACGAAGTCCGGGTCCCTAAGTTACACTTTAGTTTATGCGTTAGCCAGTACTGACAGAGACCTTTAAAGACACCATTGGGTCGTTCTCTGTAGGGTGCCTGCCTTGAGAAGGCTTCTCTCCTAGAAAGAAAAAGAAAAAGAAAAAGAAAAAGTAGGAAAGTAAGCAAGCAAGCAAGCTAATTAGTCCCATGCAGGCGCGGCTTCCTTCTGAAAGCCTGTGCGGTGCAGGAGACCGGCAGGGTCATTTCGGGCACCGGCAGGGCCCTGCTGGCTGACCCGCAGGGATTCTGCCAGTTCACCCATTAACACAGCCTCCTGTGAGATGAGCGCTCTTCTCACGGCGAGTTAACGCTGGATTAGATTCGGAGATTTCAGGGAAATTCCAAGTGGAACGAATCGCGTTTTCCTTCTGTTGGCTGTAGAATCGGCCAGGGGAAGGCGCCAGGCTTTGGCAGACTGCTCTCGGGTGCCCAGCTCGGGTCTCTGTGGACTGGAGATCGTGGAGTAACTCCGTGGCTAGCAGCCGGCTGCAAGCTCGCTTAACCTCAACCAGTCGGGATCTACTGTAGTCATGGGTCCCCTGTTTAACAAAGGCAGCAGAGACCCGGCTAGAAGGAAGGCAAACTGGGGCAAGAATCTTCGTGTCTTCCACGAAGGGTCGAGTGGCCTGGCCGCAGGGGAAGGTTTGTTTAGGCCGCCGAAGCAGGCTGCAAGCCGATCAGCTTCTCTTTGTGTCAATATCCTAGTTGGAGGTAATCCTCCCAAGCAGCAACAAGATTCGCAGAGAGAAGCAGCTTGCTCTGGTCCCAGCCCCAACGATTCTTCCCGGTTTGGGGACTGGGTTTAAGCGGTTTCCAGTCCACCAGGGCTCCAGCGTCTTCCACTGCATTTTCCTGCACAAAGTGGTTCTGAGCCGCTCTGCTTTTACTCAGAGCGAACCTGAAAACAAACGAGTTGGGGGCAACACACTGAGAGGTGGGCAAGCGTTGGCTCAGTCAAAAAGCAACTGGGAAACAAGATGGGTAGGGCTGGCTCCCCTGCTTCTTTCCTTACTGGCAGAAATCCAAAGGCCCGCACTGCCTCTCTCTGTCCAGAATTCTGCTGCCCAGAGGTCATGCCCAAGCCCTTGGGGAGATAGCATCAGACTCGGTGGTCTTCCGGTGTGCATCCGTGTGGAGAAGCAGCTCCTTCCAGGTGCTGGTTAACCAACTGCTAATGCCTAAGCCTTCCTGCCGGGCCTTCAGTCTACCCCCTCCTCGGGAAGTGCTCCCTCCTCCCATTCTCAATTTCCCTGGCAGCACAGTGGGGGCTGGGCCAGCCTTGCTTCCAGAGCTAGAGGAAACCCTTGGCTTCTTTGGAAAGACCCTTAGTTCTTGAGTCCAAAGCTGTTTGCTTGCCCAGTGTAGTCTGTCTCTGGGTCCCAATTTGCTAGCAACGAAGGCAGAGAAAGAAAACAGGTTCTGCAAGGTGGTATAGCAGGGTCTTTTGCTCCATCTTTATTTCTGCCTCTGGTCAGTTTTTCCTTGTTGCCTCCCTTGGATAGCTTCTGTTGGGAGGGACAGGCACTGCTGCCCAGCGGGCTTCTGAGTTCAGAGGTACCCCACACCCTCCTCCAGTTCCATCAAGCACGCTGACACAGTGACTCTTCCCCAGATGGTTCCTTCCTCTGAAGCATTTTGCCTGCTAGTTAACAAAGTACTTTTGTGGCCAATGCCACACTTGAGTGTGACCCAAACTGTCAGTTACCGCCATTTTCCAGAACATGATACTGAGGCTAGAGAGATAAAAAGACTGGCAAAGATCAGTTGCAGCTGGTTCTTGGGAATAGAGGCATGCTGTTTGGCTTTGGAGAATTAATGGAAAGGAAGAAAGAGAAGGACTTGATCCCAGAGAGGTCAGTTGGAGTGTACACACATGCAAGGCTCTACCTCTGTAGTCCAGCTATGTCTGTGTTCACAGCATGTGTGTCAGCACTTGGCTGTCCACTCCCTGTGATCTTGTTTGCCTCTGCCTTCTGCGTTGGTACATTTAGAAAGAATTTCAATGATCCGGGCTCTTGTAGTTCAGTCTTCAGCTAGCAGCAGACACTACCTTCCTAATTATCTATGCCTAACCATAATTTTGGGGGTGTGGACAGTGTCCTTTGTGGTCAATATATCCCTAACAAGGTCTGAGGAGCATCTGCAGAAACCAGTTCCTTCCAGAGCAGAGACACAGAGGTCCTAGTGTCACCCACCATTCCATCATTCTATCAGCCTTCAAACCGTGCTCTTCCAGATGGGACCGGTCTTTACTTTTGCTATATGTGTGTGTTTCCCAGTTTGTACCTAACTTGCTTGCATCCGTTTCTGTGCCAGTCACTAAATTCTGCTCCTCTTAGGAAGGATAGCCGAGTTCATGTCTTGGCCTTGTGCCTTCCTGGCAGATGAGCCCTCACCTAGCTGGAATCCACCGTAGAACTTGGGACTTCAGTCTTTGAGGAGATACAAAGCTGGGGAAAGACCTGAGAGGGAGGGAGAGGAAACAAACCCCCACCCATAGAGACCCGTCCTCTAGAGATCCTCTTCCATTTGTTAGTCTAGATTTTCATTCCTTCCCCCACTCCTTCTGCCTGCCTAATCTAGTCTCTGTGCCCTATCTAGCCTTCCCTTCTTTGCCTTCTGTCTCATTTGGCCCTCCTCTCTATGGTAGAGAGAGTATAGAGAGTCTATAGCATCTATATCCTGTGCACATACCTCTCTTTCCCTGTCCTACCTCCACTCTCCCGCAGACTTTGGACTTCTTTTCTTACCAGTCTTAGATTAGCACCTTTCCTGAGGCCTGTCATAAAGTGCTCTGTGTTGGCTAGATTCATGAATGAGGCAAGAGGACCAATAGGTTCTGGGGCCTGTCCAGAAAGTTAAGAAAAGTAAGACTCACCTATGTCTAGTCCATGTCAGCTGTAGGCACTTGCCTTGGAGTCTGCAAATTCCTTAATATTCCTTGTGGCCAAAGGGAGGTAGTTTGGGGAATCTACTGTGATTAGGGAGACCCGACTCTAGGAAACTCTTGGTGTTTGTTTGTTTATGTTTTTGTTTTCTTATGGTGCAAACCTACAAACTCCCTACAGAACTGCTCTTGGCATTGAAGTCCTCTGAAGGCTGCCACCGTGTTTTGGGCAGGAAGTCTCGATTGTTAATGGTTTAGTAAACAATAATTGCAGATTGGCTGTAACGCCTGGATCCTAAGATCATAGCAAATGTGTGCTGAGTCTTTTAGCTGCCTTTTCTTGACCTGTGTCCTCCCAATGAGCACACCCCAATTATGGATATACTTTGTTTTACTTAGATCTAGCCTCTTCTGGAAAAATTGTTTCACCCTTTCCCCCCTTAGATGATCTCTGTCCCAGAACAAAGCTCTTGCTCAGGGTTGCTGTAATCTTTCTGTTTAGGTAAACTATGCAATTATGTCTCTAGCTATAAAACCCTGTTCAGGAAAATTTTTCTCTCTTCCTATTTTTTCTTCTCCTGTGTGCAATGTTTCAGAACAATCAAAATTCCTTAAAGGTACATTTTGACAGCCAGAGAAAAATCCAGTGTAGTTTGAAACTAAGTGATATAAATTACCTTTTTAAAATTGTGGTTTTCTTGGAAATAGCCTGAACTTGGAGATTTGGGAAACCAATTTGTGAATTTGTTAGATACTTTTAAGAATAAAGATTGTTTTAGGAGTGTTTTATCCCTCAATTTCAGATGTTCATGGGCCTGCTTGGAGATCAGTCTAAGACTGGGATAGGGTGGTGGTAGCCGAACTGTGGGTGTTGTTTCTCTGTTTTAAAGTTGGAGGGTGGATGTGTGTGTGTGTGTGTGTGTGTGTGTGTGTGTGTGTGTGTGTGTGTGTGTGACCTTGGAGGTGCCTTGACTTCCTTTCTAGAGTTCAGTCTGTCCTAGGCTAGGCGGTTTCCCCTCCTTGGCCTCTGAGTTGTCAACAGCATCAGGATATTCTCTAACTTGGCTTCAGTTTCAATCTTCAGCAATGCAAGTTAGCGGGCTTCAAAGCTATAAGGGCCAACTACGCTACATTGTATCGGTCGGTTTCCTGAACCGGCTCTTTAGTTTACTCAGGTCCTGCTTCCTTTCTGCTGGAGGTGATTACCAGTATGGAACATCAGAGTGGAAAGGGGGCTTTTTCTGACTCCTTTTACTTAAAATACATTCCATGGCACTCATAAAAATTTGGTACTCAGTTGCTTTATTTCCTCCTAACCAACTCAAACCTGCTTGCAGATTGCAAAACTTGCCCAAAATTCCAGGGGCACACCTTTCTAACAAATCCTGGTTCAGTGGAGTGTGCCGTGTGCAGAGGACCCTGTGACTCATTTCTTTTGTGTGCTCTGAGAGGGTACAACGGTCAGGCCTGCACGTCAACCTCACCATCTTAAAGGAAGGCTTTAAATTTTTCTTTCCTATTTTTAAATTAAGGTAGCGGCTAGGTTTTGTCTCAGTGATCTGAAAATGCTGGTCATTAAAAAGAAAGTCTTCAGTTCTTGAATTAGATTGCTGATGCAAAAACACTTTCCCCCTCGATATGTAGATCTTAGAACAGTCTGTTTCACTTTTGAAGACATTTGTTAAAAGGAAAATGAATTCCACTATTTTCTTTTCCTCTTTAAATCTGATTATCTTAAGATATAATTTTCTCCCCAGGATCTTCCTCAAATTTAGCATTGTGTAGTAAATTGTGTTCCTTTCATATAGATTTCTTTTACACATTCCCTTACCGATTCCCGCAAATGAAGAGGAAAATGCTAGTAACTAAAAGAAAAAAACAATGTGTGGAGCTACCAGTGGCTCCGTTGACTGCCTGCAGATGAACAAAAGCTAAGACCGGCGTTAAAAAAGCAACCTAGAGTCCTCATGTCATCTGCATGATTGGACTCCAAGTGCAAGACATCTAGCCTGCCAGCCATTTGTGACCAGAGGGCTCTGGGTGCTGAGAAGGGCCCTTCTACTATGTGACTGGTTCTAACCACCCTTCCCCCTTGCCTTTGTTTCTGATCTGTTTCAGGACATGGAGGAGTGAATCAGCTTGGGGGGGTTTTTGTGAATGGACGGCCACTCCCAGATGTAGTCCGCCAAAGGATAGTGGAACTTGCCCATCAAGGTGTCAGGCCCTGCGACATCTCCAGGCAGCTTCGGGTCAGCCATGGTTGTGTCAGCAAAATTCTTGGCAGGTAAAGGCACGACGGGCTCCAGGCTTCCCTCAACGCTTTAAGAAAGATCTCAGAGACAGTCGGCAGCTGTTCAAGGTGCCAGTGTTGACAGTGAGACACGGCAGCGTTTTGCTCTCCATACTCAGTACTTGAGAGTTTGCAACATCTTTTGAGATCCTCCTAATCAAAGAAACCGTGGAACCCAGTTTTCAGTGACATGTGGATAGGGTGACTTTGTCAGGAGGAGCAATATGTTTCTCAAAAGTCTGGTGGATTATTTTAAGGAACCCAAAAGTCAGAGGCTCTTGGGAATTTCTCCGGAACCTCTTAGGCGAGCCTGGGGTCAAGGGAATGGCTGGGGTTGGGGGCATACATTGTTTTATATAACCATAGTTGATTGCTCTTTCCTTATTTTTCTTTTTCTCTTTTGGTGCAGGGCTGTGTGTGTGCTAAGTGATTGTCTACCACTGGGCTATATTGCCCGCCCTCACTATTTTCTTTTTAAATGTTTTCAAATAGCACTCAATATTTAAAATCCAGCCATCATCTTCAGTTGTATTATCAGCCTTCTCAAGTTGCTGTAAGGGTTTTCTTTCTGTGCGTTTTGTTTCTTTTTTTTGTAGTGACAGGCATCCTAAGTACACATTAAATTAGACAAAACAGCAGCAAACACTAACTCTCAAATCTGACATTTGAAAGTTGCCACTTGACCCAGCAATTTGCTGCAAGCAAAATACTTACAATGACAGTCCTCTCAAAGGACTGTGCAGACGGTTAGCCTCATGTTTATTTTTCTTTTCTTTTCTTTTCTTTTCTTTTCTTTTCTTTTCTTTTCTTTTCTTCCCTTCCCTTCCCTTCCCTTCCCTTCCCTTCCCTTCCCTTCCCCTTCCTTCCTTCCTTCCTTCCTTCCTTCCTTCCTTCCTTCCTTCCTTTCTTTTTGGCCAGCCTCAGCACGATACAGGAAGATTTCAAGATGAGGAAATAAACCTTTCTAGGGCTGACTGGCATATGTCTGGCCGAGTTAGCACTTGGGCTGGATGGGGGCCTAAATGACTCTGGAACTCTGTCTCTCTCCGTAACCCCAAAACATATTGGTAGTTGTTTTGTTGTTGTTGTTGTTTGCTTGTTTTTGTTTTTTTAATGTCCTGGGCATATGACATTGTTCTAGATCTTCCCGGGCAGACAGGCACATTCTCAGGTTAGCTCTTCAGGGCTTTCTTGCCATTTTTCCTCCTGGGGTCAGTGATCCTCATCTTTGTCCTGAGCTTGCATTATGGTTCAACAATTCACCCCTGACTGACAGTCATGAGCATTTTGAAGTATTTTCCAAGTTTTCTCAGTGACGTCATGACTTTCTGTTCTGTCTGCTGGAATTTAAAAATTGTTCCAACAGTGTTAACACTGTTCATAATAGTAGTAATAACCACATAGGGGATCTTGATAAAGCCCAGAGGAAGACGTCTCAGGGACAGGAATCTGGCAGTTCTATCAGAGCCACATACCCCTATGCTTATTCGTCATCTTCCTGCCCAGCGTGGGTCATATCAGCCATGGAGGACGTGGACTCAGTCCACTTCTGTTAAACACTCAGCCAGCAAATGAGTCCCGGCCTGAGTTCAGAAAGGAGCATAGGAAATCAAGCCTGGTGCCATGTTAGATGGTGGGTTAGGGGAAGATGAAAGAGGGTGCAGCTAAAGGAAGTAGCATTCAGGGAGATGGAAGGAAGAGAGAAGACAAAGGGAAGAAAGAATAGGAAATGTAAAAGAAAAGAGGGTGAGAGGAAGCTTTTTAGAAGTCTCCAGTCTCACTTTTGGAGCTGAATGGTCCCTACCGTCTTTGCAAGATGCTTCTTTGTGGGGGGTGAAAGGGGAGAGAGAGGGGAGGCCCTTCCTTTGTTTTTCCTGAGATATTTTTTACTGAGCTGACATTTTGTTCACTGTTTGAGCATTTCTAGCTGCCGAGAGCCTTTCTCAGACATCCAAATGACTGGGTCTCATGTTCTAGAGCCCCAAAGCTCTCTATATCTCCCATGGAGACTGAGGTGGACAGGGATTCTTCTAAAGTCAGGTCAGCAGACTCCCGTGGACCAGAATAGATTTGTCACTGGGCAGAGTGGCACTCGGAAGTTATGCGCCGCTCCGGTGCCTGGCCGTTTAAGTTGTCAACAATAAATTGGAATTTCATAGCTCATTATTTTCATAACTAAGAACCACAGTGGACAAAATGTCACTCTAATTAGAACTGCCTTTTAAGAAACAAGTTCAGTCCTAAAACAGTGCGACTGGGAATTTCTGAACTTGGCCTGTTTGACCCGCGGATTGCCCCCACCCCCTAGAAGAGTTTGATGGGTGCTCACGGGGTGACAGGTTATAGAGTGCGTGGTGTGTGGTGGCTGTGGAGCAAGGCAGAAAAAGTCCTTGGGAACAGGAAAGGGTTCCTGTTCCTCCAAGTAGGTATGTGGGCTGACAGGAATGTGGACATTCAGTCTAGAACTCAGGGCTATAGACGATCTGGGCATCCTATGAAGGCCAAGTCAGATCACAGAGCAGGGCTGCTGTCTCCTCTCATTGTGAATGCCTGGTCATTTGAACTTTGGTGGCATGTCACTCGCTAAAAATAAAACAGTGAGGATTTTAATCCCCATCCATGCACTCTACTTTATGCAAATTCTCTCTCTCTGTCCTTTTTTTTTTTTTTTTTTTTTTTTTTTTTTTTTTTTTGCCCCCAAAGTCTTCAGGGCCATTCTGAATTCTTGTTATCCTAATAGCTGTGCAAAGGAATCTCAGCCAATAGCCTCCCTAACTGAGGCCGAGGAAGGCTGAGGGTCAAGATCACACAGCCAGTTGGTGTCAGAATCACTACAGCCATGGCACTTCTCCACTCCCAACCTAAGGCTCTTTGCAGCTCTTTGCACCGAGGGGCACCGGGTTGGTGGCTGCTGTTCATCTTTTGTCTGTAAGCCAAAGGGCTGCACGGCTGTTCTGCTGAGATGAAAGGATGGTTGTTAAGTCTGAATCCTCACTTGACGCAGTCTTGAGTTGGGGTTTCAGGAGTGTCTGTGTTGCCTTCTAAGAGCCTAGCCCACGTGTCAGTCAAATGCAAGACAGAGACCTTGAGTGTCAAGACTGCGGAATTCCACAGTTCGCACTGCTCAAGCAGGCTGGGCAGGGAGCCCTGGGCTGTCACAGACCAGCCACGTAAGCAGGGGACTTTATTCTGCTTCCTGGTGAATTTCTGCTTGGCCACTGTGGTTCTTTTGGATTCATGTATTCTGCGAACACAGTGTGGTCTACGTATATGTAAGTCCTATGCCGAGACTGTCCTTGCCCTAAGAGGACCTAGTAATTATTGGTTCATGGAATGAGTGGAGGATGCTTGAGGAAAAAACCCTGCAAATAGTAAATCTCTCTGTCATTGTAAGGATTGCGACTACTAATGCTTAAAATGTTATAATCAAAGCAGAAACTTGTGGTAATGCGAAGAGTATTGGACTCAAAGTCTGGTTTGAAATCTGGGCTGTCTCTGTGACTAGAGGAGTTGGGCAAGTCCCTTAGTCTTCCAATCATTTATTTTATCTTTTGTAAAATCCTGATGACTTCAAAAGATGTGTGAGGACCATGGTAATTTGAAGAACTCCATACTCAAGAGTGTTATACCAAAATAAGGAGTTGTTATGTGATAGTACATAATTGGCTTTCTCAGCTGGAGAGATGGCGCAGAGGTTAAGAGCACTGGCTGCTCTTTCAGGGAACCTGGGTTCAATTCCCAGTACCCACATGGCAGTTCACAACTGTCTGTAAGGCCAGTTCCAGAGGATCC
Organism: Myodes glareolus; assembly: GCF_982192425.1. Classification (NCBI taxonomy): domain Eukaryota; kingdom Metazoa; phylum Chordata; class Mammalia; order Rodentia; family Cricetidae; genus Myodes; species Myodes glareolus. Next base: position 30,653,540 of record NC_142041.1, read on the forward strand.
AACACCCTCACACAGACGTACATTCAGACAAAACATCAATGCTTGTAAAATAAGAATAAATAAGTTTGAAAGTAATTGACTTTCTTTAGAGAGGTTGAAAGAACTGTAGAGTCTTCCAGAGATGCTGTGTACTAGAATTTAGATGACTTTCTATCAAAAAATATTTTTTTGTGGGTATCTGTTGAACCCTTTTGTGATTAAGAACATTTTTGCTTCCAACAACTTTATAAAAAAGGAAGATAAGTTGGATTTTGTTTTATGCTTAAAATTGTAAATGACTCACTCTTCTTGATGACAGATAGATATGTCTTCACTTCCAGAATATTCACATATTTGGCCCTAAACAAACTTATCCAAGCTGAGAGTTTAGCAACCCTATAAATGTTCCACCATTGCTTCTAGGACACATTTCCATCCATCCAGTAGAATCACTTCATTCTCTTCCTCTTCCTCTTTCTCTTTTCCTCCCCCTTATTCCTCCTCCCCTCTTCCTTCTCCACCTTCTCCACTTCCTCTTCCCTTTCTTCTTCTTCCTCCAATTCCTCCTCCTCTCTCTCTCAGCATGTATGTAGCCAAGTCTCCTTGAAAACTTCTTGTCCTCCTGTTTCTACCTCCTAAGTACTAGAATTGTAGATCTGTGCCACCCTTACCTTACTTCTTATAAATATTCGAGGTTTAAAGCTTATAATTTCTAAAATGTTTTTTAAAAATCTTTCAACCTCAAGATAATCTTCTTTGGAAGAGGGAATCAGGAATTCCCCTGCAAACACTGAGAGAGGTGTCCAGTGATAGCTAGAATTCAGAAAAAGAAGCAGGTCCCTTTTTCTCCTCCCCTCAAATGAGCTTTTGTGCCACCCCTCTCTCTGGCATGGCTTGGCTGTAAAACCCTGACATCCTATTTGCGTTAACGAGAAAAGCTGATAGCATGGAAATGTCCTTAGAAACAGCCATTTACCTCAGGGGAGGCCCCTAGAAGAGCTGTCGAGAATCGTGGTTGGTTTTTTTTGATTGCTTGGGATTTGATTTCTAATACACATGTCCCATTAATGCTGGAACCCAACACTCTTTAATTTTATATCAGGGTTATTGTTTCTCTCTTTTGGAAAAAAATCATAGAGAGTCTTCAGAGAACTCTGGACATTGTTCTGGGGATGGGAGCCAGCAAACTGGAGGTCTACACCACCTTTCTGGAGAATTTTTAGTTTAGGAGGCTTGACCGGAGTCCTGACTGGGTACCCTAATCCTTTGTGACCCCAGGGAAAGCATCTAACGTCTGTAAAGCTATGTTCGCTATCACAGAAGGGTACTTCCCTTCATTGTGCAGACGCTTATTCATTCATCTTAAACAGTGGATGTGCTCAGGGCTCTTAGAGGAAGAAGAGGAAAAACTATCTTGCAATTTTTATAATCTGTAAAATGATGGATGAATGTGAAAGCATTTTGTTAATATGTAGCTTGCTGTTGTATTGTCCAATATATGTTTTTTATAATTATATTATAAAATGTAATATGAGTCATGTGAGCCATTTGAAAATTTCTCATAGACTACGTAGAAAAGTGAAATGAAACTAGTATGATTTATTTTAATTATGAATTTTATTTAACCCAATGCGTACAGATTGTCATTTCAACATATGACCAATATGAAAATGGTTAGTGGGCTGGTCAGATAGCTCAGTGGATCAAAGCCCTTGCTGTCAAGCATGGTGGCTAGGTGTTGATCCCTGGCACTCCTCAGTGGATGGAGAGAACTGACTCCTGAAAGTTGCTTTCTGAGCTTGGCACACACATGCACACATGCACACATGCATGCACACAAAATACAATTTTTTAAGACATGCAGTTTAAAAGATTATCGAGCTATTTAATAGCTTTTAGTACTACATTTAAAGATCTGCTTTGCCGTTTATATTTTTAGCACATCTTAAATCACACTTGTTTCAAATGTTCATCCACTTTGCAGGCTCCCGTGGCTCCCGTGGCTCCCGTGGCTCCCATGGCTAACTGTGGCCTCTTTCTCTTGGGTCTAGGTATTATGAAACAGGAAGCATCAAGCCGGGGGTGATTGGCGGATCCAAACCAAAGGTTGCCACTCCCAAAGTGGTGGAAAAAATCGCTGAGTATAAACGCCAAAATCCTACCATGTTTGCCTGGGAGATCAGGGACCGGCTGCTGGCAGAGCGGGTGTGTGACAATGACACGGTGCCCAGCGTCAGCTCCATCAACAGGTGAGGGCGGTCTGCTGTTGGATCCCAGAGGGGAACAATGGTGCTTGCTGGACTCTGTTACCTTTCTCCTCTCTAAAAGGGACAAGGCTCCTCAGCTGAGGGAAAGGACACTATGCCAACGCCCAGGCCACTTGAGTTTTCTGAGCCAGGAGTGATTGGCACCACCCAGGTCACTACCTGCCTGTGTAGATCGTATAGTATGAACTGTCGATAGTGTAGTATAAACTGTCCTGATCAGGCCTTCAGAAGCACCCTGTCCCTGCCAGGGGCTCCAGGTCTGAGTGCTGACTCATCCCAGAGGCTCCCAGGCAGACAGTCCAGCCTCCAGTTTGGACCGAGGTTGAAGCACAAGGTGTGGGAAACAAAGTTCCCTTTGGGCTAGGGACACACAGCTCTTGTTCTAACCCCGCTGCCAAAGTGAAGTGAGATCTCAGCAAAATCTTGTGTGTGTGTGTGTGTGTGTGTGTGTGTGTGTGTGTGTGTGTGTTGTGTTTTTCTGAGAGCCCAGGGCTCTAATGTGGGTTGCTAATGATTTTAGTGTAGGTCTTCAGGGATATCAGATGCTTCAGAGTCAAAAAGGTGCCAGCTCCCAGGCACCCTCAGCTCTCGCCCATGGAGAGACAAAAGCCTGCTCCACCATGGTGCCAGGCATAGCGTTTTCCTGGAGTTCACACGGCGTCCTTTCTTCTCTCTCCCTTAGGCTGACCCAAAGCATATTGCCCGATACCGTCAGAGCTTTAAAAATCAAGTTCTGCCTTGGAATAGATGTGGTAATACATCTGTGTAATCCAAGCGCTCTGGAGGCTGGGGAAACAATGATTTTGAGGCCAGTCTGGGCTACATAGCAAGACCCCCAGCTCAAAAAATAAAAAATACTACATAAAATGAAAATTACATTCTAGAAGAAAATTTTCCTTCCTTCCTTCCTTCCTTCCTTCCTTCCTTCCTCCCTCCCTCCCTCCCTCCCTCCCTCCCTCCCTCCCTCTCTCCCTCCCTCCCTCTCTCCCTCCCTCTCTCCCCCCTTTTTCTCTTCCTTTCCTTTTTAATGTGGCAGAATCTCACTCTGTATCTCTCCTTGACCTGGAACTTGCTATGTGCTTGAAATGATCCTCCTGTCTCAGCTTCCTGAATGCTGGGTTTATAGATGTACCACCGCCTGGAGAAGGTAATTTTCTATTATAGATAGTGCCGTCTCTGACCCATGTAAACATATAGGCAGGAGCAATGGGTGTAGCTCAGTTGGTAGACTGCTTGTTTTGCATACAGGAAGCCCAGAGTTACATCCCTAGTTCCTTTTAAACCTGGTGTAGTGGTATAGGTCTGTAATCCCAGCGTCTGGAATTACAATAGAGTTCAAGTCATCCTTGGGTGACCTGGAGAGTTCAAGGGAGAGACTTGAGATCCTGCCTCACAAACCCAAAGAAATAAGCAATTAAATCGAGAAGCTCACAGTCGGGCATAGAGTGGGGAGCTGAACAGAAACATTCATTCTCTAAAACCCACATTAGAAAAAGAAGTCAGGCGTCCTGGAATTGCACCATTCCAACTTCTCCAGAGTCACACCCTTCTGCGGCTAGTGCCAAGCCTGCCTGGGCACAGAGAATTACTCACTCTTGAAAGAAAGAGGAGGTCTGACTGGTGTGTCTCCAAGGTCTCCTCTGGTCCTGATGGCAGCACGGTGGGCCCAAATGCACAACACCATCATGGGATGGATGTGCTGGCTTTTTGAGTCCTGCTAATTCATCAACCAAATCCATACCGAAGCCCTGCTGTCTTGCAAGGTGCTGAAGAAGTCAGAAATTGGGTGCAATCCTTTTAGATTTGCCCAGACAGCCAGAACTGAGGTGAAGGTGAGGAGGCCAGGGGGCCTGGGGTGAGGGGTGTAGAGTCTATTTTTTTCCCCTGAGTTATGAAAGGTTACAGTTGCGAGTTCTCCATACCTGACTCTTTGCAGGTTTTCCAGGACACAGAACAAACTTGATTTTTTTTCCTGGGTATTCAGGTCATTGTTTTTTTTTTTTAAAAGTAAATTGCATTTCAGAATGATAGCATTCTGCTACCAGAACAGAGAATTGGCAAATCAGAGATCCAAACCACCTTTCCAGTGAAAGTTTAGTGGAAGATGTGAATTTTACTAATACATATCACTCTATTATTAGTAGATACAATTTGAAATTTCCTGGTAGATATTAAGAAACCAAAAAGAAATATGCATAATTAATTGTGATTATATTTCCTTAAGCCAGCATAGAGAAAAAGTATTTCCGTGTACCATCAGTATGAAAATGATTACTGAGCTATTTAACATTCTCTTTTTTGGTCTAAGCTTTAAAAATGTGATTGGCAGCTGGACTCATACTAGACATGTTCCAGTGTCCCCATGTTTAAGCACCATGCCGCTTAGATCCCTACAAGGCAGGAAGTGTCCAGCCGGGGCTCACTGGAGCATGGAGAGGCAGGAACAGAGGCGATAGTGGAGAAGTTGGTCCACTCTGTCGGGCAACCTTGCACAAACATCTGGTCAGTATTTAGGGAGCCCACATGTTTCCCAATGTAGGGCACACACACAATGACATGGTCCACAGAATAACCCTGGGTGCCCCCCACGGCAGTCACAAACTTCATTGCCTCTGTGGGTGGGGCAGGCAGGTGGCTAATGAAGGAAGCAGGTGACATGTGAGACTCCAGAGGCTCCAGGGACTGAGGCAGGTGAGACAGCACAGCCCTGTGGGTGGGAGCCACTCTTGAGTGTCAGCTGAGTGCCGCTGGGAGTGTGAGCCAGAATCTTCCCATTCCTCAGAGAATCTAGAAACCCGGCTCTCTGTGTGCAAGCAGATGTGGATGCATGCACACGAGAAACATCTAGACTTTTAAATGGTGGCAGTTCCTTTCAAGGCTAGCACATAGCAGAGCTCCAGCTTTATCTTCTGGAATGCAGTGGAATTATTTGTCACACGATTTAGGAAAATCTAAGTGCCATACCACACCCGTGAATTTTCGAACACTGCGAGCATTCTCCTAGCTTCTTACAGTAGGGAGGTCTGGTAGCCTTATATGATCCATCTGAGGGACAGCAAGATGGCTCAGTGAAAGGCGTTTGGTGCCATGCCTGAGGAGAGAACTAACTCCTGGTGTTGGTCTGTGATCTCTATATGCACTGTCACCTAATGGAAATAAATAAACAAGTATAATTTAAAACTACATTTAAGTCCAAAATAAATCATTTCACAGAGACATGTAAAGCAAAGCTAGAAGTAGTTACAGATGTAGCAAAGGTCCTGGAGGGTTGACTTGAATGAGTGGCCCAGGAATGCCTGGCACAGAGGTTCTGATGCTGGTGGTGGGCCATGGCTAGATTCTGGGACTTCCTGGGTATCTTAGTCCACACATGTGGCCAGTTATTGTGTCCCCACATGGCCTCTCTATCTGTGGTCTCCCACAGCCCTCAGAGCTGTTGTTCTGTGGCAGGTGTAGCGCTGAGGCCCTGATGGAAAGGTCAGGGGAAAGGTGATTGAGATGGAGACCAGAGTAGAGCCAATAAGATGAGGCCTGTGGGAAGGAGGCCAGGAGGAGACACCCCCATTCTTTCACTATTTCAGGGCATCACGGTATGCTTTGCTGACTGCCGATCCCTGGAATCCATACCTCTTTGCAGTGTTTCTCTCGGGGGCTTCTCACTGCACCTTCAGTGAGAGTGCCCCAAATGTGATGCAGCCTCTTACCAGTCCACCCCCTGACCCCAGTCTCACTGGAAAGCCTATGCCTTCCGCTGCAGAACTGCTTTTATTTTTTATAGGAAGGCAGAGCCCTTTGCATTGAGAATTATGCACCTTCAGATAAGCAGCTTGCAAGGGTCAAAAGAAAGAGAGTCTATAGCTCTCTCCTAGCCATGCTCCCACCAAGGCGGTGTCTCACTATTCCTCTATTTTAAACAGCCAGAGAGGTGATATCTGCATTTATAGTTATTCTAGGGGCCACAGCGTCTTTGCTGCCGCTCACCCCTGGAGGCAGGTGCCATCCTACTGTCTTGAGGAACTACATCTGGAAACAGGGCTGATGTGGAGCCAGATATCACTGAAGCACGTCTACCAGGCTAGGGGGGACTTTCTGGGAGTCCTTGCTCGTTGGGATGCTGGGCAGCTGTACTGGAGAGTTCTGTAGTCCAGGCAGGGTGTCAGCTGGAGGGGGCCGTCTCAGAGCTTACTGAAATGGTGGGTGGAGTGGAGTCCTCCCTTTTCTGTCCCAGTTCTGTGGCTCCTAAACTAGTGGCCTAGTGCTGGGACAAGTGGCATTCCCGGTGAGGGAGACCAGCTCTGTTTAGCACCAACTGGTTGCATGCTTGTGGGAAAGTGGGGCCAGCCAGCATTACTGGTTCAGGTCAGGTTTCTATGGAAAATCTTAAAGCTTACACATACTTATTATTTATTCGATAAACAACAATAAAATAATCTGCAGGAGCTGGAGGCAGCCTGCTGAGTGGTAGTTGGTTAACTACTTTATTTATTTTTGTTTTGTTTGTTGGAGGCAGGGGCTCACTCTGTGGTCCAGGCAGGTTTGTGACTGCTGATACACCTGCCTCGGCCTCCTGAGTGCTGGGATTGCAGGCATGTGCCCCCATGCCAGCCTTACTTCTACTTTTTAACCTCAACTTTGGCAGCAAGTCTTCTGAGACGGTCCCTCAATCCCCTTCTTCCTTCTTCATGCCGGTGGCAGGCTTCAGTGCGACTGTGGATACACCCATCTTAGTCCCAGACTTTTGGATTTTCAGTGTAGCTGATGGCCCGTGCATCTCTCAGTGTTGACGGTAGCTTTAGCAGTGTGATTGAAGGGACCAGTATTTGGCATAAGACACCCCACGGCTGGCTGGAGTCCCTTCAGTGGTTTTCTCTCTCCTCTTTAGCAATATGTGTGTGTGTGTGTGTGTGTGTGTGTGTGTGTGTGTGTGTGTGGTGTATGTATGTGCATGTAGAAGTTGGAGTTTGATGTCAGGACTCATCCTCAGTTTTCTACCTTATTGACTAAGGCAGGGTCTCGCGGTTGAAGCCAAAGCTTGCTAGTGATAGTCTAAGTAACCATCTTGGAATGGTCATCCTTTGTTCTCTACCTTCTAAGGCTGGAGTTGTGGACGGGCCGCCCTGCATTCACACGAGTCTCTCTGGGTTCTGAACTCTGGTCCTCATGTTTGCATGGCAAATAATCCAATAGCTGAGCTGTCCCCTCAGCCCCTTACCCCTCTTTTGAGACAGAGTTTCATATAACCTACACTGGCCTTCAACTTGCTATGTATCCAAAGATGATCTTGAGTTTCTGGCCCTTCTACCTTTACCTCAGCTTACTGGGATCACACCCAACTCAGGTGGTCCTGGAGCCTGAAGGCAGCACTGTGTATGTGTGTGCTAGGCATGAACCGTAACATCCAGCTATATCCCAGCCCCCATCTCACCTTTTCCAATTCACTGCAAGATCTCTTCCAGTAAAATTGTGTGAGAGATGATGACAGATGTGGTCAGGGGGACTTAGTTTTTCAAAAGGGAGGAAGGATGCTGAAATGGAATCCTTAAATGCTTATAATGTAAAAATTCCTTAGATTCTGAAAAAGGGATTCTGAGTCCAAATAGTTTCTATGTCTCATACAGGATGTGGTTAGCAGAGGGATTGCTTCCTCCAAATGTAGCTCAGGTCTGGGGGCTAGGAGTCTGAACTGCCCTGTGCTGGGTGACCCTGGCCAGATCACTGGAGCGTGCTGGACTTTAGCCTCCTCATCTGTATCAGTCTGTTAACATTGTGTTATCCTGGGCCATGCTTATGTTTAGCAGTATAGGATGGGTCTTGTTCGTTTAGATATGGTCTCACTATGAAACCCAGGCTGGCCTTGAGCTCAGAATCCTCCTGCCTCAGCCTTCTGGGTGAGTTATCACACTTGCTCCATGTGCCTTAGGCAAACAGGAAGCATCTGAATGTTTTAAAGTTGAAGCTGCTCGTTCGTCATTATGAAGACAGTAATGAAAATGGTGACATGTGACATTTATTGGACATTTGATGTGGATCGGCCACATCTCAATAGTTTATTAATTCAGCCCTAATAATAATAATTCCATGATGTAGAAGTGATTCTTGTTCCCATTTTTCAGAGGAGCAACCTCCAGGTCATGGAGATGAGAAACTGAAGGCTGGATTTGAACACCAGTACTTTGGTTCTGGGGTCTGTTCGCTTCCTCCCTGTGCTGCAGAGGCCTGTTAATGGTTTATGGCCTTTCATAATGCTTTCCCAGTGGTTTATAGGTATTTGAAAAGAAATGTGAAAATATGTACGTTGCTTTGTTTCTAGACAAATTTCATAAGAAGGCAGGGATTTATGTTGGACTTCGGTAGGAAATAGAACATATATCCAGCAATCTAAATACTCACTCATCTGCTGCATCTTTGTAGACGCACACAGAAAAATTAGATCAAGGCTGGCAGAAAAGTTAGATCAAGGCTGGCAGGATGGCTCAGCAGGTAGTGACTTGTCACCGAGTCTGACAACCTTCGACCCACAAGGTGGAAGGCGGCGACTCCCGCAAATTGTTCTGAGGTGCATGCGCCGCCGTGCACACACACACACACACACACACACACACACACACACACACACACAATGTGATCTTAAAAAAATAAAAACTCAACTAGGTTGGGTAGCAGCATAATTCAAGAGGTCAAGGAAAGTACCTTGCTTCCAGGTCTTTCTTCTGTTTATTCTGTGTTTGCTGAGTGGAAACAACTACTTTAAATATTGTGACAGACAAACAGATGTGTGCACATGTTTGCTGCATTTGAGGAGGTGTTTGAGCTGACTCACCAGAAAAGGGCAGACGACTTCACTGAGGTGGCCAAGATGCAAATGCTCTACGATTAGACTTATAGCATCGAATGAACAAGTCTATTCCAAGATAACAGCTAATGATGCCAAGTGCCCTGGGTGCCTATGCCAAGCTGTAAGGTCAGGCCAGGCAGAGCTGGCCATCCAGTGAGGTTAACGGGAGGCACCTGCCACTCCGAGCAGAAGCTGGAAACCCGGGACAGCCTCAAAATGAGCATTTAGGTGCAATGGTTTGGCATGTGACGAGTTCCTGGTGTAATGCCATGTGAAAAGTGCAAGATATGAAACTGTGCACAGCTTGGTTCTGATTTGTTGGTGGGAAATGGTGTCTTCACAGCAGGAATGTGGGCATAATAACGTATCCAATGTCAGTGATTTTTCCCCGTTGTTTTGTTTTTGTTTTTGTTTTTTTGTTTTTTTTGAGATAGGGGTCTCAATTCAGGCTGGCCTCAAAATTTCAGTTTTGTGTCTCAGTGCTGGGATTACAGGCATGCAGCACCATGTCTGACAGAGATGGTCTTTATATGTCCCCATGTCATCTACATAGTCTGCATGTGGCTGGGGAGATGGCTCAGCAGGCGCAGGACTTGCCCTGCGCAAACAGGGATCTGAGTTTGATTCCTCGGAATCCACATTTAAAAAGCTGGGTAGAGTTCTGTGAAATGGTTCAGCCAGCAATGGTGCTTGCTGCCAACCTGAGGATTGTTTGATCCTTGGAGCACATATGGTGAAGGACAGGACAGACTCCAGAAAATTGTCTTCTGTCTGTCTATCTATCTATCGTTTTCCTCTCTCTCTCTCTGCCTGTCTCTCTTTGTCTCTCTCTGTCTTTCTGTTTCTCTCTCTCTCTCTCTCTCTCTCTCTCTCTCTCTCTCTCTCACACACACACACACACACACACACACTTATATTCCCAGCTCTATTGTACCAGACACAGGCAGATCTCTGGAGCCACCGGCCTAGCCCAGTAATAACATCTGAGGTTGTCTTTTGGCCTTTACACATACCCACACACTATTCACAGACATGCACACATACACAGGCATGTAAACAGTAGTCTATAATAAACACACGGTACTTTGATAATGATGTAAAATTCTACCAACTGTCCTGTTAAAAAGTAATAGTTTGGAACAGCGCCTTTCTTGAGAAAGTCACCATTTTATTATGTGCCCTGGTCTCCTGGAGGCCCCATGTGTGGGTCCTGCTGGAAGTCTGCCCCCAAGGTTCCTCAAGCTCCTGCAGAGTATCAACATTGCTAGACTCTGGGCACAGGGAAGTCTCTGATGCCTTTACTGCTTAAATACAGCGAGCCATTGTGCAAAGTTTTCATTTTTTATGAAGAGTATTTGATTACTTAATCAAGTGGAGAACGACCTATGGGAACTCCCTGGTTGTGCTGAGGCCCATGGTCGAATGGATGCACTCAAGATGTGATCAGATTCATGTCAGAAGCACAGCAAGGATTCTGGGAAGGCAAAGTGGGACACTCCTGGCTCTAGCTGCGTGGGTCCTTTCTATAAAGTTTGTTGGTTTTAACTGAATGAAGTTTTGGTTTTACAAGTGTGCGGTCTGTTGAACCTGCTCTTACATCTTTGGCAGTAGCGGGGGCGACTCCATCCTTTGTAGTTCTGATGGAAACTTGGGTTCTGTGCTCTGTGGTCAGTTTGCATCCTTTGATCAGGCGGCCCTGAAGGCTGCTCTGGCCAGGGAACCGGAATCTTCGGTCTCTCAGAGACCACAGCTGGAGTGATACGTTGATAGTTGGAAACTTTCTACAGAGTTTGTCAAGCACATCCTTTCTAGTTAATTTCCCTAGTGGATGTATTAATCTTATTTGTGGAGTCTTTAGGGCAAAGGAACCAACACGAGAGCCCTGACAGAGGACAGACAGGTTCAGTTCTTTAGTCCTTCAGGTGGGAGCCGAGCTCTACTGAGGGGAAGAATCTGGTGGGGCTAAAGCGACACCTGAGAGCCAGCTCGGCCGACGTGGACCAATATCACATCAGCTTCTGTCTTCAGAAAAGGAGTCACTCGGCCAGGTGTGGTGGTGCACACCTGTAATCCCAGCACCTAGGAGAGTCAGGAAGATCAGGATTTCAAGGATAGCCTTGGATAGATAGGGGGCTTGAGGCTAGCCTGAGTTACATGAGATTCTGCCTCAGAAAAACCTAACAAACCAAAACACAGACAATACAACACTGAACAGAGAGGCACTGAGGGCCCAGGGGTGATGCCAGTCACCCAAAGACACTCAGTGAGAAAACTCCTCAGAACTCATAATTCGCAGTCTGGGCCTGTTATCTCCCACCCCAGCTCTGCCCCTTTGCTGTATCTCGGCATAACTAGCTAAGGTTTCTCTTTCCCTCCGTTTTCTTTTTCTTTTTCCTTTTTAAAAATAGGGGCTCATGTATGCTACACTAGGTTTGGACTTGCTATATAGCTGAGGATAACTTCTGATTTCCTTCCCTCTGCCTCCTCCCTAGTGCTGGGACTGTGCGTGTGGTACCAACACATGCAGCTCCATCCTCGCTGGGGGGTGGAACCCAGGGCTTTGCTCATGCTAGGTGAGCACTCTACCAAGGGAGCCACTCCCCAGCCTCAGGGTCTCTCTCTTTCCTTCTCAATGGTAAATAGTCATTTGTTTTTCTTTCTTTCCCCCCTAACTGCCTACAGGATCATCCGGACAAAAGTACAGCAGCCCCCTAACCAGCCAGTCCCAGCTTCCAGTCACAGCATAGGTAAGAACTTTTTAAAAAAATTTGAAAATCTAATGGGCTCCAAATATTCTAAAGAACTTTTAATCATTCTTATGGACAGATAATTCTGCATAAAACACTTCACACGCGTCCTAATGCTCTCTCTTTGTCATTCTCCAAGGGCTGAACCTGGCAAATGAATTTTATAAATACCGCTAAAAGGTTTTGAATTTTACTGATTATTATGATAAATAGCTTTCACCATGAGACAGAAAATTGAAATCTAAGCCAAAAAAAATCCACTAATGGGGGTCTATAGAATGTCAGATAATTAAAGTAATAAATCAAGAAAGGGATACTTATTCATAACATTTTCTGCATCATTAGTCAGTAAGTAGTTTTGAATGTGTTTTTTTTTCTTCTATAACCAGCCTTCTGCAATTCTTTGTGCACTTGCAGTCTTGAGTGAAGATGTAGCAAAACTTCCCAAACTTTTCTCCTCTCTGCTCTCGCTTCACTCTCTCGTACGCTGCCAACTGTTGAGGGCTGCCTACGGGGTTTCTGAGGACCACAGGGGAAGTCTAAGTGACCATGATTCATAAGGGTGGACTCCTAACTTGTCACACTCCAAGGTCTAAACTTTTTTCTTGCTTGCTCTTCAAAGAGGAGTTGAAAATGACATTCATAATCAAGGCGTGTTCTTGATGTCATGTCTCCATTTGGCACGAGGGAATACTTCTGGGTTGCTGGGGAAAAGTCGCTCTACTGTAAGGAAGCAGGTGGCTATTCGGCAAATGTCTGCCAGTTTGGGTACCACAGACCCCCAAAATTCTGCAGCACTGCATCTTAGGTTGTGCAGTATTCCAGTACATTTATCACTGCCAGATAAATCCGTGTGTATGTGCAATGTGTGTGTGTGCTTCCTTGAGGAGACCAGAAGAGGGCGATGGATCCTTTGGAGCTGGAGTTAAAGGCCGTCAAGCTATTTGATATGGGTTCTGGAAACTGAACTCAGGTCCTCTGGAAGTTCTCTTAGCAAGTGCTCTTCGTCAATGAGCCTTCTCTCCAGACTCCGCTGCCATTCTTTTTTTTAAAGAAAAACCTGAACTTCTGGCAGAGACCTGGCTTACTGTTCCAATTCTGTCATTAGCTCACCCAGTCAACTAGATCAGTGTCTCACCTCTGAGCATCAGTTTCTCCCTTGTTGTGTGGGGGAGGGGCACAAACCAGGTGTTCCCTGAGATTTCTGATTCCACCAAGGGTGGCGGCTCTTTGAAGGAAGGTAAGATAGAAGTCCTCCCTGCTCACGACCATTCTTCATTCTGTACTGCCATTAGACAGACTTTATTATGCCCTTGCTAGGAGAACCCTGGGGTTGGAGAGCAATGCCAGACCAAAGTCCCTGTCCTCAAAGGCTTCCAATCCCATGGAAGAATGTGGGAAGGGAGTTTGAAAAACAAAACAAAACAAACAAACAAACAAGCAAACAAAAAAATCAAATGAAAAACCAACAAAACACCAAAGCCCAGGAGACAGGTCTACATGAGTAGCAGGAAGGGGCCATCTCTCTGCTGGATGGAAAGACAGGGCTGAGAAGGGTTTCCTGGGTGTGGTGAGGGGGTGTTTGTTGCTGAGATGTCACTTGTGGCTTTAACTGTTTCAGGGCACATAGCATGAAAAAGAATCAAACTATCCTTCAGTAGCATTACAGGAATAATTCTCCAGTAATTCAACAGAGTGATTTGTTTTACCCCAGAAATTTCTGTGAAAACCTTATCTCACACGTATACAGCCTCATATAGTTTACAGACTTGTTGAGTGTCGACAGTTGGAGCTCACAGGTTCAGTGACTACTCTAAAGTCCTGTGTGAAGCCAGAACTGGAACGTGAGTCCTCTGTGCCCAGTGTGATTGCAAAATACGTAACCAAGTGTCATCAGCTCTGCCAGGGACACAGCCGAGCCTGTTTTCTGTGTGTGGCTGTTGACGTGCCAAGTGGTCTCTTTATTCCATTGTTCTTTGCACCTCAATACAGAGAGGTCATGGGATTTGCATAAATCTATTTTGAGGAGCCTTTTTTTTTTTCTGGTGAAGGGAAAGGGAAGTTAGCAATTTCTGCATTGGTGTTTCTTAAGGGAGATCTAAACTCAAGCTCGAATGTGAACAGAAAGGCCCTGTACCCTGTAGGTCTCTAGAGCCAGAGGCTGCCTCTGCTCCAAGGAAATGTGGCTTATTCCTCCACCTATGCCCTGCTCTGCAGAGAAAAGGCTCCATCTGCTCCCTGCTGACGGCTCATGGAGAGGTGTGTGAGAGCCGCCTACTAGTCTTGATAACGAGAGGAAGAACCCCCACATCTCATAAGTGGAAATCCAGCCATATAGCTAGAGAGGACCTTCATAGGTCCCCTGGACTCTAGTTATTGTGAAACTTGCTTAAGTCCCCTCCTCTTTTTTCCTTTGGGACTTAGAGACCTGGCCCTGGCTACAGTAAGTCACCACCTCTGTTTCCCCTTCTAGGTAGGGAAAATTTAGACCTGAGGAGAGTTATGAGTGCTGCGTAGCTAGATTACTTTGAAGCTCTTCACTTTATGAAACTAACTTCCCTCATTTGGCAAATAGTAAAACAATCAGTAGCACCCTGGGCTGCTGCAATGGCCAAGTGAAAAGCAGGGTGGCAGTGGGAGGGGGACACGTTGTCTTTCTCTATATTTCACGGTGGAGAGTGTTCTTTTATTACACGTTATTTACTCTCTCTTTCTGTGTGTGTGTGTGTGTGTGTGTGTGTGTGTGTGTAAGAGAGAGAGTGAGAGAGAGAGAGAATATCTGTATACAGGCACGGCTAGAATGTAAGCAGAGATGAATGTGATTCAAGTGTGCATCTAGGTCTTTTCCTGGCATTGGAGGTGGCACCGGCTGCCCTTTTCCCATGCCCTCCTGTCTCCTGCACCCTTGGACTGGCAGAGATCTTAGCAATTCCATTTATTTATTTATTTATTTATTTATTTATTTATTTATTTGGTTTTTCAAGACAGGGTTTCTCTAGCTTTGGAGCCTATTCTGGAACTTGCTCTTGTAGCCCAGGCTGGGCTCGAACTCACAGAGATCCGCCTGCCTCTGCCTCCTGAGTGCTGGGATTAAAGGTGTGTGCCACCACCACCCGGCAGTAATTCCCTTTTTATTCTGTGCTTGCACTCCTTTCTGCTGGGCCTGTGGCAGTTGTACCCAGCCCAGTGTTTCTAGTGAGCACCCTTGTGACAGGCCCCCACCGCTCTCCTTCTGCAGTGTCTACAGGCTCGGTGACGCAGGTGTCGTCGGTGAGCACCGACTCTGCAGGCTCCTCATACTCCATCAGTGGCATCCTGGGCATCACGTCCCCCAGTGCCGACACCAACAAGCGCAAGAGGGATGAAGGTAAGAGATGGCTACGCATCCCTGTCAGGGATGGACCAAATGGGGTCTGTGAAGGGCATGCAGGGTGAGCAAAAGTGCCAGCTCAACACCCTTACCTGCAGAGGACCAAGTTCCCAGGCTCTATCCTTTCTCTGAGACAAGGAAGACAGACAAGCTCCTGTCTGGGACTCTTTCCTTGCTGGTCTCCACCCATTTTCACTCCTTGGGTGAGAAAAGTCACTGTGGCCTGTGCTTCGCTGCTTTTAAGAGGATCCTGAGGACAGAGGACCCCAGGGCTGCTGTGTAGACGGTCTTAGCTCAGTGACAACGTCTCCTCGATGGGTTGGGGAGGGCAGCCACTGCTTTGCTCTGCAGGGAGGGGCACATGTGTGGAGAAAGGACAGGAACTGGAAACACTCCTCTGTGGAGAGATGATGACGAAGGGTGGAGGGAAACACACTATCCCCTTTTTGCCCTTGCACCTGAGATAAAGGAGCATCGGGGCCTCCTGGGAATTACAGAGATGACAACCTTCTCCTGTGCTACCTGGGCTATTGGAGCTGGCCACCTCTGTGTAGGGCACAGGCTGCCGTAATCTGGTCTCCTTCCGCTAAAAGACCCCTTGGGAGCCTATAAAACCTTAGTCAGAAAATGTGTGTGTGTGTGTATATGTGTGTGTGTGTCTGTGTGTACACGCGCGTGCGTGCATGCAGGCTGTGGTCTGGGGCTGGAGAACAGAACGACAGGAACTTTGGTTCATTTGTCTATCTGCTGGCACATTTCTTCCTCAGCATCATGTAAGGGATGCATGTTGTCATGAATACATGCCTAATCACTTAACATCTGCACCTAGACAATTTAGTGAGCCCAGTGGTGGGTTGGCCTGGGGTCTCTATGCCCCAGGCATTGGAGCTGGCCTCCGTGTGCAGTGGTAGTCCAAGTTGGCATGATTCATGGTTCTCGAAGTCAGCTTCATCTCCTTCCCTTGCTCCCATACTTCGGAACAGATGTCAGACGTGTTTAACTCAGTGGGTTGCTGTGCCAGCTTGCTGCGGGAGGCAGTGGGCCTGCCATCTCTGTTGGTTTATGGAGTTGATGGTGTCATCTTTTTCTAAGTGTCACACGGACTCTAAGCAGATGTATCAAGCTGGTGCCTGGCTCTGTTTGATCACAGTGAAGGGGTGGGTTATTGGATGTTCCTTTGCAGCTGAAAAAGCAGGCAGAGATTTTTGGAGAAAGCAAAAAAAAAAAAAAAATCTAGTTTAATGTTTCTCAACAGACATATTCTGATGGCGGGAGGCCATGGTGCTAGAGAGTTAAATGGTTAACTGTCTTTGACCAGAAGAAGCTTTTTGGCCTCTCAGCCAGGCACACAGTAGGTTATAAGGGGTCTGGTGTCCTTGAAGGTTGGTTAATCAGCTGTTTACTGAGGATGGCGGCTGCTCTGGGGATACTGATTCTAAAACATTTATTTATTTATGGGTGCGGGTGCACCAGTGGCATGGCATACACGTGGGGATCAGAGGACAGCACGCAGCAGTCGGGATGTAGTGGTGCATGCCTGTGATCCTAGTACTTGGCAGGCTGAGACAGGAATATGAGCTCAGAACCAGTGTGGGCTGCGCGGCAAGGCCTGTCTCAAAGACAACAAAAAGCAGAAACAAAACCAAAAAAACCATGAACGTTCAGAATGAGATGTAGGAATGGGTGCTCTGTGGTCCTCCCAGGCCTGAAACTTTAGTTGTCTTGAACTCTAGGAAGACTTTGCATGAAATCTCAGTCTGTGGTATGGAGGCTAAGAAGGACTTGGTAGTCTTAGAAGTTTTGCAGGATTGAGAAGAATGGAGACCTGAGTGAGGTCCCTCATGGCTGTCCTGCTTCAGCAAGAATGGAGTAGGTGCAACAGAGAACTGGTTTTTGTTGAGGAGATGTCTCAGGGCCAGGGGCCCTACACAGGGCTCCTCCTTCCTTGTCCTTTCTTCTGTATTCCCAGAATCTCCGCATTAGCCCCAAAGAGAGGTGAAGGGGCAGAGCCAGCACCCTCACTTTAGCAGGGAGGGTAACCGAGGGTCCAGGGCGTTCTGTGCTATTGACAGTCACTCAACTTGTGTAGACTGGAAAGTAAAGGGACTGAAGAACCCTGCGGCTTCACCCTCTGGTGTTATCTGGACTGTTATCTTGTCAGTGCCCCATCCTCCAGAGAGGAGCTGTGGAGGTGAAGCAGCCTGTGACTGGCTGGGTAGAACCTGGGGTGGGTCCTGAGAGAGTGGCAGGCAGCAGAGCGTGGTTAGTAGGGTTGGATGATGTTGAGGGTGTTGGTGAAGTGAGACCTTGAGCTCAGGGGTTTGGAAGTAGAGAGAGTATGAGCCAGTAACCCGGGCGACTGAGAGTGACTGAGCACAGCAGGGACCAGCTGGGATGAGGCTTCTCGCTGTGGATACGGAAGGGTGCTGGCCTCTAGGATGGCAAGCAGGCTTCAGGATGTCTCTGCAGGAAAGGGGTGTTCAGGGGTCAGGAGGAAGACAGCCGAGCATCTCGCTCCACATCTTTGTGCGGTAGCTGAGACATCCTGGTGCGGTCCCCCACTTGGCTCGCTGGTGCACTATCATCTCCAGCTTGGACTTGGGCTTTGCCCTGTGAGCTCTCCTAGCCAGACCTCAGGTCTGGGTAGCCGAAGATTGGACACAATCTCAGGCAGAGGACAGGCTAGGGGGATCAACTGAAGTCTCTAAGTCTCTCCACAGGGCAGAGTGTGAGGTGACACCTCCGTGGGGGCGGAGAGAGCGGCCTGTTTAGATCCGAGGGGTCTAGGAAGGCTCATCTCAGGAGATGCATTGGAGGGCTAAGGAGAGAGAACGTGCCAGTCAAGGGTAATGGAGAGTGTGCCAGTCTGGGACTCCAGTGAGCATGTACCGAGAAAGGGAGAGAGGTGGCAAACATGTCAGGTGGCTGAATACTAGTCTGAAAATAGAACGGCTTTAGAGACTCAAGAAATACTGTGCTAGCTGGGCAGTGGTGGCGCACGCCTTTAGTCCCAGCATTTGGGAGGCAGAGGCAGGCAGATCTCTGAGTTCGAGGCCAGCCTTATCTAAACAAGGCCAGCCTCGTCTACAGAGCGAGTTCCAGGACAGGCACCAAAGCTACACAGAGAAACCCTGTCTTGAAAAACCAAAAAGGGATACAGCGCTGAATGTCTGGGGGTATTTATGTGGTTTTGGAAATGATTGGCTCACCAGCCCTGTTCAGTAGAAACAGAAAAGCAGCCATAGGTGTAATTAACCAAACAGTAACAAGAAGGACGAGAGTGACCATGTCCTCCTCTACTCCTAGCACCCAAAGGTGGGATTGAGTTCAAGGCTAGCCTGGCTACCAGCAAGACTATCACAAAAAACTAAAATCAAAGCCGGGCATGGTAACACACAGGAGGATCAGGAGTTTAAGGTCAGCCTCTGACTGTAGTAAGTTTGAGGCTAGCTTGGGATATGGGAGCCAAGTCTCAAAAGATAAACAAAAATAAACAAACAAAAATGCAATCAACCAGCCAATCCCCTACCCCAACCCAAAAATGAGTAAAAAGAAAAAAGAAAGAAATGGAATTAAGGGTTGAGAAGAAGGCTCGGTTGGTGAAGTGTTTGCCAAACAATCATGAGAGCCTGGGCTTGTACCCTCTGAGTCCTAAAAAGCTTCAAACAGTGGTGTGAGCCTGTAATCCTGCTCTGGGGAAACAGGCAGAGGGTCCTTGTGCTCACTGGCTCACCAGCCTAGCCGAACTGCTAAGCTCCAAATTCATTGAAAGTCCTGTCTCAATAGATGATAGATAGATAGAGAGATGATAGATAGATAGATAGATGATAGATAGATAGATGATAGATAGATAGATGATAGATAGATGATAGATAGATAAATGATAGATAGATGATAGATAGATAGATGATAGATAGATGATAGATAGATAGATGATAGATAGATAGATGATAGATAGATAGATAGATAGATAGATGATAGATAGATAGATAGATAGATAGATAGATAGATCATTCTGGAGGGTGATAGAGAAACATTTGACATGAATATCTGACCTCCATATGCTTGTGCACCCACCCACACTTTTGTGTGCACACACGCACACTTACACAGAAACAAGTGGAATTAATCCTAACATATTTCCCTAGGCTAAACTTTATCATTTCAACATATAACCGAGCCTTAGGATATGCCGTGCTGCCTCTTTCTGCTGGAGCTAAGTTTTTGAAATATGGTGTGCATTTTACAGGCACGACACATCTCATCTGAAACCTCAAACCGGATGTTGTCAGTCCTGTCAAAGCAATGAAGTTTTATAGTTTGTGTAATTCTTGGTTTTTTATTTGCTACTTGTTTTCAATTTATTAATTAGTATTACCATTGTATATGGGTGATGTGTGTGAGTTAGGGCCTTCGCATGCCACAGAGTACATGTGGCGCTTGAGGGTCAGCTTTGTGGGCTTGGTTCTCTCCTTCTTCCTTCCTTCCTTCCTTCCTTCCTTCCTTCCTTCCTTCCTTCCTTCCTTCCTTCTTTCCTTTCTTTCTTTCTCTCTCTCTCTCCTTGGTTTTTTGAGACAGGGTTTCTCTGTGACTTTGGAGCCTGTCCTGGAACTAGCTCTTGTAGACCAGGCTGGCCTCGAACTCACAGAGATCCACCTGCCTCTGCCTCCCAAGTGCTGGAGGATTAAAGGTGTGCGTCACCACCGCCGGCTCCTTCTACCTTTATATGGGTTCATGGTTGAATTCATGTTCTCAAGCTTGTGCCACAGATCCTCCCACCCTGAGTAGTCTACCTTCCTGGTTTCTGTTTTTAACATTTAAATGCATTGAAATTAAATGAAAAAAAAAAGTTAGACAAATGTGATGGTAGAACATGCCTATAATCTCAGCCCTTGGGGTAATGATGCAGGAGGCTGGGTGGCTGTGAGTCTGAAGGCAGCCTGGGTGTATAGTGAGTTCAAGGCCAGCTGAGGGTACATAGCCAAACTGTTTTAAAACAAGAAGAAAAAAGCCTTTAGCTCTCAGTTGCATGAGTCGTATTTCCATGCCTACTGTACTGAGCAACACCGCACATGTAATAGGTGGTCACTAAATGCTTACTGGAAGAATGGGTTATCAGTCCCTTTAGCAGGTTCATAGTTAATGAGGAGGGCAAATGCCTCTTCAATCCCAGGGCTTCTGTCTAGCAGGTTAGGGCCTCCACAGAAAACCCTGCTTGAGTAGAGTCTCGGAGCCACACAAACAGCTTAGGACGTTGGCAGACCAGCACATCGGCAAGAGACCCTTCGGACTAGAAATTTCAGCTTCCTCTCCAGGATGTGTCTGGGACCATATCTGGGGAGATGACCTTTGTGCCCAAACTGTTGTGTGACTGAGGCAGCATCAAGTCCCTGTGGCCTCTGTGGGTAGCACCTGGGGGGCTAAAGGGGGCTCCGGGGAGCAGAAGGCGGCTAGTGTATTGTGTGTGTTCCCTCATACCAGCTAGACTGGACCAAGGATGGGAGAGATGAACAAGGGCTGGACAAAAGAAGGGCAGGAGAATCAAAGGAGGCGTCTGTTTTGGTTACTGTGACTTTTGGAGGCTGTGACAGCCGAGGCAGCTGGTGCTTCTGTGACATGCAAACTTTGAAGTGACCTTTCTGTTGCTATCTTGGCTGACTCTGAATCTGCTTTTTCATGGGATGGAACTGGGTAAGGGTTCTGTTTTGGGTGGTTCCACCCCCTGCCAAGATCTTGCTCAGAGATGTCTGGGAGTTTTGGGGAAGGCCTGGACCTTCAGGGTGAGGGCAGGTTGAATCTTGTGGAGAGGCAGCCTGGTCCCTTGGTTTCACCTGTGACCTATCATGAAAAAAAAAAACAACAAACTGTGGCAGTTGTCCCAGGACCCTGCTGAGCTTAGGGTTCAGTGCCAGAGGCGAGACCTCTGTCTCCAGAAGACCTAAAGGAGCTGCCAGGAGACTGGACTTGGGAGCATCAGGCGGGGCTGTGATTAGCAGCTGTGGGTGAAAGGGCAGCCCCTCTGCTGCTTCCTGGGACTTTGATCTCCAGCGAGACCTTCTTCTGTCTTCTTCCGCTGGTCTCAAGGGCCCCCATTCAGATCCCCTCGACCTCCCTCCCCGCCTCCCCTGAGTTTGAAAGGCCATGAATACCCGAGGTCAGTGGAGTGAGAAGCCTTTCACTAGCCCAGAAAACCCGAACGACCCAGCACCTGTGTAGACGCTGGGCCAGAAGCTCCTCCCAAGGCAGCCAGGCTTGCTGCAAACAGGCTTCTGGCTTTTTAGGAAGGACAGAAAGACCCTGAGGTGCCAGTCTGTTAAAATAATGCCAAGTTCAGTGTGACCCCCATAGTGAGGTTGGGGTTGTTGGCTGTGGGCTCCTCCCACGACTGTCTGTTCTTGTTGCCAGGGTGTTTTTGTGTCTCTGGTGGTCCCTTTTGTTTGGGAGCGCCTCTCATGTTGGATTCTCCGAGTTCTGTGTGTTTTCTGTTAGTCACTCACCCCATACACTTTTTCTCTTTGTTTATTTTTTGATCTCTCTTTCTTATCAACCCCAATAAGAAATTTCCGTTACTTGTCAGAGTCCGACGCAGCAAACTCGTATAGGATTGTGGTGTGGAGGGATGGGAGAACAAGGCTCAGCGCTCACTCTAGTCAGAGGTTGGTGGGCACTGGTCTGTCTATCTTTCTCTGCATACATTGCCTGCCCTCTGGGCAGAGTAGGGGAATTTCCTGTAAGATTTCCTAGAAATGGGCAAAGCAGAGGCTCTTCTGTCGGCAGTTAGTGGCAGCCATAGACCTTGCCTCACGATTTATTTCACAGATCTGTGATCTCTGGGGAGCCCTGTCTCTTAGCGATGTTGAACCTGGGACACAGGTTCTGAGCCATTCTAGAGCAGGAGAGGAATGGTCTGAGGACTTCTTGTAGTAAGATCTTGAGCAAGTAATATGGTCACGGAATCTCTGTGTTTTGTCATTTGGGAAGGAGAGGTGGCAAGAGCCTGGTAGATTATCTTGAGGTTAAAAGGAAGTGGTTCCCCTAGAGGAGTTAAGTACATACTAAATAAATGAGGCTGGGGACTCGAAGATGTGAGGACTGTCTCAGGCGTGGGATGGCAGGCTGTAGCCACAGCTCAAGCTGCTTGGCCCTGAAACTAACAGGTCTGCCCGCTGCTGACTTCCTGTTTATAACAGTCAGGGCTTGGTGGGGTACTGAAGGAATCTGAAGGAAAGGAGGAGAAGCTGGGGAGCCCACAAACAGCCAGGCTGAGCAACAGTGCCCCCAAGTGTCGGCTGCCAAGCCAGGGGCCACTCCGTATCCTTTCTTCTTGCTTTCAGAACTGAGTTTTCCACTCTCCTTCACAGAAAAAAAAGGACCGAGCAAGTCTCAGTTTTCCGAGGAAAGAGGTGCAGAGTGCACACCAGCTGGTGTCCCCCAGGGTAGAGGACAAAAGCACAGTGCCTGGGACTGGAGGGCTGGGTGTCTCAGGGGTCCTTAGAGTCATCAGATTATGTCATGGACAGCAGCTAGGAGGTTAGGTTCATAACGACCTTCTCCAAGGTCATTATGTGGATGAGAACTGAGGCTGGGATGGAAGAGGTGTCCGATTGGGTCAGATGGTAAGCCCCAGAAAACTTGGATCCCCAGAAACTCCTTGGTGTGCTCTGTGGTCCTCACTGTTAGAGGCCCTGTGACCTCAAGTCTATTGCTGCAGGAGCAGCTCACCCACTGATGCTCAGAGACACTTCACCATGAGCTTCCAGCTGTGGCTCCCTCCTCCTCCTGTCTTTGTTCAGTGCTGCCAGGCCACGAGTGTTCTCTGAGCCCTGCATCTCAGCTATCATGCATCAGCACCCTCCGTCTGGCCGGGGCTACCCAAGAAGTTGCTTAGCTTAGCCAGCCCGTCTGGGTTGTCCCTAGTTAGCTTGCTCCCTTGTGTGGATGCTCAGTGCTAGCCATTCAACCTTCACAACTCGCTAAGGCCATGGCTGCTTCCAGGGTCATCATGGAGGCCTGGAAAGCAATGGTCTTTGCCTGACGGAGGCATCCATTGTCGTAGTAGCTTTCAGGGGGCAGGTAGGTGGTTGCTGCCAGTTTGTTGTGGCCCCTGTTGTGACTTCCCTAGCCCTGTGAGGGATGTCCTGTACACTCATCTAGATGGCGTCTTCCCTGAATTCTCTTGTTGTCCAGGCAATGACCAAGGTCCTCGCTTGCGGTCACTGTTCAGAGCGAGGCGGCAGTGGGCTGGCTGCAGGTCGTGGTTTCATCTGGAGGTTGGACTCTGGAACTCTGGGGGATGACCACCCTTTGGGTTTCTGGGTGACTGCTCCCAGCCTGCTCTAGCACCTCAGGTGTGCTAGTTCCTAGGCCTCAAGAACCCAGTGCTTCTAGAATCCATGCCCAGACTCTAGAGAAAGGAGTTTTGCCCTGCCTAGAGCCATGGGAGGCAGGTCTCAGAAGTGGCAAAGGGTATGTAACCGTGTACGCGAGTGTGTGCACCCTTATGGTCAGGGGTGTGGACCAGAAGCGGGTGGGCTAGGAAGTCAGATTCTTGGGGTGAGGCCAAGGAACCATGCTGTAGATGTCCAGAACAGTGGGGCTGAGGTCATGTGTGTTATACTCCCCAGGGCGAGAAGCTCTGACATCACCCCCAGGACGTGTTGGGGTCCATAGAGATGCTAAGGACTGGGTGTCTAGTTCCCATTCTGGCTCTTCCTTGCCCAGCCTTTGAAACCATGAGCACTCCAGCTGAGACCCAGACAGCCAGCTGCAAGGGCTCCTGGGCAAAGAGTCCAGGTGGTCTCCTGCCGGCTTCATGGGTCTTTCCCTCGGGCTTGGGGCCTGTCCCATGGGTGGGGGGCCAGGTTTCAGTTCCTCCTAGCTCTGGTCCTTCAGTTTCACTTTGATTCAGTGAGGGAGAGCCTGCGTGGGAGCCAGAGACACTGACCCTCCCCCCCACCTCCCCACCCCCAGTTAAATGCCTGCTTTGCCCAAGCCTCCCACAGTCTCCCAGACTCTAACACCCGATCCCTGCTTTGGTGTTCAGGGAAGCCCTGGGATATGACAAGCAGGTCTCAAATTTGGGGTATTGGGACCCCTTTAAATGTAAAACTTATTGAGGGCTAATTAAATTATTGGACTAATTAAAGTGGGTAAAATTAAATTATGTATTTATTAAACTAACAACACTAAGCAAGTGATGTGTATAATAATAATAATAATAATAATAAATAAAGCATGCATAAGAACTGTTTCCCAAACTGAAAATTTAGTAGGCGTGAGGCCGTTCTACACCTGCGCAAGTTTCCTTAGTGTCTGGGTTGATAGAGGACAGTCGGAGTCTCAGCGATGCCGCTCTAGCAGAAGGCCACACATCCCAGACTCTGCAAACTGCCACTGTGTGCTTAGGTGAACGCAAATGACACCATGACATTATGATGAAAATCGTTCCAACCTCAAGACCCCCCTGAGGGGTCCTGGGAACCCCCTGGGTCTCTGGACTTACACTTCGGGGATTTCTGCACAGGCTGCTCC
Source organism: Myodes glareolus (assembly GCF_982192425.1). Taxonomy (NCBI): domain Eukaryota; kingdom Metazoa; phylum Chordata; class Mammalia; order Rodentia; family Cricetidae; genus Myodes; species Myodes glareolus. The sequence goes on from NC_142041.1 coordinate 30,678,269, forward strand.
TAACCCTGAACGCGCCTGCTCATCTCTCATACAGACAGGGGGAACAGATATGTGGTTTCGGTTAAAAGAGGTGGCGCCGGGGTCTCTCATTCCTAACTGGGAATGGTAAGACACATAGGATTTGACAGTCTTCCCACACAGCGGATGTGTAGTGTGGTTTCTGACTCTTCTCTTGGCCTTTGCTTCCACAGAGAAATGTGACCACTGAGCATTTTGCATTCCAGCAGATTGTCCGTAGGATTTTAGGTCTGACTTCCCTACAGCTTGCATCCTTTTGTGCTCCCTCAGGGCTGGGGGACCCACTGATCTCTTTACCCAGTTCAGTTCCACACTGGCTTGCAGGCCCCTCCCTGGACATATTTTTGATGGGAGAAAAAAATTCAGCTATGATACTGATTGGGAATGAAATATAATAAGAAAGTGCCTTTAGTATCTATCTTGATGCCCGGCACTAGACGGAAGCAGATATGAAAGGAGATTTTTGATCTGATTGCGCAGGGGCTTCTGGGTGTTTCTAGAACATCAGGGGAGGTGACTCATCTGCACGTGTGTGCACAATGTGTGCTCATGTCTGACTTCACTCTGACACTCCAGTCTTCACTTTCACCGGCGTGCGTATCATTTGCATTCATCTCCGCTTAGCTGGAGAGGAAGAGCCTGCCCTGAGGCAAGCCGAGATGTGCCAGGGAAATAAGATGCATTGAAAGAAGTTATCAAGAAGATGATGTTGTGAGAGACGTCGCTTATAGTGAGATCAAGGGGGCTAGGAGCAAACAGGTGTGGCCCCTTGGGAAAGGATTAAAAGTGAGGCGGGGTTAGAACTTCCCAGCACCAACCACCAGGTGGCACCATTGACCCAGGACAGCTTAGTTGCTGTCTAGGGTACCAGGGCAGTGGGTACTGGACATCTGTGAGTTGGTATGCTTGTTCCTGGGTGGGAGTGGCTTGTCTTTGTATTCCATCTATCTGAGTCTCCCTACTCTGACGGAGAGGAGGTTGACCATGGTTGTGGGGATTAATTCTGCCTTTTTTTTTTCACCTTGTGGTCCAGATGTCTCGACACAAACGTTTCTAGGAATTCTTTGGTCTACCCTGAGCTTTTACTTGGTGTGTGACCTTGGGCAGGTCACTTCTCACAGGAAATATCTTTCAGTAAAACTTTTCCTGGTTTTGAATAAAATATCTGATTGGAAATGCTTCGGAGTGTGTGTGTGTGTGTGTGTGTGTGTGTGTGTGTGTATGTGTGAGTGTGACTGTATGTCTGGGTCCCTAGGGACTGTTACAGGGTTCTTGATGTCCTCCTTCCTCAGCTTTGGATCTCTGCCCACAAACATAGGAAAAGGCCCTTTGGTAGATGTCTGCTTGAAGACACCGTGTCTCTGTCTTAAAGGTTTTTCAACCCCCTTGTTGATCTCCATCTCCACTGCTTCTGCCCTGATCCAAACATGGTTCCTTTCTCACTATTGCTTCCAGTCGATGCTGGTCTCTGCCTCCCGATTTTTCCAGGCTGTATTTTGCACAGCACACTTAGTGTCTCCTCTGTAATTCCGTTCTGAGCCATGGCTCACAGGAGAGTCTAACCATTCTCACATCGCCCCCAGAAGCCCTTTGAACTTCTGAACAAAGCTGGCTGTCTCATGCGACTGAGCCCCCACTACTTCAGGTTCAGTCTGTCAAACCAAAGCTCCTTCGGCAGCTCCTCAGCGCCACCTGCGCCACCTGCGCTTTCCTGCCGACATCAGGCAACCTGGGGTCTGCTTCACCCATCGCTACTCCTGTGACTTTGGGAGCCACATGTGAGCCTAAGTTTCCCCATACGGAAACAAAGGCGCTGGCTGTGTCTGCAGCTCAGCCACAGGGACAGACCTGGCATGTGAGGTGCTGAGGACTCTCCCAAGGCCTTTCATTTTGGTACTGTGTCCCTTCCCTGCCCCACCATAACCCAGCTGATGTTCCAGGACCTCAGGATCCAGCTTGTCACTTCCACAAAGAGGGATCCCCTGGTCACCTGTCCATTCAGCAATGTTAATAAAAATAAAACACCTGTCACTCATCCATCCCCCTTGATTCCCAAAAGCAGTGAATCCCATCAAGGTGGGATGCACAGCTACATCGGTCACCAGGTCACCTTAGTGACCAGCTCAGGCCTGAAGTGGTCACCTTAGTACCCAGCTCAGGGTTGGCAGCGGTCACCTTAGTGCCCAGCTCAGGCCTGCGCGGTCACCTTGGTGCCCAGCTTCGGGTCTGGTGCATGGTAGCATGTGTGTCCCATATGGGAGGCTGAATGACTAAAGCATGGGTTTGGCTGGTTAGTAAGGGGGGCTGTTGGATGGAACTCAGAGCCTTATCCATCAGACTCCTAGTCTCCTGTCCAACCCAAATCCTCCAGCATGGCCACCAACCCCCATAGAAGGGAGCTAGGAAGACTATTCTACAGGGGATGGAACATACTCTGGCCTAAGGCACACATGCATACATACGTGTGCCTATGATTCTCCTCTTGCCTGATGCCTGAGCATGTATTCCTAGTGTGACTGGACTGTGGCCCAGACCAGGAACTACAATAAGGAACAATTCAATCGCCAGCACTGACAAGGTTTGATGGCATGCATTTAATGATGCAGTGCCTGCAGTCAGTTTACCACACGGTACTCTCATGACCCTCTATTTTAGAATTAGAGATTCAGAGAGGTCAAGGAAGTTGTTCAAGGTCACCCAGCTCAGCCCAGAGTTTGGCAGGGTGGGCAAGGACCTGCCACTTTGGTTTGCCTGCTCTACACTCTTCCCTGACACAGTGGAGCTAGTTAGCTCCGGTGTTGGTCGGCCACTGACATGGATGACACCATGGGTGTATAGGGTCCCTTTCAGCTACTGGCTGTATGTGCTTTCACGACTGAAGGTCTTCCTTGATTTCTTTGTCTGTTAAAAGTGGGGTCTTCCCCACTTTTCTTGGTAACTAAAAATGTCACCTATAATATTTGATTTGCACTGGCCAGAGAAAATTATCATTATTTCTCTAATATCAGAGCAGAGTTTTACCCTGACTCTAAGATTCCGTAACAAAATCTTGAGGGGGTATTTCTCTGTCTCCTATTCTTTTTTTTTTTTTTTTTTCGAGACAGGGTTTTTCTATAGCTTTGGAGACTTTCCTGGAACTAGCTCTTGTAGACCAGGCTGGCCTCGAATTCACAGAGATCTGCCTGCCTCTGCCTCCCGAGTGCTGGAATTAAAGGCGTGCACCGCCACCACCTGGCCCCTCTATCTGCTATGCTATTGCCAGCCCCCGCCCCATCATTTTTCGCCCATGGTCTCACTGTAAAGCCATGCTGGCCTCCAGCTCCCAGTGATCCTTCAGCATCAGCCTTCCAAGTGCTAGGATTGCAAGCACCATGTCTGGCTTTCTCTCTTGTTTAAAAATGACATATCAGCTTAATAAGATTATTCTGGCTAGGTTCAGAAGAAAAAGAATCAACCAGAAGGTATTCATTTATAGAGATAGGGTCTGATGCTGCTTATGCTGGTCTCGAACTTGCTTTGTAGCCCAGGATGAGCTTTGGGCTTCTGATTTTCCCACCGGATTACCTGGGCTGAAGGTGTGCCGCACACCCGGTTTATGTCATGCGCAGGATGGTTCCCAGTGCTTTGTACACGCAGCAAGGACTCTAGACCGCAGCATTTTAGCCCCATGCTGCAGAAACTCAACAGATTCCAGTTGTGCCTGAGGGCTATTGTAGGCTGTGAGCTCACACAGGGGTGGAAGAGCCTGGGTTCCCTTGCTCGGTTTCAGCACTGCCTTGCTGTGTGGCCTTAGCTGCGGTCCTGCTCCATCGGGACCCCCTTTTGGACGCTGGAAGCCTAATGAGTCTTCTAGCTCCGGATCCCCTCTCCTTTCTCCTCCCACGCTCCCCCCACATCTTCTCTTCATGTCCTTTCTCTCTGAGACACAGACTTCATCCAGTACCTCTGAATGGCACTTTTGTTCAGTGAACATTTCTCCTCTGCAAAGGGAGACTGGCCGGGTTTGTATCTTTTAAATGCTGGACATTTTATCAGTTAAGAACCCTCGTAGCGCTCTCTCAAGGGACAACCTGGGGGAGGCAGACTGAGGAGGCAGACAGGGAGGGCTGCTGGAGACCGTTGACAGGCAAGCAGCAAAACCTCTCTGGGGCCCGAGGCTGCATCTCTCCAGCAAATGGCTCCTTCCTGTTCTTCGGCATGGCTCAGAGAATCTTCCGGATCACCTTCCAGATCAACTTCATGTGTTGTCCTCTTGGCTCCCTTCAGGGAGAGAGGGGGGACAGCAAAGTCCCAGTCTGGCTTCTCCTCGTTCCTTTGAGATAGGGCTGAGAGTGTCGGACTCTCAAATGCTGGGCCCTCAAGTCTTTCCTCTGCACTCCCTTCCTGCTGAACTTGAGCAAGCTTTGGCGGGCCTCGAACTCCCCTCCCCTCTTCCTCTCCCCTTTTCTTCTTGGTGCATGAGTGCGTATGCGGCATATGTGTGTGGTGCATGTATGTGAATGTGTAGGTGCATACACCTGTGCACACTCATGGGGAGGTCACAGGAAGACATCAGGAGTCTTCCTCTATTGTTTTCTGTGCTATTGTCTCAAGACAGGTCTTCCACCAGCTGTTTTGCCTAGACTTGTAGGCAGTGAGTTCGCAGGATCCACCTATCTCTACCTAATGCGAAGGTTACAGACATGCAGCCATGCTCTGCATTTTATGCCAGTGCCCCGGGGCTCAAATTCAGAGCCTTATTCTTGAAGAACAAGCAATCTTACTCACCGAGACATCTCCACAGTCCTTTCCCCTCTTTCCACTTTTTGAGACAAGGTCTTGATGGGTAGCCTAAGCCAGCCTTGAACTCCCAATCCTCCTGCTTGGACCTCTCAAGTGCTGAGATTTCAGGCATGTGCTACCATACGCAGCTCTGTTTTCTTACCAGCAAGGAGAGAGTGAACGATTCCCTCAAAAGCTTGGCAATTGAGTGAGTCCCAGTGCCCAAGAAAGTGCTTTATAAACGCCAGGGCACCAATCACCTACTGGAGCCATAATGCCGTACATCTTACAGATCTGCTTTGGGATCTTGCCCAAGGATGAGTTTTCTCATCTATTGGGGGGGGGGGGGGGCACGACAAACAGCAATGAAGCCAAGACTTTCTGGAGAATGCAGGTCCGACTGGTCACTTGTCCTCTGGGAACCCTGGGACAATCTTTCTGCCTTTTGCTCCAGGTACTCTCTCGGAAGTGGCAGTGATAATGACAATATGGTCTTTTTCCAGCAGTCATGGTGGCGCTTGCCTACAATTCCAGTAGGAGAAGGTGGAGGCAGGAGGATCGCTCACTCCAGGCCTCCATAGAGAGATCCTATTACAAAAACAAAACAGAACTTAACAACAACAAAAGTAGTGCCTCCTGGTTGGGTAGAGCCCTTGTATAGGGTCTGTAAAGCCCCGAGTTTCACCCCAGATCCACAAAAAAAAGGTGGCGGTGGTGCACACCTGTAATTCCAGCTCTCAGAGAGTGGATGTGGAAAAAAAAATCACAAGTTCAAGGTCATCCTCAGTTATTCAGTGAGTTTAGCCTGGGATAAAAGAGACCTTGTTTCAAAGCAAGTCAGCCAGACCGCAAGCAAACAGAATCTGCTTCAGAGGCTTGGGGCGGGGGAAGGGGGACGCTCAGTTCATGCTTTAGGACTTGGCTCTATGTGTGTACCAGGCAACCGATTGATGCTTCCAACCCTTGCCTCCAGCACACTCAAAGCCGGGGCTTAGGCTGGAAGATTCCAAGCCTCCAAGTCCTTCTGAGCCTTGGCAGGCGAGGAAAAACAGGCGGGAGCAGCGAGAAAGGGGTTTATTAAAGGCCACGCCAAAAGTTGCTTCCGAGGACCCTGCCTTGGCACCTAGCGATGGTCCCTTCTCCCGAAGCCGGAGCTACTCCAGGACTGGCTTGTTCGGTGCCCCCGCGGACCTCCCTCCAATCCCCAGGCTGGACCTGCAGGTTCTTGGCCCCGGGAGGGCTCGGCTTTGCCGCGCCTGGTGTGGAAGGAGGAATCAAACCCACCGCGGCAGCACCGGGCGCCCTCGGGAAGGGGTAGCCTGCCATCGCGCCCCGCGCTGGGCCTCCGCTGAACATTTGCAATTTAATTGACATTTGGCGGCTGGAAGCCAATCAGTATAAGTCAATTGACGTTCCGAGATAAAACTAATCGGCGACCGGGAGCTGCTCCCGCCGGCGCCGCTGCGGCTGGGCCTCGGGGCGCAGCGTGGCGGCCGCTGCGCCGCGGGCTGGCCCCGGCAGGTAACGGCGCTGGCGCGTGTCTCGGCCCGCGAGGGGGCAGCCCGCGGCCCGCTGATTGCCGCGCAGCCCACGGTGGCCGGGAGAGGCCCGTAATGAATGACTTTATTTGCCGGGGCCCTGCTGAGAACAATTGAGTTTGTTATGGTAACAACGGATGCCAGCTTTCCGCCGCCCCGGGGGGTGCGGGCGCGGGAGCCCAGCCGCAGGAGCTGCGCAGCCGAGCAGATGATGCGCGCGCTGAGCAGAGGGGCGCCGGAGCTGGGGGCCGGGGACAGAGCAAGTGTTACCTCCGAGCCTGGCTCATCAGGAGAGCAGCTCCGGGCCGCCTTGGACAGTGCTGCAGATGGCGGATAAGGGACTCAAAGCACAGAGCCAGATAGGAATACATCGAGTTCCCTTGCTTATTGAACAGGCCAATCTTCCTGATTGTATCTATGACTGTCCCCTTTGGCACTGAGCTTGAAAGTAGGTCCCCGTCACTTTTTGTTATTTTTACAAAAGGGACAAAAGGCATCCCTTCCTCGAATACTGTGGCTTGGGGAGCTGAGGGACAGCATTTCAGAACCAGGGAGCTCTGTCTCTTGTCTGCTTCCTCATGCTTTCTGGCGTTGACACCTGCCACAGGCAGACTTCCTTGTCCCAGCAGAGAAGGATGTCTTCGAGCTCCGAGGACGGGCATGGAGGTGTATCCCAGAAGACTTCAGGGCTTGACTTGGAGCTGTGAGCTAGTCAGCTTCTTGGTAATCTTGTTTCTCTTTGGTTCTAGGCACCAGGGTCTTCCCCAACTCCCTACTCCCTCACCCCCGCCGTTTACAGGTGTGCAGATTGATGCGCAGAGCCTCTGAGAAAGCCGGGTATGCTCTGCATGGGGTCTGGACTGATAATGCAACACAGGTTTGCTGTGTGAACCTTGTCCCTGTTCTGTTCTTTTTCCAGGCCTCAGTTTCCCTATCTGCAAAAGGGAGGGAATTGAAACTGGCTCACAGAGCCAGCCGAGTGGGAGACATCAACGGGGAAACTGGAGCCAGGGTCAGGCCTCTGCTTCTACCTCAGAGCCCTTGGGTGTTGCATGCAGTGTAACCACTGGGAATAAATCATCCCCCCTCCTCAGCTTCCTGAGGCAGACAGTGACAGGCTCTCTGTGTGACAGGCATAGCTCACAGCAGCCCTCAGAAGCATGGGGACTATTGCTGTCTTCATTTTTGCAGATGGGAACCAGGGGGCAGTTAAAGAAACAGTCTAAGGTCGCAGAGGCAGTAAATTGAGGGCCAGATGCAGTTGGCATAGATAGCAATAGCGCCCTCGACCCCTTCCCTGCTCTTCCCTGCTCACCTTACTTCCTCCCCTTTTGTTCTCGTAGCCCCCAAACTCATTGTCCACGTTTGCAGGACAGCAGGTGGGTGACATTTCTAGCCTTCTTTTCTGTTTTACAGATAGGGTCTCGTGGAAAGCCATACTGCCTTGAACTCACTGTGCGGTCAAGTCTGGCTTTGACCTCCTGATCCTCCTACCTCAGCACTCTCAGCTGGGATTACAGGCGTGTGTCACCATACTCTGTTTCCCAGTGTCATTTCTTCTTCTGCCTTTGCCCTCTGTACCTGGCTGTGGGTAGCTGGGAATAGGCAAGGAACAGCTAAGGCAGAACCTGGAGCCCTCCTTGGCGTAGGCCAGCAGGATTTTTGAATTTGAGAAATCATTCTTTTTTTTCTTCCTTTCTTCTTTTTTCTGTAGACCGGTTGAGAATGACCTTGAACTTCTAAGCCTCCCTTCTCTGTCTTTGGAGAGCTGGGGTTTCGGGCATGTGCCACTGTGCTAACTTTGAGGTTTGCTGAAAACCAAGTGGAGGAGGCAGGTCTTGCCTCTAGGAGCAGGCTTCCAGAGAAGTTTTTGGGCACTCATCTTTTGTCCCCAAAACAGTTTCTGGACAATTCTTTGCATCACTGAGATAGTCTTTTCTCAGTGCATAGACTGGGAAAATGATCTCCAGTTAGGGACAGTTCTAAAGGCAAGACTGGAAGAGCTAGGAAATGGTTCATCCCAGCCAGCTCTACTCCTGTCATCCCAGCCTCTTTTCCTGGCAATGGGTGTGATGTAGTGCCCCCTTTGCTGCCCTAAAATGAAACTCAGGTAAAAGATAGCCTACCAACACTCAGCATTTTAAAAAGCAATATAATGCCCAACTGTAACAAAAAAGGGAACACCAAATAAAGTGATAATGAAATGTGTACTTCATTACATACAGGCTCAGGTGTGACTGCACCAGGAGACGCGGGGAGGCGGTTAGCGCTTGCTCTTAGTGCGGAATCGTCGTGAATCCAGCAGCTACAAATGTAGACAGCTGTGGCTTTATGCAATATCAATGCCTGTGGCGGTCCTGCCATCAGTAAACCGAGTCTCTGAAATTGTGATCATGTCCTGATAAAACTTCAGCCAGTGCAAAGCGCCGTCTTCCTCCTATTTATATGGTGGTTGTATTCTTGGGAGTCAGTAGATATTAAAACACCAAGGTTTTGTGGCTCTGAATAAAAGAGAGTTAGGTTCTTGGCCCAGATGTCTATACACAGTCTCTAACAACCTGACTGCCGAATGTGTCATTCTAAAGGTATGTGCGGTTCAGGATGATTTTTTTTGAGACAAGTAGACTTGCCCAACCTCGAGCAAGGACACCTTGATCTTTTTTTCCTCCCTCATCCTAGTGCTGGGAGTGCAAGAATGTACCCCAAGCCTGGCAGCACGCAACAATCTTCCTTGAACCCCACTGTGCTTTGTGACATCTCTGGTCCCTCTCATTCACTGTCCTAACCCCTACCCTCCACAAATGACAGCGACTCACAGACTTCCCAAACCCTTTCATCCCATTACTCTTTACTAAGAGCCACTTTACCAGCGCTGGAGAGATGACTGCCAGTAACGTACTTGCCACGTAAGCATGAAGACTTGAATCCACATCCTCAGCACCCACACAAGAAGCTACATGAAGCCCATCATCCCAGTGCTGGGGAGGAGGAGGCAGGATACCTGGGGCTTGCTGGCCCGTACATCTAGCTGAATTCGTGAGCTTCAGGTTCAGCAAGTGATTGTCTCAAACAGTAAGAAGGCAACAACAGAAGACATCTCCAACGTCCCCTCTGACCTCCACACGTGAGCACACACATGCAGACACCAGACCCACCCCCACCCCCTACCGCAGATGCCCACGAAGGGCTGTTGCTACAAAAGGTCTCCCTCTGTGTGATCTTCCTGTGGGAAGTTCTGCAAGCCTTCCTAAAAGCAAAGGCCTGCAGCTGGAGCGGTAGTGCAGTCGGTTGAGCGAGAGCTTGCTTAGCATGCGGCAGGGTTGAGTCCAATCCCTGGAACCACATTAGCCAGCTGTGCTGGCACACACCCACAATCTCAGCACTCTTGGAGCAGAAGTTCAACATTATCCCTGGCTGTACAAGACCGTGTCTCCCCTACAGTCCCCCAAACCAAACACACACACCCACCCACACACACCCACCCACACACACCACTTCCTATTCTGTGTATCTACTGTGTGTAAGACCTGAACTGTGAAGACAAAAAAAAAAAAATCCAGCATGTCACTTGAATTATATGTAAGCTTTGAAGGCTGCTGGACTCCCAGGGGATCTCAGTCATTGAGTACAGGCCCCTCATCTCTGTTCTCTGTGATTTCCTTGACCTCCTTATTCCTGCCCCCAAACCCAACCCTGGCTGACATATCACCTTCCTCCAAGAAGTCTTCCTTGATCCCAGAGCCCAAAGATGTTTGAACCAGAGATCCAGTCTAGCCTCCTCTCCCTGTGGACCTTGCCATTTTATTTGCTCATTATAGACAGGGTCTCACATAGCCCAAGCTGGTCTTGAACTTCCTAAGCCGCCCAGGTGGATGACCTTGAACTCTTGATCCTCCTGCCTCTGCGTACTGAGAACTAACCTTACCTACCCATGGGCTACCACACCCAGCTTTGTCATTTTCATGAACTGAAATAATTACTTTTTGAGACAAGGCCTCATTTGGTAATAGTTCAGGTTCACCCCAACTTTCTCTTCCATCCTTTATAGTGGGAGTGGGGGAGTGGGGGCAGGGGTAAGGTGAGGTGGGGGGGTGGATTGCAGGTTCAGGTCTTCAGGCTTAAACCCCCCCCCCAATCAGGCACTAGTTTTCTTTGTTCTGTTCTCACTGTGTGACCCCAGGTCCTTGCTGTTCTCCCTTATTTGGGGTCTGCCTGTTCTGATCTTTACCCACCCCAGTGCACAGATGAGGTAAGGGACAGGAAGGTCCCACAGCCAGAGCTGGCTCCCAAAAGCTAGACATTTTTGAGGCCAGGCCTCCTGAGGAGAGGGTCATCCACTGATCAGTTTCTCATGTGCTGCTGTTGCTGTGGTCTCAGTAGTGGGCAAGGCCTGGCAACTCCCTTCCCTTCAGTAGCTCAGTGGTGCCTTGCGCTGGGCATGAAAGTCAGAAGGACCCCGAGAGGCAGCTGTACTGTTTGTTTTGTCCACTTTTACCATCGTAGAAGCGGATGCCTGCTCTGTGTGGGCCTTGTTCTAGGCCCAGGTGGCAGGGACACAGCAAAGGAGGAGGCAGACAAAAGCCTTTGTACACAGGAGTGGCATTCTACTGAAGACGGAGAAAAATAAGAATGACTGGTGTTGTATTGTTGAATGCCTTTTTTTCCCCCAGAGCTAGGCATGGACCCCAGGGTCTGGTACACACAGGCTTGGAAACAAAACTAGGAAGGAGTTAAGGGATAGAGTATCCCTGGGGGGCGGGGAGGGACTGTCTTATGGAAGCTAATCTGAATGCAGAGATGGTGTTTGAGAAAAACGAGCATGAGCCAAACAGATATCTGGGAAAGTTCTAGAATAGCAAGTACAAAGGCAGGGTGTGCTTCAGGTAGCTGAGGAGCAGTGAGGAGACCAGAGGAACTGCAACAGGAGTATGAGGGGACGGAGTCAGAGAGGCAGGGTGGGGGACCTCCCAATGGTTAAAGCACTTGCTCTGTAAGCCAAAGAACAGGAGTTTGGATCCCAGAATCCATGGAAATGCTGGATGGGTGTGGCAGTTCACTGGTCATTCTGACCACACAAGGCAAAGATAGAGTAAGCTGGTTAGCTAGACAGGCAGCTCTCTGCCTTAAAGGATAAGGTGCGAAAACAATCAAGGAAGCTACCCCTTTATCAACCTTGGGCTTACATATGCATATGTACACACATTCATGTGCTTCTGCCACATACATGTAAACGTGTGTGTGTATGTGTATGCACACATACACACACACACACACACACACACACACACACACACCCATGAAAATAAGAAGAAAGAAAAAGAAGTAAGGAAATGCAGGGCTGCAGAGGGAGTGTTCCGGCCCAGGAAGGTCACATCAGTTGTGAGCAGTTGTGGATCTCGCTAAGAGAGCAGCAGACCCTCCCAGGCCCTCCTGTCACCTACCCCTAGACAGCCACCACTTCTAGAGACAGTTCTTGCTAATAACACCCTTGCACCCGCCGCTTATGTAGATAGCCATTCCCCTGCCGTGGCCTCTCTCCGAATAAGAAGTTCCTGCTTGCCTGGGAGATGTCTCTCCCCATTGTGGCCACATCAGATCATGCAGGGTTCAGGGTTCCTTCCCAAGTGTCTGAGTCAAACTGTGAGTGTATTGATAAGGTCAGATAAGGGGCTGGCTTCCTAGGACAGAGACTGTGGACTCTGGATATGAGGACTAAGCTTCCTGGAAGATGGCTGCCATTTATGTGTGTGGCAGAAACGTGGCATAGAGGGTGTCCTGAAGTTCTTGGTCCCACCTCTGCGTCTCAGCCCTGTGCCAGCTCCCTCAATGACTTCCCTAGAGATGCCAGCTTTATTCGTGCTTCTTTCCCACGCCATCTGAGAGTAGACTGTGGTTCCGACCAGATACAAGCTGCTGTTGCCTTGCTCTCTTTAGAGACCCTCACGCTGCTGCATGAGTCTCTTCCTCCAGGCAGCTAGCCCTACCAGTTACAACTCTTGATTTCCCCAAGCATCATCTTGACTTTCTTTGGGAAAATGAATTAAATGCCAAAAAGAAACTGTAACAGCTTTTGGACCATGTTGAAAATGGAGAGTGAGGTTCTTGCTGTGGATACAGGTGGGCACTTTGATATAAATTAGGGAACCTTCTAGGAGAAGACAGGAAGTCCTGAGTGGAGGACTCAGGGCAAAGGTTCCTATGAGGCTGCTAGGTGTCTGGGTGGCTTTGAGCGACTCTGAACTTGACTCGTCCCCCAAGTTTATGGGTTGCAGACAATCTTAGAATCCATCCTAAATTCAAAAGTTTTCAGAACAAAAGTGCAAAGATCCAAGAAGTCAGGATCAGAATGGTTTGCCTGAAATGCCTTGGGCATTCTGAAATTGCCCGTGGGGTGGTCTCTGCAGGTCAGAGGCGCAGAGGAACTGACACACTGGGGTTTTTGTATCAATTGGTCTGGTAACACTGTAACCTAAGGCAGGTACCACCACCTCAAAGAGCCCATCTCCTCTTCATCTGCACATTGGGAGCTATAATCCATTGCTGGTAACTGAGGTCATTATTAGAATCAGGTAAGCAGGTAAATGTCACAGCATGAACATGCTCGAGGCGTAGAGATTGTTATTTTTATCGTTTTCTGGTGTACCTTTTCCCTAGGCATACCACTTGGCTGTCTAATGTAGAAATACGCTGAGTTCAGAGCCCAGACACGTACTTGCTCCCATAGGGGAGAAGGAACAGGGCTTCCGTGCAGAAAGAAGAGCTCTGGGCACTTGTGGTTGCTGTCTTCCATAAACCCGCCCCTCTTGTGTGCGCGCTTGGTGGGAAAACACACCAGATACACGTAAAAGCCTAAAACACACCAGATACACACAGAAGCCTCTGGAGTTCTTTTCAGCTGGGACGGGAGATGACACACGTTGGCAGGCAGAGGCCGATCTCTGTGTATCCAAGAGAAGTCGAGCCAGGCCGAGTATATCTAACAGGTCAAGCTCTGAAATGAAGAAGCAATAAGCCAGTGAAATGGTACTATCACCGAAACATGATTGATCAATTGAATTCTATCAGGGACAGTGGACAGTGAGATTAACTCAGGCCTGATAGGTTCAATGAGTTAAAGCATGATGTTCATTTCAGCTTCATTTCACCAGTCTTTGCTTGTGAAATTGGTCAATCAATAGAGGTTGAAGATCATATATATATATATATATCTATATATATCGGGGACTATCTTATGGCGAATATCATCTTGGCCGTTGGCTCCTGGCTGGGGCTGCCCAAGGCAGGTAATGGAGACAGAACAAGGATTCCATCAGCCCTATCAAAATGGCCTGGTATCTTCTCCAAATGAAAAGTATTTTTGGATCTCTGATGATATATCTTTTTTTCCCCTCTCACTTTGATCTATGCCTAAACCCATAACCATCTTGGAGGAATATAGTGATTTCTCTTGAAAACATTTGTGCAATGATCAGACAGATACACTTCAACATATGAACCTTCTTTCTAGTTATATTGTCCTTGGAGGCGGAAAAATAAAAACAGTGATTTAAAAACTCAAATAGGGGTAATGTGAAGATGGCAGACTGTATATGATTTGAAACTATTATTTATTTATTTATGCACAGCGGTGGGGAGGGAGACAGACTGCTGTGTGCTGGGGGTGGGATTACGTTTTGGATAAGGAGTCTTGGAGCTGAGCAGATAAGGAGGGAGGGAGGCCTTGCATGGGCTAGTGGACTTTGTACGGTACCTCTCTTTGGCTAATTCTTTCCAGCTCACCTTAGGACTCAAGTTGAATTGTTTCCAAGGAGCCCTTTTGAACTGTCCTGTCCCAGTCTGGATTATGCGGAGTAGGTTAGATTGAGTTCAGAGCACATGCTGGAATACCTGCTTGCTTTTGGATCCTCTGTCTTCTACTTTTCAGCTGTGGCCCTTGAGCAAGGAATTTAACTTCCCTGTGCCTTGTTTTCCTCATCTTGGAAGTTAAGGCAGCAATATACTGGCTGTCGTTGGGGGTTTGTGAGAGTGGGTGAGTCAGCTGCTTGACCCCAGGGCTCTGTTTGCTCTGCAGGCTCCCAAGGCTTCTCTAGGCACAACAAGCCTGAGTGTCCACTGTTTGCATCTTCCACCCCAGGGTGGGAGTTAAGACTCGAACCCTCAAAGCTCTGGAGCAAGGGCCACACCAGATACCCACCTGGTACTCCTGAGTAGTAAACTGAGGGACTTGGTGCCAGCACCAGGGGCCTTGTGGCCTGGGCTGGCAGCTTGATTTGGACCTTCTCTCTGGTCCCAGACAAAGTGCTTTGCCATCTGGCCTCACAGGTGCCATCCCCGAGGAAGTGATATTTAGTCCCTTGGGTCCTTTCTATTACCAGTACCTCTGGCTCACTGGGTAACACATAGCACGGTCAGATTCGCTCGAGTCAAACCTGAATGCATTTGCCAATTTTACAATTTCGTGTTTTCCTTCCCTGTGAAGGAAGATTGGGTGAAACGAATGGCTGAATCGTGGTGGTTCCAGTGGAATTTTCCTCCGTGCACTTCAGATTTTCTCAGTCTGTGCCCCTAGTTTAGGGAGGGATGTATAAAATCACCTGGAACATTATCTGGGTTCTGGGCTGCCATGGACTATTTTTTGCCCTGCCACCCTGGTCCCTAGAAAGAAGTCTGGTTCCCCCATAGCTTCCCTGAAATGGCAGCCAGCTGGCTATGATTGTCCCAGCCGAAATTCCTGTGACCTTGCCTGGCTTGGTGCTTTTTACCTGTTTAGGCACCCTGACCTCAGGCAGCCCCTCCTCAGGCCCCCTTAGGTTGTTAGGCTGTCCTGATCCACCCCAATGTCAACATTTGTGAACTGCTTCAAATCCTAGGGAGAAATAAACCTGTAGGTGTTGTTCTCGCTCCTCCTCCAGAGTCACAGAGGCAAAGGGTGGTTTTCTGAACTCATAATGGAGGCTGGCCATTGTGGAGTTTCCCCAAAGTGTGCAGCCCTGTGGCCCCTTGCATCTCCTTAGGTTATTCCTCTAGTCAACAAGCATTGATCAGAAGATCAGCATCTCCTGTTTGAGATAGTCAACACAGAGCCTCTACCCTCAGACAGCAAGGGAAACGAGCTAGCGCACCTGCCATCTTAGAAACAGCACCAGGTGTCTTGCTCTGGGGTTTGCAGTGACTCTTTTGGTAACTCCGGGTATGGTGAACATCCCATTTTGCAGATGAGAAAATTAAGAATTAGGAAAGGTTAATGAAATGTCCAGGCAGGACCTGGTGGCACAAGCCTGGATGGAATCTTAGCTACTCTGGAGGTTCAGGCAGAAGGATGGCAACTTCAAAGCCTGCCTACAGAGTGAGCTCGTGGCCAGACTGACTGACCCAGTGAGACCCTGTCTTAAAATAACAGGTGAAAAAGACTCAGCGCTAGAGCGCTTAGAAAGTATGTACAAGGCTCTGGCTTTAGTTTGAGTAAAACACACACGCATATGCATATGAGCACACGCGCGCGTGCGCGCGCGCACACACACACACACACACACACACACACTGGGAGAGGGGAGAAGTTGCTTAGGTACCATGGGTTTGTAGATATGGAGTACCCAGGCTTCCCCAGTATCCCGAACCACATCCTCTTCACCCTCATGCATAGTAAGAAGCCTGGAAATGCTCTGCTGTGTATTTACTGTGTGATCTTGAGCAACAGCTGAATCTCTCCAGTTCCCGGGACTCGAAATGGAGATTCCCTCCCTGAGACCAAGCTCAGAGGAGGGATGGTCAGAAGTCAGCTTCAGACTGGAGTTGTGACCTGTGAAAAGCCCTCTAACAGAGACCCAGAAGAAAGGGTGACTAATTTAGACTTTCAGGCAGGCTGCGGGAAATAGGTGGCTTTCAGGCTGAACTTGCTGGGCAGGGTGAAGGGTGTGCCAACATGGGGCATGGAGTGAACTCGCATTCAACAGGGCGGGGCACGAAATGAACTAGCATTAAGGAGCAGGGAAGAGGCAGCAGAAGCCAGGCAGAAGCCTGCTCAACACTGTGGAGGTGGGGAATGCAGAATCTGGTCCTGACTGGGAAAGCAGATCACAGAGGCTCCCGAGGCTCCAGAGTCCTTGGGCCTGGAAAGGGAGGTGGCGTGAAGGGTTTTCCCAATGTAAAAGATAGTGACAGCAGAGGCCATCGAGAGGGTTGGGGAGCCCGTGCTCCCACTGTCTCTGCCTAGCCTCTTTCTTTCATTGCTGGGGCAGATGCAGAAATGCTTTTGCTAATGTAGCCCCAGCTAACATAGCCAGCCTCAGCCCCTTCTGGCTCCTTACCCTTGGTGAAGCCTGTGTGACCTTGAGCCCCTCCTGTGGAGAAATTCCACAGTTGATTTTGCCCACAGCAAGGGTCTTGCGAATTCTGCCCAAAACATTTAAGATGCGGATTAACATGACTGGTCTGTTTTTATAGACGTCACTTTTACTTGGTTTTGTTTGTTAATTTTTGAGACAGGGTCTCATGTGTCCCAGGCTAGCTTTAAACTTGCTGTGTAGCAGAGTCTGGTCTTGAACTCCTGATTTTTCTGCCTCTACTTCCCAAGTGTTGAGAATTCAGGTATGGGTCACCATGGCTGTCTAGACTGCTTGTAGAACTAGTCACTATACTTGCAAAGATCAATGCCAAGTTCCTTCAGTTCATTTGACCCAAGTTTGAAATGCCTTAAGTGGCAACTGAGTCCCATCAGTCTGGCTCAGGACCCCAGGGGCAAATGGTGGGTCTGTATGTTGGCAGTGTGCCTTCTGGGTGTACAGTGGAACCACAGTTGATGTACCTTGGGAAGATCTGGGGCCAGAAGAAGGATGGAGAGTCTGTAAACACAGTAGTGGGGCTTGAGTAGTGTTGCCGGAATTGTAAAGGCTTCAGGGAATGTGTTCTGGGGAAGAAAAGGGAGGCCTTAGGCCTGGGTGGTAAGGCTCAGGGATAGAGCCCTTCCCTATTCTTCCCAAAGCCTTGGGTCCCATTGTAGCCCCCCCCCCGTCTCTCATACAAGGATGGCCACACGCACACACAGGCGTGCACACACGTGTCCCCCCCCATACAGGGATACATGTGTGCGTGCACACACGCGCACACACATGAGGCATGCACATACATATACACTCTCACACACACAGGGGGGGAGAGAGAGAGGGAGATGGAGAGAGAGAGAAGGAGGTGGAGAGAGAGGGATGGAGAGAGAGAGAGGGAGAGAGACAGAGAGGGGGGTTTCTTCTTTTCTCTCTCAGGAGCCTCTCTCCCTAAAGAAATCTCTTCCTTACTGCTAGTCCATTTCTAAACAAAGCATTGACAATTAGATACTGGTTGGCTGAAGCAGTCGCTTAGGGCATTGGTAGTCATATGTGTGGCATTGCCTATAAATGCAATAGAGGACAGTGGTCATTTGATACTATTTAGCAGACAAAATATAAGTCAGTTTTGAATGAGAAAGGAGTTAGAAATGGCTTTATATTCTCTCTATATATATTTTAAGACAGGATTTCATTTTGTGGCCCAAGCTAGCCTCAGTCTCACTATGGAGTCCAAGCTGGACTCAAGCTCCTGATCCTCCTGCCTCAGCCTTTCAGGAGCAAGGATTACAGGTGTGTACCACTGTAATCAGCTTCAGTGAGTACCTCAGTGGTCCTCAACCTCCTCAGTTTACTGGTGGGTACTCTGGGGCCCAGAGACAGAGAGACGCTTAGCCAAGCACACACAGCTCGAACTCAGGTTTGCCAGCTCTTAATACTTCTCCCACTGGGCCTGGCTGCCCTGCTGGGGACAAGCTGTGAGGACAGAAGAGATTTGTATGGCTCTGGGGCTCTGCCAGACCTGTGGAGAAACAGAACTTTGAGAATAGCTAGCGGCTGCTGCCGAAACTCCAACCTGGTTTCTCAGGGCTCCTCAGTGTCCAGCCGAGGCCAAGTCCCAGAGGCCATGATGCCAGAGGGGTTTTGCAGACTCCTGTTCGCTTTTATCTTTTTGCTCCCAGCAAGCATCTCTAGACATAAAGTGTGTGGTGGTTTTCAAAGAAAAAACCAGAACCCTGCAAGAGAAATGCAAACTCCCAGAATCCGCCGTGCTGTGAAGAAAACGCAATGGCTTTGTGATCTTTTAAGACACACAAGAGAAAGCTTTCTCCCACCAGATGGGAATCTCAGGCCATCTTGCTTCTTCCTGCTTTGCGTGACCAAACCCAATTGTATAAAGCTTTTAGCTTCAAAGCTGGGTTCTGAATAACATTGGCTTAACCTGAAATTTGAAGCCAGCATTTCTTTGCTTCCCGAGAAGGGGCTTCCTGCCCCTTGCTCCCCTGAAGCTAGCTTCCAGAATGTTAATTCTATGAGCCATGGTTGACTAAGCCCAGCACTGGGTCTATTACATATTATTTGATTTGGAGCTGAAAAAAAAAAGATTTAAAGATACCATGCCCCTGTATCTTTGCACTTTTGCCCATATCTGTCTATATATTTAAGCATACTATCCACGGTGTGAGTTTGGAGTTTCTCCCTGAAATAAAACCGGTCTGAGTCTTTCTGTAGTCTGACTCTAAGACCACATGCCTCCAATTAAGTCAACATCTCTGAAGCGCCACAGACGGTCACACTGCCTGCCTGGCGGTCAGACTTGCCCTTGTGCTGGGGATGATTTTTTGTGCTCGTCTCTGTAGCTGCCTCCGAGCACATGATCTCCTGGTGCCGCTCATACCCACAGTGCACCCACTGTGCACAGCATCCAGAGGCAGACTGGTGTGTCCTTGCCCTCTTGGCACCAGATTCCTTTTTGCTAGAGTGCTCACCTTGGCTGATCCTTGCGCCTGGCCTGGCCTGAGTAGTTTCCAGTTAATGTTTGCCTCTTCCATGGGTAGAACTCCAGGAAGGAAAGGGCCCACTTGTCTATGGCTGCATCCTTTGCATCAACATTTGCAGAGCTGGGCTGAGGCAAGAGGGAATGGCTGAGTGAAGACCCATGGAGGGATCCTGATTCGTACAGACCAAATTTGCAGAAGGAAGGTGTTGGTCGTAAATGCTTTGCACAGGTACTTCATCCAGCAGCGACAGTGATGAAGTAACGAATAGCACAGTGTGAGCACGGAGGGCCAGGGGCTTGCTGCAGAGATGCGGTGTGGCTAGAGTCCTGGGAACAGGAGCTGGAAAAGTACTGGGGCAGGATGGAAGGCATCCTGGAGGAGGAAGTGTGTGCACTTGCAGGTTGTCCGTCCTGGAAAGCAGGGCACAGGCCAATGAGAAGTGTAGTTTGTGTTACTCCTGGGGTGATTGGGTAACCTGCAGCTAACAGGCTGACAGCAAACGCTATATTGATTGGCTCCTGGTCTCCAAAGATGCAGGTGGAAGCAGAGTTTAGGAAACAGGGCCTAGGGTTGAGAAGTGAAGTGGGTAATTCTTCCCCAGCTGCTCAAGTCTGCTCGGGGCTCCTTCAGTAAGATTCAAGTTTTCTGTGCTTCTGAGCCTCTCTACAGGCTCCCGGGATTTCATCTCTCCTACCCATCCTCTACTTAGGATTCAAACACAGCCCCACCCCTTAGAAGCTCTCCCACCCCTTACCTCCAAGGGCTGGGGCATTCCCTCTAGCTTTACATGGTTACACGTGCGTATTTCTGTGCATTGTTTCATACTCACTGTCGGGCTGTGTGCAGTCACGTGTTTGTTTGTTTGATTTCTTCATGGAGGTCGGCTGTCCTATCGAGATTGCATCCCTCACCACTGCATCCTCTCTTCCTGTTTGCTTTATAAAAATTTAATTTGCCAGCTGGAGAGATTGCTCGGTGGTTATGAGTATGTATTACTCTTGCAGAGGTACCTGCACCCTTATCACACTGTCTGTAACTACAACACTAGGGGAACCAAGACCTCTGTGGACACCCACATTTATGAATACATAACCCCTCCACACAGACACAACATCTATACATACACATACTTAAAAACAAAATCATCCTAAGTTTTTAATATTACCTGGTACAGAGTAACTTTTTAAGTATTTACTAAAGTGAATGTGTAATTATGTCTTTAGGAGTGTCCTAAGTCTTTTTGTGGCTGTTAATTATTTGTTTTTTGTTTTTATTCTTGACAGAGAATCTTTTGATAGGCTAGTATGGAACTCTTGATATTCCTGCCTTCACCTCCTGAATTCTAGGATTACAGGCATGCACCACTATGCTCAGCAATCCCATGACTTCTTAAGGAAACGTCACTTGGTTTTTTCCACACTCATCAGGCATGTGAATGGAAGAGCTTGCTTGGGACAAGTTGGTAGCATCTGGGTCATCAAAGCAGCCTGAATTCTCTTGAGTGCAGCCCATGGGGTCAATATTGGCTTAGGGAAAAAGTCACAGCTGAACCAGGCCAGCCCTTTTCCTGAAAGACCCTGTAGAAGTGGGTACAGGTCCCAACCAAGCTGCTTGAACCCACATTGCACACAGTGTTGTCAAGGGGCCCAAAGACCTATTGTACACAACCTGAGTTGTCTCCATGCCCTGAACCCTCACTCTGTGCTGGGCCCTACTTGGTGACCAGTGACCTTGTCCACAGGGATCCAGAGTCAAGCCTCCCTCCCTGGGCTTCCTCAGGAGACGAAGCTATACCCTTGCAGGACTCTCAGCGAGAGGGTCTGGCTGGCTGGGAAGCCTGCAGGCAAGGCAGAGAGAGTTGGGCCTTCTCGGGAAACAACCAGTAGGAGAAAGAGTGGAGATCTTGGTGGGAGTTGGTTTTGTTTGGAGTTTGCTGGCTGACTGGGAGGCAGCGTGCAGGCTGGAGAGGTTAGCTAAAGTAGGGAAGCAGAAAGCAATCTCTTAAAAATTGATATGATCTCCATGGCAGCAAAAAACCTGAGGGGTGCTTTGGAGTGCAAGGTCACTGGGGCAGAAGTGGCTGGGACAGGATGACTGGACAGAGCAGTTGCTGAGCGGGAACAAGCTGAGCATTGCAGGTGTGCGTGCGTGCATGTGTGTGTGCGTGCGTACATGTGTGTGTGCGTGTGTGCACGTGTACATGTGTGTATGTATGCGTGTGTGTGAAATTTAAAACATACAAAAGACGGTTCAACCCCATTTTTCAAATTAATAGTTCATTGTATTTTCTTTGAACTAAAAACACCATCCCCAGAGACAGACATGGTGGACAGCTAACATAGCAGGATACTTTCTTAACTTATGCATCAGAATAGGCAGTGCTTTCAAGTTCTGAAACAAAAGGCAGTTGCATTATATGCAATATTTCTTTTATATTTGTGCTAGAAAATATGTATACACAGAATCCATGCATCTGAACATTAGTAAGAACACATCAAGCCATCTTTTCTTCTCTGTTTTCACAAAACCCTGTGGACATGAGGATGCTGCACCTTGCTCATTCTCCATGTAACTGTGGATCCTGAAAGTCTCTGCGTCTTGGTTTGCTTGCTGTTCGCCGCTGCATGGTTTTCCGTTGTTCCACTAACGCCACAGCCTGTCTGGCCAGATCCCTATGAATAAACTTGGGTTGTTTCCAGCCTTCTGTTCCAAGAACCTTGTGCATCTATCACGTTCCATATACATAAGCCAGCTATAAAATATACCCCCAGAAATGCAGTCTCTCAGGGACAGCGCACATGGGATTTTGACAGGTTTTTGTCAAGTCATCTAGCACAAGTGTGTGACTAGAATGGTACAAGTGTCCTCCTAGCTTCCGAGAACAGTGTGTTACAGACTGGATGAATGCGCAGGGTGAGGTACAGCAGGGGCGATACCACCCATGACTAAGTCCCTGACTCACCCTGAGCTCAAATCCTTGGGCAAAGAAACTGTGTCATTTCTGTAGGCCTGGAGTTTTCATCTGCGAAACGGGAGAATAGTAATATCCTGAGTTAGTTCCTGTTTTGGTTTCCGCCTCGCAATTCCTCAGGGCAGGTAACTTTGTGAAGAAGCTCGTGATTCTGCAAGTTCAAACTTGTGGTGCAGGCCCAGCCTCGTGTGAGTGTGCACATGCTTGTATGGGAGAGGAAAGAGCTGAGATGATGCGGGGGAGGAGGAAGCAGGAGGAATAGGCACCACCAGACAGGAAGCCGAGAGGAGGGAGCTACTAATCTCATGGCCTCCTCCCCTCCACCCCTTTTACACACTCACTCACTATCAAACGTGCAACACGTTAAGCACGGGGAACACAAATACAAACCGCGGCACATGTATGAGGGGTCCGTGTGCAAAGTAAGGGACAAAACCCCTAACGGACCGGCTTTTGCAGTGTCTAGCGTGCGATCATGAGCAGCTGGCTCTGCAGTTAGCAGCAGGTGACCTTGTCCTGCAGCCCCTGAATCCCTGTCATGGACAGGGAGCTGGGTGGAGGGTCAGTCAGGCCCCCTTCCTAGCCTCAGGGTCTGGCCTTTCCTCTGTGAGTGGCAGAGTAGCCTCCACTTACCCTTTCTCTCTCATGCTCACCAAAGGTATCCAGGAGTCTCCAGTGCCAAACGGCCACTCCCTTCCAGGCAGAGACTTCCTCCGGAAGCAGATGCGGGGAGATCTGTTCACACAGCAGCAGCTGGAGGTGCTGGACCGCGTGTTCGAGAGGCAGCACTATTCAGACATCTTCACCACCACGGAGCCCATCAAGCCAGAGCAGGTATGCCGTGACTCCTGCCCACGACACCTGCTGCCACCGTGCAGGCCTGGGTCATTCCTGGAAGCAGGGGCATCTGTACAGTGAGGCCGAGGGTCTTTGCAAAGTGGGCTTTTTGTTGGTGTTGGCCAAACTTGGCTGGTGACAACATCCCACAAGGCCAGGGGGATTTGCTCAGGGGGCCTCTGAGGCTCCTTGGTCTGCTAGCTCTGTCTGTAGCCAGCCACAGAGGCACGTGATTCCTATGGTTGCTCTGCTGCTAACGAATGTGTGCTTTCCCCGGGCTCTTTGGATAGGGGTGTATGTGATGAACTTCTGGGCCACGCCAGGTGGTTTTGCCGTCATCTCAGTTAGGAACATGATCTAGATATATAGACTCTCTTTGTGGCCTCAGGCTCACAGTAATGGAGGGTATGGATGATATCTCGTGATGTTTGGCCTTTGCTTGGCATCATGGGACTTCTGGCAGGTGTGGCTAGGCTAGGCAT
This sequence comes from Myodes glareolus, assembly GCF_982192425.1. Classification (NCBI taxonomy): domain Eukaryota; kingdom Metazoa; phylum Chordata; class Mammalia; order Rodentia; family Cricetidae; genus Myodes; species Myodes glareolus. Next base: position 30,701,696 of record NC_142041.1, read on the forward strand.
GGGGTCAGTCATCGGAAGGCCCTGCTCTGACAGGTAAGTCAGGCACCAGCCTTTCTTTTATGGCTCTCTCTGAGATGAGGAGATTACAGACCATTTAGACAGTTTGCTTTCAGATGGGGAAACTGAGGCCCAGAGAGACAAAGCAGCTTGCCTAAGACTGCTCAGCGAGTATTTGCTAAGCAAACCCTGGCAACTGTCTAGTACGGGTAAGGCACAGAACCAGCTCCTATGTGCCCGTCAGTGAGCAGATAAGCTTGGACTCACCCCCAAACCTGTAGATTTGTAGAAGAACCACAGCTTGGTACTAGAGAGATGTCTAAGTTCCTGTGACATGGCCTCTAGCAGAGACTAGCCATCTCGGACACTGCCATGGTAAATGACAATAGGGGATATGGGCGTGGAGGAATGTGTCTGGCAGAGCCAATGGCAAGGGCAAAGGCCCTGAGGGGCGGTGGAGAGAGCAGGAGTGGAAAGATCCAGTGTGGCCGGGTTCAGGGAACAGGGCAGGAGGTGACGCTGAAGAGATGAGCCTGGTCATATGGACCGAGGGAGGATGTCGCTCATTCTCTCACAAGTTAAATTATCCCTCCCCTGCCAGTGACATGGCCATGTGCATTGGGCAGAGCTGACCCCTTTCTAGAGCCTGGGTTTGTGGAGGAGACTCACTCAGACAGCAGCCCTCCACAGCTGAATCTTTCTGAGAGGTGGTAAAGGCCACATTTCATCTGAGCTGTGTGAGACGTAAATAAGTGACCAAGGGTCCAGGATTCTGTGCCTGGCCTGGCTTTCCCACACAAGGTTGTCAGCATCTCCATCAAGCCAGTACGAATGAAACACAGACACTGAGTGTCGAGTCCCTCTGCATTTCATGGGAGTCTCGCCGAAGCCCGGAAGCTGTGTTCCACTTTATCCATTTAAATGTGTGGGAAGATGGGCCCAAGAGCAGGCATTCCCTGGGAGGCATCCCAGAACTGTCCAGGCACCTCCTCGCTCACTTGGTGTGATGTGAACTCGGGAGCCACAGACCTGAGAAAGCCCGATGGATGATGTGGAATGCTGAAGAGGGGGAAGCATTAACTGTGAGGGCTGCACCGAGGGCAACCGTATTGAGGAGGGATTGCTGCACAGATCCCAGGGCTGAGGCCATACGGGCTCAGGAGGAGACGAGGCCCAATAGGGAGGAGGCCTGAGCTGTGCGGGCTCTGGGAAGATGTGTTTCTGTGGTGTCCTTCAGAACACTGTGGCCTGGGCAGGCCTGTCTGTGAGTTCCGAGGCAGGTCTAGCAAGGCAAATGGCCGGCAGGATAATGACTGACTCAGTGTTTTCTGGCTAATCCGCTTCACCTCTCTGAGGCACGCCGTAATGAGGAGAGATGGAAGGTGAGGCTGGAGGGCGCCCTGCACACAGGCAGGCACTGGACTATGAATGACACACCCTCGCGCCCTGTTCCCAGTCACCAGGGACAAATGATGGCTTGAGCCGAGCGAGGGGCTGCTGCAGGGTAAGACTCGAGCATGGAGGGTATGAGCTCCTCGAGCCCCTCCTGCTCACTGTCTTCCGAATGACTGTTCGTGGGTGCTGCCTGTGACCCCTGTGGTCCCTCAGAGTGGTATGGTAATGATGCCAAGAAGTGGGCCCCTGAGCTGCTGGCCGTGGAGACTGGCCATCTCATCCACTTGCCAGCAAATCAAGTGGCCTGCGTCTCTGTTAGTGGCCTGGTGCAGGGCTTGTTGTTACTTTCACTGAATGATCTAATGGGGGCAATGAAGAGCATGTCCTGACTGAGGAGCTAGGACCTAGCTTTGAGCCCTGCCTCTGCTCTGTTGAACTCCTCGCTTTTTTTTTCTCCTGGATCTCAGTTTTCTTATTTGTGTAATCACGGTGGACAATGACAGCAGGTGCAGCCAACTGACAGTAAGAGCAGAGGTTACTCACCTCTGCGTGACAGGGACTGAATGCAGCCCACACTGGACCGTCCCTTTAAATGTCCTCCAAGCGGCTGGGTCATACCGCTGAGGCCCTGTTTATGGATTTGAACTTTGAAATAAACTGTATACCCATTTTCAGGCCCAGGATGGTTGAGGCCACAGAGCTGGAGTCTGACCTAAGGCTCTTCCCTGTCCTCGTGTTGTTCAAGATGGTGTCATGGGTCTTTGTGTCCTGGAGGGTTCTGGGATCTGGTCCTGGATGGGCTAGTGTTTGCCAGGCCTTCCTCAGACAGTCTGTGGGTCGTTCCAGAACATACATGGGCCTGGACAGCTTACCCATCCCATTCCTGGGAAATACATCACTAGCTTAACGTCAGGGTGGTCCCGAGGTCACCGTTGGGAGCCTTTCCTGCTAATTTCTGCTCTGAATGGGTGGCCATCTTGGACTCTTTTTCAAGGGAAACTCGGAATCCCCTTTGCCTTGGTGGAAGAGGTTAAGGAGACTCACTCTGGGCCAAGGAAGCATTTCCTTCTCAAAATGGTTATTGAAAAAGTAGTTCTGTTTTCCCTAGATGACAGGTGAGTGAAAGTTACCACGGAACAAGAGAAGTAGGGGGCAAAAAGAATCTGCTGATGTGGGTGCGCGCATGTGCATGTCTGTGTGCGTGCGTGTGTGTGCGTGTGCGTGCGTGTGTGTGTGTGTGTGTGTGTGTTTACGGCTGTGCGCAGATGCACATGTGTGTCCAGCAGTGGAATCTGTTTCAGTAAAACTCAAGTTGATGCTGGCTGTCACTGTGGTGGGCACTGGCTCTGGCAGAGTGGGTCCCTCCTCCGGCCACCGAGAGGACGCAGCCGATTGCAGCCTGCTGTATTTACCCTCGGCAGACTATTAACCAACACTAGGCTATTAATCTGGCTTTTGAGCCTTCACTAAAGCCCATAAAAGCTCACAGTTGTCAAATGGAGTTCATTTTAATTTCCTTTCAATCACAGTAAATTATTCAGGTGATAAATCAGCTGGAGCAGCCTCCTGGCTGTAATAGAAACCCTAATTCCTGGCTAATTATCCAGCCCATTGCTGCCAACAGATCAATACGGGAGCAAAATGGAACAGGCCCAGGGCCCTCCCTCCCATTGGGGCAGAGACAGAGAGACAGCTGGGGACGGGGATGTGCTGCTGACCTCCTGGGAAGTTCAAAGGTCATAGGGGGTTAAATCAGGAGATGGCCTGTTCCTTGTCTAACAGAAAGCCACCAGAAGTGCCTCCTGTTCTCTGGAGCAGCTTTGCCCACTGCATGGTGGCCCTTCTGTCGGCCAGCAGGTGGACTGGTTTCTAACTTTGCCTGCTCCCATGGGCATCCTCCCCGTGGGAAGGGGCTGATTGTTGGCGTCACCCAACAAGCCTGATCTTGGTCTTTAGGGGCAGACTCAGAAGCTACCAGGAACCAGAATGGAGACCTTGGCACTGGGGAGGGATGTGAGGCTCTGGCTTCAGGGGCCTCGTTTTTCCTCCCTGGTGTATGTGTGTCCTGTCATGAGGAAGAGAGGAGGGTGAGGAGGAACAGGGAGACGGGTCTATCAGGCCACACTCACAGAAAGGTCCCTGGAGATGTCTGGAGGGCTGGGAAGATCTGGGCCTGTGGAGACGGTAGTGCTGCCTGGAAAGGTTTTCTGTACAGCTGGAACAGCAGGGGCAAAGGTCTGGAGGACACCAGCATGGAGCCGGACTGTCTTCTGAGTGACAGGAAGTCAGGGACTCTGATCCCCAAAAGACGGGATGTGGAAGTGAGGACATTTGATGTTGTTTCGGGATCAGAAAGTCTCAGAGAATCCAGGTGCTGTGGCCTGGACCATGCTCCCTCCTAGGAATCCATCTTCTCTGGGACTTCTTCCCTATTGCCCTGCCCCTGGAGTGGTCAGTGGAACTTTCTTCCCGCAGCCCACCCTGCCACAAGAACTGCTTGTGGTTTCCTCCCTAGTCTGACTTTTCCAGAACCGTTCACTATCCAATGTTCCTTTACTTGCCCATAAGATGCTCTTACTCTGGCTGGGTCTCACCTCCCTGCACTACAGGAGCCGAACTGCTCCCGTGTCAAGAGGGCTGCTAACCATGTCTCTCAGGCTGGCATGTGCACACGTATGAGTACACGCCTGCGTGTGGGGACACGGGGAAGAGCTTGGCAAGTGCTTAGCAGCACTTTCTTGGATGCTGTTCACACTCTAATCTGCTGCTCACTGGTTCCCTGCACGGCACGGAGCATCAGTTCACACCTGAACACCTATCCCTGTCCGCTTGGTCCAGATCAAGCAAGAGTCCTGTCTACTCTTGTGAGTCACTCATGGCCCCATAAACCCACACCCTCTGTCTCCTGTTTGACTCAGGCTCACAGAGTGCTAACTCTTACCGTAGAATCATAGCCAGTAGGTGCTCACTGCTCACTGCTCACCACGGGCCCTGGCAGATTCAGCAAAGAGCCACTCGATGCTTCTTCCTCCCAGGTCACAAGAATCTCCGTCACCCCACTAGGCAGACGGGACAGCAAAGGTCCAGTGAGACAGCTTTACCGTGGCTTAGCCAAGGGAGCACAGCAAGGCCAGAGTGAGGATGAGAAGTGAGCACTCACTCCTTGTCAGGGAGCGACAAGAGTGGAGGGGACTGTCTGTGGCAGGGCAGGGGTGAGCAGTGGTCTCGCTCCCCAGGGTGAAGAAAGAGCGGTACAGACGACACCCACACACGACGCACACTATTTCCCTTCAGTGTCTCCTTGTCTTTGGATTGAGATGGAGTGTTCAGTAACTCTCACTTGCTAGGTCCCTAAAGGTACCTAGTATGCCTAGGTGACCCTCTCTCTTCCCTTCCTGTTGTCAACCTTGCTAAGAGCCCCAAGTGTGAAAATGACCTGGGTCTGGGGACTCAGCCTTCTTGGCATTGCTGTGTAGACACTGCCTCGGAGACACCCATGTGTTCCCAGGCAGCTTTGAACACACTCTCTAAGCCACGGGGCACTCTTCTCTCTTCCTGTGGATCAAGTGTAAGGGTGGATTCCCCCCAAATCATGTTGTCTGTTTCGCGAGGCAAGGGGATTCTTGGGGGATGACTGAGGGAGACGTCACAGAATGAAAGCACGGGACCCCCAGGCTTCAGGAACGTTCCTCCAGGGTTTCTGCACCTGTGGTGCTGGATTAGACCGGGCCATCCTTGAGATTCTTTTAAGCTTTAGTGTTCTGTAAGGTATGGAATTAATCAGAACCCATCTCTTATTTTTATTTTGACATGTTTACATTTTCCCCCCTCCTGTCTATCCTACTCTTTTGGATGACAGGCCAATTCCGTTTGTGTGGCGTTTAAGATTACAAGGGGATTGTCACAGAGCCGCCTGCACCGTGCTGGATTGCCCTCCCATTCATGTATTCATTCATTCATCCTGAAAATCTTACAGACATGCGTGTCCGTGACACTGGCCACCTGTGCTATGGTGTGCGGCAGAAAGAAATACTGGCTGACACAGCCTAAGGCCCTGTGTAAGAGCTGACTTGGGTCGAGGTGTTTCCCCTCAAACTACACTGGCCACTAGCTGCAATTTAAAAGACAGAAATAGTCTGGGGATGCAGCTCAGATGGTAGAGTACTTGCCTAGCATGCACAAAGCCCTGGATTCCGTGTCTACACGAACCTGGTGTGGTAATGCCCAGAATTCCGGCACTTCGGAGGTGGAGGTAGGGGGAGCAGAAATTTGGCTATCTTTGGCTACATGGTGAGATTGAGCCATCCTGGGCCCCACGAGACCCCAGCTCAAACAATAAAATACAAATTAAAAAGAACGGAAGAACCAGGCATTCTTGTCCAATAGCTTGGTTAGTTTTGAAGCCACACTGGAAGTTTGGCTTAAGGAATTTAGTATTATAAAACTCTTCAAAATTATAGGAACAAACCTTTCCTGGTTTGCAAATTATATTTAAAATGCACATAGGTTGTTAACACGATCGGGTCCACTTCAGGTTCCCATCACTGTATTTCAAATGATAGGAGCGCTACACCAAGAGCAGTGGTAGAATACTTCTGCTGTGTCTGAGGTTGGGAGAGTGGTCCTTGGGGGCCGAAACAAAGAGGGAACATAGAGCCCAAACTCCCAGAGCTAGTGTCCTGATGGCCCAGGGTGCCCGTCGTGAAGGCCTAGGGTGCCCATCCTGATGACCCAGAGTGCCCGTCCTGGTGGCCCAGGGTGCCCGTCGTGAAGGCCCAGTGTGCCCATTCTGATGGCCCAGGGTGCCCGTCCTGGTGGCCCAGGGTGCCCGTCGTGAAGGCCCAGTGTGCCCATTCTGATGGCCCAGGGTGCCCATTGTGAAGACCCAGGGTGCCCGTCCTGGTGGCCCAGGGTGCCCGTCGTGAAGGCCCAGTGTGCCCATCCTGATGACCCAGAGTGCCCGTCCTGATGACCCAGAGTGCCCGTCCTGGTGGCCCAGGGTGCCCATCCTGATGGCCCAGAGTGCCCATCCTGTGTTCTTTCTAGTGAATGAGGGGTTGGAGAATGCTGCTGATTTGGGCAGAGACCTGGCCTATGTGATGTGAGAGTTGTCCCCGATACACTGGCAAACTGACCAACAGCTGGAAGGCCTGCACTGTCTGTGGAAAAGGGTGTAGGCCAGGCTCATCCTTATCTTGAGAGACTAAGAGTAGAATAGAAGTTTCCAGTGAGAAGTTGAAACCTCAGACCTGTGCTATATCCAGGTGTGGTTTCTCATGTCATACTTTGCATAAGAAACCCGAGTATAAATTTATACTAACTGAATTATGTTGGTGTAATCTCAGTGATGCCTCAGAGGACCACGTGGAACTTGTTCCTCTTGACCCTTTTAGAACTATGTGTGTACTCCATACAGAATAAGCCACAGCTACTCAAAATGACCTCACAATTTAAAAGATGCAAAACTTGCGAGGAAATGAGAGTGAGACAGGAGACAGCCAGAGAATCCAACTCCAAGAACCTAAGAGAACAGAAAAATTAAAAGAAACAGTAAAAACCATCATAAAAGACTAAAGTATCTTTTAAAAAGATACAGATTAGAAAATCACATCTAGAAATAAAAGTGGTTGGTACCCATTAGAATTAAAAGCTCAATGACAGGGTAAACGCCCACTAAGAAACAGCTGAACAGGAAATTAATTGTTTGGGAGACAAGAGTTGAGGAACTAGGAACACAGCGGAGAAAGGTAAAGAGTGGGGGAAATGAAGTCATAAAATCCCTACATTCACTCTAAGCACCACTCTGCACAGGCGTGGCTGAGGGTGTGGCTCAGTGGTGCAGTGTCTGCCTGAGATCTTAGGGTCAATTGCCAGCACAACACACACACACACACACACACACACACACACACACACACACAGAGAGAGAGAGAGAGAGAGAGAGAGAGAGAGAGTCCTGAAATGAATCATCACATGTGCACAGAATCCTGGTGCTGGGGAGGTGGAACCAGGCAGATCTCTGGGGCTCCCTGACCATAGGGTCACACCAATATGGGGAGCCCCAAGACCCAATGAAAGACAAGGTGGGCGGAGGAATGGCATTTGAGGCTGACTTCTGGCCTCCATGTGCACCTGCACACACATATGTGCTTGCACACACATGGTCCTGAGTACAGACCCGTATACACCCTGAACGCCCAGGAGAGAGTAACACTTGACTTATAATTAAATAAGCAATCACTTATCATTTAAGGTGGTGTCTACCACCAAAGCCCCTCACTGAATGGCTAGACAGTGACTTCAGCGAGAGATTAGAGGCTTCCAGTTTCAGCTCTGAGAGGGGGCGTTTAGAAGTTGTCATTTCCACCCTCACTGCAAAAATAAAGCTGAACACATGGAAAATAAACAGACTTTACTGGCATATCAGAGAACTGAGGTCCCAGGGTTAACAGTTGCTGCAAATTCTGAAGATGCACGAAAAAGCAGATTTAGAGATCTCCTGCTTACACTGAACTGAGCTCGTACTGAAGTCCCATTCGCTGCCATTCCTACCACTTGATCCATAACACGGACATTTCCGGGCCTTCTTGTGTGTGTGGTGCTGGAGACTGAACCCGAGGATGGGGGGTACAAACACTGTACTACTTAAGCCGTAACCCCAATCTTGCATGTGCATGGTGCATGTTACAACAGAAAGCTAGGTAAGAGAAAACAAAGCAAGAAGAAAGAAAGCGTCCCAAGAAGAACTACACACAACATAGACTTTGGAAACATTCAAGACCTAAAATAAGTATAGTTGATACATTAATTGCACTGGTGGAAAAAATAGGCAGGATGCAAAACCATGAGGGTAATAGCAAATGATGGGGAGACTCAGAAGAACGTGCTAGGAAGAAAAAGAGGAACCTAAGTCAAGAATACCTCTGCTGGGCTCACTGATAGAGTACATAAGGCCTAGCAAAGAATAACCAAACTTGTTGAAGTTCTTTCAACAGGAAGTTCCCAAACTGAAATGCAGAGAGAGGGGAAAAAAAAGACAAAAACAAAACAAAACAAAACCACAAATTAACAAAAAAAGCCCCAAGCTCTGAACTGCAGGGGAAATGTAAAGAGGAGCCACACTCATGTAATGTGAGAAGAGAAAACAAATAAATACCTGAAATGGTAACGGTCAAGAGTTTCCCACAGTGACAGACAAGTGACTAACCCACGGATGCAAGAATCCGAATCTCAGAGAACCCCAACCCCTACAAGCACCAAACTGTCCACATGGAGGCTTGTCCCAGCCAAATGTCAGGAGATCCAAGACAAAGTCACTCAAGAAATGAGGACTAGAAAACCACCATATCTCCTGGCATAGACATGCATGCCTTTAAGCTCAGCACTCAGATGTCTGAGTTCGAGGCCAATCTGAGCTATATAGCGAGGCCCTGTCTCAAACAAACAAACAAGCAAGTGAAATAGAAATAAAACCCCGCCATGTTGTTAGAGGAAGAAAGTGAAGAATTACAGATATTTCTGGTGGGAAACTGTGTAAACAGCGAATGAGGTTTAATATTTAATGTGCTAAAGGCTTAAGGTGCACCTCCTGGTAAGTCAGCCACACTCCGGGGATGGCCCATCCCAGGAGTACATAGGCGGCATAAGCTGGAGTCGATAGGAGATTGGGGAAAAAAGCATCGGAAGTTGAGGGGGTAGGAAGGAGGGAGTGGATCTGGGAGGAATTAGGGGGAGGAGTGGAGTTCAATATGATTCAAATGCATTACGTGAAATTCTCTAAGAAATAATTTTCAGGGACTGGAGAGGTGGCTGGGAGGTTAAGAGCACTTGTTACTCTTGCACCCACACGGTGGCTCACAGCCGTCTGTAACTCCAGTTCCAGGAGCTCTGATGTCCTTTTATGACCTCCACAGGTATTGCACACATTTGATGCACATGTATGCAGACAAAACACTCACACATGTAAAATAAAGCCAACTAATCTAAAAACATTAGAAAGGGAGCACTTGAGTACTGAAGGGAGAGGAGAATTATCTGAGTCAGGAACTAAGCTGCACGAGGGAGGAAGCCAGAGTGAACGAAGATGAAATAAAACTTATGGTTTTTAATGTAACTAACTAAAACTAGTTTAAATTAGTAATAGTAACATTGGATGGAGTGATTAGTATAAATTGATTAATATATAGATACAGGAAATGAATGCAGCAATGTCTCGGGGGCAGGAGGAAGGGAATGGGAAGTATCTGTACTACCTGCTGATGAGGAGAAATGATGTCACTTTGGAGGTAGACGGAGTGTTATAACTGTGTATTACAAATTCCAGGGGAAGTACTGTAATTTATAAAACTTTCTAAAAAGAGTAAGTGAAGTGTTAACAGAAGAAGCAAAATGGAATCATGGGAAACGGAGTACAGCAAGGGGAGGTGGAGTGAAGAATGAGGCTGCACAACAGGAAGCTATAAACAGTAGCTATCAGGTCAGTTCTGTAAGGACCACTCTGGACCTAAGTGGTCTGAATGGGCCCATCAGAGGGTGGCGAAGGGCAGGGTGTGTAAGGAAAGTCAGGGGACTCAACTAGACATTGCCTACAAGAAGGACACAAAACATAGGAGACAGTAGGTTTTATGAAGTTACGGTAACAAATACAATGGCAAATTAAGGATAATCTAAACAGGACTATTCAATAAGTTATATTGACTGTCAAAATCATGGCTAGTTTTGGGGATTTAGACACAAGTAGAAGAAGAGATAATAATTGCAGGCTTTACTGACAACTGCAGCATTCCAAGGCCTCATGCTGACCAGGTAGAGGGTGGACATGTGAGGGACTATTGGGGGCAGAGGAGTAAATTCAGGGTTCTCTCTAATACGTGTTGTTAGATGTGACAGAATACGTGACTTCCAAGCCAGATGAGACAAGGAGAGAAACAGAGTATTCTCAGGAAATCCAAAGGAAGACAAGAGGAGGAAGGAAGGGCACAAGGAAAATGCAAGACAAATAAGAAGTTGGATCATAAAGAGTAGAACTATATGGAAATACTTAAGATTAAAAACTTTCAGATCATAAGTCATGTGACATAACCAAAGCATACAAACATGCTCTTTATAGAAAACAACCTGAAACAAGATGGAATGGAAAGAATTCAAGTAATGAAGTAGATAATATAGACCCATCAATGCCAGCCAAAAAGTTGCCTGATAACAGCACCACCAGAGAAAATAAATTCTAAGGTCCCAAACCTCTCCAAAGATAAAGGAGTCATTGTTTAATGATAGCAAAAACAATTCCAAGGAAATTAGCAGAGCAATCCCCGATTTCTACACTCTTGCCCACAGAGTCTCAAATATCAGAAGCAAAAATTACCAGCCCCAAATTCCCCGATATCGTTAGAAGATTTTAACAACCCAAAGAAGCAGTCATACTGACAACATGCTGGCAGGGATATTTGTAGGACTCAAGCAATGTCGTGAACGAGCTTCATGAAGCAGCTATCACCAGGGCCGAGTCGCAGAACCACAGGCTCTACATATGGTGACAGAACTTAGGAGACTGCCAGCTCCCCAGCTGGGACAGCAAGTCCAAATGACTCCCATAGCCCATCCTAGACACTGTGTTCTCTGATCACAGTGCAATAAAATTAAAAAATGCATAGTCCAGGGACTGGAGAAGTGGCTCAGTGATTAAGAGCAGTGGCTGCTCTTCCAGAGGACCCGGGTTCAATTCCTAACAACTACATGACAGCTTACAACTGTCTGATGACCCGAATTCAATCCTGGGTACCCACAGGGTGGAAGAATAGAATTTCTACAAGTTTTTCCTGTGATTTCCATTTGTGTGTTATGACACCTCAGTACTCACACATGCATGAGTACACACACACACACACACACACACACACACGGTAATTACAAACAAAAGGCATTCATTTCTTGGAGTCCTTCTTACTTGTGAGAGTCCTATCTTAGTGTTTCTTAATAAATCTTCATTTGATTTGATCAAAACAACAACAGAAATAAACCCAGAAACACCAAAAATAAACTTCCTGAAAAAAAATCCATGTGCCCAAAATTTTAAGTCCTGGTGGAAACACACACACACACACACACACACACACACACACACACACACACACACACACACAATGAGAGTATCTAGCCATGCATCTACAACACAGCTGAGCAATGAAGCAGAACAGCACCTGGAGCAGACCATGACCTTGAAAACATTTATGGAATCCCTCTGTCTGCTTACCTGTATATGTATCTTCTCACTGTGTGTGCATGCAGTACCCTCAGAGGCCAGAAGAGGGCGTCATATTCCCTGGAACTGGAGCTATATATGGCTATGAGCCACCACGAGGGTGCTGGGAACAAACCTTGGTCCTCTGCAGTAACTGCTAATGCTCTTAACTGCTAAGCCGTTTTTAATACAGCCCCTGGGTGCATTTTCCCCCCAAAGGTAAAAGTCTAAGGAAAATTAGAAAGTCTCAGAAAATTAGAAAGTGGCCAGCAGAGCCCATTCCAATAAGGTCTATCCCAATAAAGTCTATTCCAGAAGGAATGTAATACATTGCAAAAAATCCAAACAGTAAGTCAGTAATATACAAAACTGGGAGGCTGTCTTCCTGTTCTTCACCTAAACTGCCCCCCACAATGCCAGCGTTAACAGTCACTCATACCACTCAACTTCTCCACCTCCCAAACTTGCCCTTCAAGGAACTGGAGCTGTCTGGCCCGGAGAAAAAGGTATTGTCTGACTCAGGAAGGCCCCCGTGGGAGTGCAGAAGGAACAGGTATCTTTGTGGCCCCAGGGACAGAACCAGGGCCCAGGGGAAATCAAGAGAAGTGACTTGTGTCTTCTATCTTGGGGAAATGATGGAATTTTTAGTCATGCCTGTGTTCTGAGCTGAGGACCGTCACCTACGGCAGCCTGGTATTCAAGCATCTGACAGCCCCGGGCTCTGTGAGAAGACTGGCAGCAGATGGCTCCTGAGCGCTGACTCAGGGAAGTTCAGGGCAGGCGAACACGAAGTGGGAGGTCTGGAGGTAGCTGGAGCGGTCAGGTGTGTGTGGAAGATTGATGTGGGCAGGTGAGCGGAGACCTGAGGAGGTGTGAGAGCAGACAGCAAGGTGGAGTAGCTGTGGCTCGGGTAAGGCACGGAGGAACATGGAGCCTGCAGCCCCCAGCCTTGTTCAGCCAGCCCCAGAGATAGAAGGGAGGCATGCCCCCCACTGGAGACGGTACCAGGGACCTGGCAATGTACAACCTCTACTAACGCTGGTTGTGAACTGCCTGGAGGAAGCACAGGCTTACTTGCAGCATTTGGGTTTGATCACTGATTCCCATCGCTTCCTGGCAAGGGTTCACTTTTCTACCTTCTTGGATAAAGGTGTTTAAAGATGCTCGAGTACCAGTGCTTCCACCCCAACCTCCGCATATCTCACGTAGGGACAATGATAACCTTTGCCACAGTGCTGTCTTGATTAAATGAGATGTGCGTAAATGGGGCTTAGCAGGGTCTCTCTAGAAAAGAGCGCTAGAAATCCCAGCAGGATTTCTAATCTCAACGGTTTGACTTTACTACCAATAAAAACTCCAGAGCCAGATGCTGGGGTGAAAGCCTGCTAGTTTAGAGAGAGAGAAAGCCCCTAGCTGGCCTTCCTCCTTAGCCGATGTCCCAGAAGCCTCCTGCCTCCTCCATTGTCTCAAACAGAACTCTTCAAACTCAGTGTTCCTCCCTTCTACTTCCTACACGTCTCTCCGTCCATCCTCCTGCCTCCCTCTTGTTCTCTGTAGCTTTTTTCATAAATAATTTCATAAATTATTTTAAAAAATAATCCTGTCTATTTCCTGCCAACTGGTTGCTTCTTTGCCTCTTGATCTATGGTTGACTTTGTTTAATCCTGTTAAATATATTCAGGCAGAAAACTCTTGGATTAAAGGTATGTGCTAGGGTACCACAAGAAAATAGGTTTTTTTCCCGTAAATAATGCAACCTCTGGCTTCACAGTGTGATCAAATTTCCTGTAACAGATAGGGCAAGATGGGGGCAGGATCCAGTTTGCACCAGAGTGCCTAGAACTGGGGTGGAGAGGAGCACTGGTCCAGAGGTCCTGTCTGCCTGCGGTGGTCCAGGGACTCCATCTGCCTGCAGTGGTCCTGGGGTCCCATCTGCCTGCAGTGGTCTAGAGGTCCCATCCTCCTGCAGTGGTCCAGAGGTCCCATCTGTCTGCGGTGGTCTAGAGGTCCCATCCTCCTGCAGTGGTCCAGGGGTCCCATCTGCCTGCAGTGGTCCAAGGGTTCCATCTGCCTGCAGTGGTCTAGAGGTCCCATCCTCCTGCAGTGGTCCAAGGGTTCCATCTGCCTGCAGTGGTCTAGAGGTCCCATCTCCTGCAGTGGTCCAGAGGTCCCATCCCCCTGCAGTGGTCCAGAGGTCTCATCTGCTTGCAGCGGTAGAGCCTTTGTGCCATTGAGTGGCTGGGGCTTTCTCCTTCCCAGACTTTCTCTGCATTTACTGGCTACAGATTATATAGGCAAATGAACTCAGGCTTCTAGGGGAAATCCTGTTAAAGCAATAAAAATAACAATTTGTACCACTTTTAGGACTTCTGCTGGAGGAGCTGAGAAACCCTTGTAGTAAATTATTAATTCTGGTTGGACATGAATAGTTCTAGTTCTGCAAACAAGTGCATTCCTGCCTCCTTGGAGAAACAGGGGACATGACAGGACTTGGATATTGCTCAAAGTGGAGGGGCAGGAGGTGCTACAAACTCAGACAAGAGATTCAGAGGGGCCAGCCAGCAAGGCTTGGAATATCCCTTCTGGAGCAAGGGAGGGAGCATGTTCCCGGAGACGCTTGTCACTGTCATTCCTGCTCAGGCTGCACTGCATGGCCCACATAGCAGGGCCCCGAGGAGAAGCCAGGATCAGTCTGGTGTTGGAATCTAACCCTGCACTCAGGAGATGCTCGGGGGTTACTGATCCGTATTCTGACACCCTCAGAGACTGTCTAAATGATACAGACAGGGCTTCTACCTGCCCCAGCCTACCATCTGGGGGACTACACATAAAGTGGTGGGGAGGACAGTGAGCAAGGGATTGTCACGTGGAAAGCAAAGGGGAAGAGGGTGAGTGGCAAAAAGGTCATGGACATGTGTGTGTGCTCTGTCTGGGGAAAGGGAGCTCTGGGTGGCCCTAGTAGGAGGTGCAGCAAGGTGTGAGCGATGGTTCTGGAAGGTCTATAGACTTACATATACATGTTCTATATACCGTTCTTAACTTATACATATGTATACACATGTGCATACATGTAATTAAATGTTATATGTGTGTGTACATAATCTGGATAATGCATACAATTAATTACTTTGCACCATCCGGTTTAATGCTTAGAAACCCTTTCAGGAAAATATTTCCATCTTCTCAGCATCGGTGCTCTTTGCTTTTGGGTACTGAATATGGATTGGTGGCTCCTGAGGCCAAGTCTGAATCTGCTGGGGCTTCCCTGTGGGACGTTCTTCTGGGAACAGGCATGTTAATTTATTATGAATGTATTTAGGATGAAATCTGGGCACCAAATTACAGAATATGGGCTGTCTGGAGGAAAACTCCCTTGTTGCCTGTGTCCTGGGCAGCATGGGATTTGCGGAGGACACCTTTGATTCTCTTTAAGAACTTAGGGAGAAGCTCAGTGGTGGGGTGTGTGCTCAGTATGTATAAAACACCAAATTAAAATAAAACAAACAGAAAAAAAGAAAAGGCCAACATCCATGTATGGGATTTGGTAAAGGTGATCACTTTGCCCTGTTTGGCCCTGGCCGACTCATCGTTGTATTGTTTTGAAGGTTAGAAGCTAAGTACAGAAAGAGGGTCATGGGCTCTCACAGTCTGTTGTGGAACTGCCTAGTGGTCAGGAACTGCTTCAAGTGTCTCCAGGGGTGGGGCCCAGCTACTGAACCCATAAGTGGATATTAGACATAAAGCAAAGGACAACCAGCCTATAATCCACAACCCCAGAGAAGCTAGGTAGCAAGGAGAACCCTAAGAGAGAGATACATGGATCCCCCTGGGGAGCAGAAATAGAAAGAACTCCTGAGAAAATTGGGAGGGGGAGAGGGAAAGGAAGGGAGAGGAGGACATGAGGGAATGGAATGGCTGAGATAGGTAAGGACAGAGGGGGAGAACAAGGAAAGAGATTTCTTGATTGAGGGAGTCATGGGGCTAGCAAGAAACCTGGCACTAGGGAAATTCTCAGCGATCCATAAGGATGACCCCAGCTAAGACCCTAAGCAGTAGTGGAGAGGGTACCTGAACTGACCTTGCCCTGTAATCAGATTGATGACTGCCTTAATTGTCATCATAGAAACTTCATCCAGCAACTGATGGAAGCAGATGCAGAGACCCATAGCTAAGCACTGTGATCAGAGTCTAGTCGAAGAGAGAGAGGAGTGATAACATGAGCAAAGGGGTCAAGATCATGATGGGGGTCCCCACAGAAACACTTGACCTTAATTAGTGGGATCTCACCGACTCTAGACTGACAGGGGGGGACCTGCATAGGCCCAAAGTAGGCCCTCTGAGTGTGGGTGACAGTTGTGAGGTTAGGGTAGTCAGTAGGGCCACTGGCAGTGGGACCAGGGTTTATCCCTAGGGCTCAAACTAGCTTTTTGGAGCCCATTCTCTTTGGAGGGCTGTCTCGCTCAGTCTAGGTATGGGGACAGGGGTGCATTAGTCCTGCTCCAGAGTGATATGCCAGACTTTGTTGACTCCCCATGGAAAGTCTTACTCTCTCTAAGGTGTGGATGGGAGTTGGAGTGGGGTGAAGTGTGTGGGGAGCAGGAGGAGAGGAGGGAGAGGGAATTGGATTGGTATGTAAAATGAGAGAAGATTGCTTTAAGAAATTTAAAAAAATAAAAAGGAATTCCACCACAAGGCAGGCATCGCCGCTCCTTACATTCGTTCCTGTGTGTATTTTCCACAGCACAAGTGGACCACCTGTATTTTTAAGCCATGGAATAGGTCCTGGAGCTAGTCAGGAATCTAGAAAAATCAAGCATGTTGTCATAGTTCTAGAAAAAGAAGCTTCCCTACGGCAAATCAGAACCTGTCCCAGACTCAGTAGGTCGAGACCTCTAGGAACAATCACCCCAATGTTGATTCCACATATGATCTTCTAACTAACTCTCTAGGACAATGACTGAGAGACTTGGACCAGTGGGTGGAATTTGCTAGAAAGAATAGCTATGACTTTAGTATCTTAAAATAAAAGTTACCATTTTCTGTTTGAACTGATCTATAAATACCAATCTCTTTGACCATCTATTTGATTTGTTTATCTTGACATCAATTCCATGTTGGAAGATACTGGAAGCAGCACTGGTCAAAGCCAGCTATCCAAAGGGAGTTTTTATTCCCTTTGTTTTTTTATGGCAGAGACAGGAGTGTGGTTACATCTGTCCCAAGAGTCTTCCAGATCATAGTCTTCTGACAGTAAGGATGCTAAGGTCTTGACTGTAGTGCTCTGTGTTGGAGAAGATCCAAGACACTTCTACAGACACTCTTCCCAATGCGGTCTGTCAGTGACTCCAGCCTGGGTCTCTTTCAGGCCGCTTGGCTTTCCCAAGAGGATACCAGTACCTCTCCTAGCCGGGTCTGCATCTGTCTAAAGACAGCGGTTTCTCTGTTATCATTGGTTAGGACTCAGAGTGCTTCCCACTGTTGCTAGTTCAGTTCCTACATGTGATTCTTGGGGAGCACTGCTGGGCAGTGTACAACCTCTATGTCTTCCACTTATTCTAAAATTTTTCAGTTGGATGACTGGGCCACCTGGATGGTGTCCTCAGTGTTACTTTCACTGAGTTGCACCTTGAGGTGATCCATGACCCCCTCTGTATAAGGTCACCTATGGGATGACCATCAATGACTCCGTTGATTCTTAGGGGGCTGGGAGAAATAGTGCCCGGATGAGAGTCAGTCTGAGAGCGCTGAGTCCCACACAGGTCTCCTCTCATGGACTCTGTGAAGCTGCTTATTCATCGCTTTTTCTTCTCCCGGTGGTAGTGAGGAGAACCGAGAGTGGCTTCTCCTGCAGCATCTCCGTCTGCTTCTCATCTTGATCATGGCCTTGGGGGTGTGAAGAGCAGGGCCATCAAGGCTGTGGGTTCTAGCCTGCTCCGACAACCTCCAACCTCAGGATCTTGGACAGGCGAGGTAGCCTTGCTAAGTCTCAATTTCTCTGTCTACAAAATGGACATATCGAGAGTGAGCTTTCTTGAGCTGTGGGAGAGTTAGCGGAGGATCTCTATGAAGTAGAGAGACTATGCCCACCATGTCATGTGTGTTCAGTTTTCATTACTACAGTTATTATTTGTCTCCATGCTTTATTTATTCTTGTGTATGTACACATGTGGAGGGCAGAGGACAACCTGCAGGAGTCTGTTCTCTCTACCACGTGAATCCTGATTATCAAACTCAGGTCACCAAGCTGGGTGAAAAATGCCTCTTTTCATCTCGCTGGCTCCTTGCTCCTATTTTAGGCTCTGACTTGGGCTTTCTTTTATTTCCCCCTCTACACCTCTCTGTATTTTTTTGCATTATGTGAGCTCTCTTCAGTCTTTCCTGGAAAGTGGGAAATAAGTTGTGGAGCAATCGAAGTTAACCAATTTGATAATGTTTAATAGACTAAGAGTTGTTGGAAGACTTCTTTGTCCCTCTCTAAGTTTCTCTATTTCTTTTGTTTCAGAGACTTTCATTATGAAAATTCTCTTGAGATAATATTTACTCTTTTTCCTTGGACAGTGATCTAACTCTTTGCCTTATACTAAACCTTCTGTAGAGGTGTGGCTTGTGGGTGTGCAAGCGTGTGAGGGTTGAACTAACTCACAAGCTCTCTCAGCTAGGTCTCCAAGAATGTTGAAGGCAACAAATGCGATTAGCTCCTTGGCAACACCAAGTTCTGGCTTTGAAAAGTCGTTCTAGGTGTGTGAAACCCCAGGCTCGTGCCCTGGAGACCAGGAGTGGCCATTTGAAATGAGGAATGGGAGATGGGACCAGAGCCACTACCTGCAGGACACTAGGAACCAGTCAGGTGGGAAAGTGTCTGGCACACCCTGGACCTGCACCCATCCCAAGGGATGCATCTCTGGGGATGCATGCTTTTGTCGTTCTGTAGATAAACCACAATCCTACAAGGCTGTGTGATCCTGGTCGCATAACGGAATGCAAAGAAAAGGGTATAAGTCCATGGAGTTGGGGCAGGGAGAATTGAGATGGAGAAGAATAAACAGAACTAGCAGGGCTGGGGCGTCTGAACTGGAACAGGTTCTTCCCAAGGACACAGAGAGCCCCAGATGCGACAACTGGAGATTCAGTGTGGAGAAGGGCTTCGAGACAAGGCTGGCGGGAACTTCTCACTCTCTGGTATATTGCGGCCTCACCAGACTGACCAGACTACCCAGGTTGTGAGCTTTTACCACTGCTCCTTCCGTGCTCACTCACTTGGGGAAAGCCAGGGTCCACCACTTCTAGCGGCTGCCCTGCTGAGTGCTCTGCCTCCGGCACAGGCATGGGTAGCACCGCAGTCCAGGGTGAAAAAGTGCCGTGTGGTCACGACACTGTGCCCAGTTTCTGCCTCTGGAAGTGAGTAAGTGGGACAGAGCCCAAGACAAACGGACGGGAGCTGCTGCCCCTGTCCTGCTGGTGGAGCAAGTGAGACCCAGGGAGACCCAGAAGCATCTCTTGATGCCTCTCCGTGGCCTGCATTGCTTTCCCTGAAGCCCGAGTTCTGACTTGAGGATACCCATCTGTCACCGTTCAGTGTCCCCAGAACACGTGTTTCTTTTCAGTTTTTTTATTTTTAAAAAATATTTATTTATTTATACATATGAGTGCTCCATCTGCATGGATGCCAGCATGACGGAAGAGAGCATCAGATAGAAGAGGGCATCAGCTCTCATTACAGATGGCTGTGAGCTGTCATGTGGTTGCTGGGAATTGAACTCAGGACCTCTGAAGGAGTAGGGAGTGCTCTTAACCCCTAAGCTATCTCTTCAGCCCTTCCTCTTCAGTTTTCACCCAAAACTTGGGGAGGTTGGGAATGATACCACCAAATTCATTCCAGCTTAGACACTCTCTGGGGCTGCAGGACAGATCCACGAGAGAGCCTGGGCTCTTCCCTCGGGCTCCTGGGCACACAGATTCACACACCAGGTGTCCACTGCTGAGCAGGTGTCCTGCAGTCACGCCACCCAGATTGGGTGATGCAAGGGATATCAAGACAGGTCCCGAAGGACCTGTGACTGCAGATATGGCTCAGTTCCAGCCCCAAAGACACTCACTTGCCCATTGCCACTCACCTGTATAACAGTTATTTTTCTCTTTAAAATTTTTAGCTGGGGTGATAATTTTCTGTAATTCTGGGAAAGCAGGAAGATTGCAAGTTCAAGACTTGCCTGGACTACATCATAACAAGACCTTGTCTCAAAAACTAAAACAAAAATTTATAAAAGCATAACATAATAGGGGATATTGCAAAATGGCAAAACTTTGAAATACTACAAGCATGGAGCAAAAATTCAGTCTCTCCATCTTTTCCCTTCTCCCCTCCTTTTAAAATGATTAATTACACTTCTAGGAGATAGCCCTATAATCAGTTGATTCTATATTTCCTAAAGATTATTTATGGGGTGAGAGGGTGAAGGGGTGAGGGGGTGAGGGAGTGAGGGAGACATCTCTGTGTTTGTGGGAAGGACACGGTGCGGAGTTCAATCCCTAAAACACATGATAAGGGCCAGACGTACTGGGAGGAAGATCTCTGGGGCTCACTGACTGGCCAGAGTAGCCTAATTGGCCAGCTCCAGGACAGTGGGGGACCCCCCCAAAACAAGGTGAAAGGTGCCTGAGAAACACAGGTGCAGCATAGCCACTGTGACCTCCTATTTTGGAACACAGATGGTAGAGCACTGTGCAGTGTTCTATTTTTGCTGTCTTCTATTAACGAACATTTCTTGGGATTGTGCCACAGAAATAAAATACTGCTTTTTGGAGCTGGTGAGATGGCTCAAGGGTCAAGTCACTTGCCACCAAGCCTGACCACCTGAGTCTAATCCGGAGTCCACATGATGGAAAAAAAAATACCTGTCTCCTGCAGGTTGTGCTGTGACCGCCATATGTACATGTGGCGTTAATGTGCACACATACACACACTACATAGATGTTGTTTAAAATGTGCTGCTGCTTTTCTTTTCTTTACTTTGAAATTTGAAACAAGGTCCCATATAGCTCATGTTGGCCTCGAACTTGCTAATATAGATGAGACTGGTCTTGAACGCCTTACCCTCCTGCCTCCACCTCCCAGTGTGCACCACCACACCCAGCTTTGCTTTATTCTCTTTAACAATTATAATAGCATTCTACCGTGTGAGCTATCAAAGATTGTTTAGGATGTGTGCTTTTGGTTTCTTCTTATAGTTTTCTTTGATAAGTCTATAATGGGCATTTCCCCTCATATCTCTTTGTGTCTGTGAAAGACTACCCTGGCATATGTTCTCAGGGGTAGAATGGCTGACTCAATATATGTGCATTATGAATTTTTTCTTTTTTTAAATATTTTTGTTTATTTATTTTTGAGATGGTAATTTAATCACAATAGTTATCCCTTCCCTTTCTGCCCTCCAAACCCTTCCACATATCCCTCCCCACTCTCTTTCAAATTCATGACCTCTTCTTCCACTAATTTTTATTACATGCATATATATGTTTACACATATATATTCCTAAATGGAACTTGTTGCGTCCATGTGATGTAGCTTGTGTATACATTTTCAGGGCTGACCATTTGGCACTGAATAACCAGTTGGTGTGCTCATCCCTTGCGGGGGGGACCACTTTTCCACTCCCCGCTTTGCCTGTAGTTCCTTGTGTGGGGCTGAGGCCTTGTGGTCTTTCCCCCATCCAGTCTGGCAAGTTTGTTGGTGTCGTCCTTGGTCAGCTCTTGTTGGACAGTCATGTTGGTGAGACTTTACCAGTTTGGCTTCTGATGTTACTAGGAGAGACAGTCTCACAGCAGACTCCCTGATCCTCCATCTCCTACAACCTTCCCATGCCCTCTTCCACAAGGTCCCCTGAGTCTTAGGTGCAGGAGTGGCTCGTAGATGTATCCATTGAGATTGGACTCCACAGCTGTGTGTTTTGATTGGCTGTGGTTTTCTGTGTGGTCTCCTTCAGTAGAAAAGAAGATGTTTCCTTGATGAGAGGAGACAACTATTCTATTCTATTCTATTCTATTCTATTCTATTCTATTCTATTCTGTATATTTATTTAGTTTTGGTTTTTTGAGACAGGGTTTCTCTGTAGCTTTAGAGCCTGTCCTGAAACTAGCTCTTGTAGACCAGGCTGGTCTCGAACTCACAGAGATCCGCCTGCCTCTGCCTCCTGAGTGCTGGTATTGAAGGCGTGTGCCACCACTGCCCAGCAAGACAACTGCTCTTAACTGTGGTTATAAGGACAAATGTTTACAGATTGTGGTTATGGATTATGCTGGTTTAGTGCATTGAAGGTTGTAGATCCTCCTCTAATAACCATGATTTCATTAGCACTGAGTGGTTAACTAGGTCTGCAGGACCAGCCATGGTCTCCCTCTTGATGAGCAAGTCTTAAGTCTAATTAGAGAGCAGTTGGCTACCATTAAGGTGTGCATGCCACTGATGTGTCCATACATCATCATGCCATGCTGGTTGCCGATGTGGTTCATAGGTGTCATAGCAGGGTAGCCTGTCAGTTGCCCCCTTGCCTTCCAAATACGCTTGCACGGCACCTTCTGGTATCATGAATGTTGGTCTTCAAGGAGGATGCTTTCAGGTCAGAACCAACTCAGAGGTCTCTGGACTCTGTGTCTGAAGTTCATGATGTCTTCCTTCAGCAATAGGGAAGAACAACCTTCCACCTTTGAGGGCTAGCCAAGGGTAGCTAGAACATCAGTAGGCTGTATGTTCTGGGGCTGTCTTCGAAAGTTCTGACTAACAAACCAAAGGGGGCCTCTCATGTCTGGGGTTGGGGGTTTTGTTAGGTGATCTTTGGCTCTTGGGGGCAGGATTGTGAGCCTCGATGAGAAAGGCTCATTAAAGCTATATATGCCTTTATTCACTGAATCACATGCATTATAGTTGTTTTTCGGGTAAATGGTTCCTATAATAATTCCTTGTGGCTTTTTCAGACACCCGTATTGTTATTTTGCACACCCCTTTCCTTCTCTTGTATTTACTTCCCTCTCCCTTCCCCAAAGGGCCTCTCTTCTCCTCCCTCTCCCTTCCCCAAGGAGCCTCTCTTCTTCTCCATTTCTCCCACCGGAATACCGTGAATTTTTAAACACAGATTTAAACTGCTCCCCTATGAGGCTCATGCTCCCGTGTGAGAAAGGCCTGGCTCTAGGAACTCTGGTTTCAACCTTTTGAGTCTGGAAGATGAGAAATGAGATGTTGTGGTTTTTAATTTGTTTTCTTTTGACTATGAGTGAGGTCTGCTCCCCCTCAGACACTTTAGTTTTGGAAAAATTACAGAAAGTTTTCAGAAAAGCTGTAGAGGTAGATCAGTCAGTTCCCACACACCCATCACCCAGTTTCCCCTAGCGTTAATGTCTGGCTTAACCACAGCTCATTTACCAAAACTAAGACACCAATGTTGGCACAACACTAAAAACTAAACCCCAGGCTTTCACTTTTGAGCAAAGCCAGGCGTGTTTCGGTGGATGCAAGGCTTGCATATAAAGCTGCGTGGACCAGAGCCCCTCTCTTTCCTGAGCCCAAGGGCACCACACCCTAAACCTCGACGCCATGCCCAGCACTTTGTGCTGTTCACCCGAGCCTCTGCCGGTCAGAAAGGCTGGACTCATGGAGCAGTGATCACTGTTTCTTCTCCTTATTTTGGGAAACAAATACAGCATCTGCTGTTAAATGTCTAGATAGGTTCTTGGTACCATCCGCAAATGCCAAGGCCTGGAAGTAGGGTGCTCATCTGTCAGAGTCTCAGGGAAGCAGGTAGGCCCACGCAGTATCTCCTCTCTACTTGTACGCTGGGCACAGGGCGGGGATGGCTGGGCTGACGCTCCTGTCTGGAGATGTGTCGCACATCCGGCTAGATATTTCTCAGGGTGTTGTCAGGGGGTGAGAGCCGCAGAAGAGGACCCGGAGGCAGGGATAGAGAAACTCCTTTCTCCAAACACTTCCTGAACGCCAAGCCTTTGTGTAAGTAAACAAAGCACTTCATCACACAACCGCATCGTTTCCCAGAAGCACTGGCCATTATGTCCTTCTCAGGTAGAGAAATCTGAGGTCTGTTTGTTCCCAAACACACACAGGAAGAAGCTGAGCCGGTGCTTGAGCAGGCTTCTGGCCTCCTACAGAGCTCTGTGTGCTCCCTCTCCGTGCAGTCTGTGGATTGCTGTTCAGGGTCGCCCCGCGAAAGCACAGGGCTAGGTGTGTTCCGCAGAAGAGGAAGTTGGAGCTCGGAGAGGCCATGGGTCTGACAGGAAGGGCTGGCGTTCCCAGCCAGCCTCGTCATCTGAGTGTGATCCGCCTCCGGCACAGCTGCCTGCAGTACGACAGAGTCTCCTGGGTGTTTTTGAGCTGCCCCCACCACACCGGGGACAGCAGCTCTTCTGCGCCAGTCCATTGCTGACTCCTCTTTGGGGACGTGCCTCTGCCTGTCCTTTTCAAAGCTGGGTTTCCGGACCCTTCTCCTCTCACTACCCAGTCTCGAGATCCCCTTATTTCGTTACCTGACTTTAGGATATTTCCAGAGTCTGTACCCCTAGGTACAGAGGAGGCGAGGAGGAACATGGTGGATAAAAGTAGCTGCCCCGAGGGAGCTTCCGTTCTCCTAGAACAAAGAAGGCATCTGACCTGGAGACTTAGAAACTTCTGCGGGTCCAAGTTGATTCTCCTTCCTGCTGGGCTCTGAGCATCCTGGTGTTTCCTGGGACAGTGACTGTTCTAGAGGCTCAGGATGTTTTCTCCCCGGAGGCCTGGCATTCTGCAGTGCTCCAGTATGTCACCACGGGCTGAGGGCAGGTCCCCAAGCTGTTCTCGGGGCTCATGTGCGAACGCACGTGATTTACCGTGTCTCACCGCGCCACATGTCTTTAAAATTACAGTGCCCATTTCCTGCCGAAATAATTTTCACAAAGAGTGGCTCCTATTACCACAAGAGGCGTGCAGACGTCATGATTTATTATTATTTATGGTCCCAAGGCCTTGTTTATGCAAGACGGGTTAGGTGCGCGCGATAGAAATGCCATTATGCAAATGACATTGAATGTCCTTACTGCGCCTAAATAATTTTTGTGTTGGACGATTAAACCTCATCTGTTATTGATATGGGCTGCAGTCGGGCTATTACAGAGTCCCAACAGTACTTACTCCCAGTAATGGGAAAATTGAGAGAGAGAGACCAACACAATTGCCTCAAGTGGGCTGTGATGGTCTGGAAGGAGCTAACACCTCTGAGGCCTGAGCAGGGAGCGCCATGGACTCCTCGGGATAAATAAGGCAGGCAGCGCAGGCAATAAATTAAGTCCGGGTTGGAGTGGGCGCCTTAGAGGATTTGCGGCCCCTCAGTCTTGTGATTTAGCTATTTGATTTAGCCAGGGGACCAGAGCTGGGGCTGAGGGAGATGCTAGGGCGGAGGGGAGGGGACCAAGGGTGGCACCTATGATGCTGGGCATCCAATCTGCTTCTCCCATGCTGCTGCTGCGCGCTCCTGCTTGTGTGAGCTCTCGCTCCCACTCCCACCCCCCCTTTTTTTGACACAGCTGTGAAGTCCCATTTTGATCAGTGTTGATAGCTTATGAATTCCAAAATTGACAAAATTTACAGAAAAATGAGGATAATCCATCTTCCTTAGCAGCCTGTCAGGAGCTGGCCATACTTCATAATCTCCAATTACAGATGCTATTTTCCGACATTTACATGCAGATATTAGAACCAAATGAAAATGAGAAACAGAGAGAGAATGGAAATGCAGCTATTTATATGTATAAAAGACAAACAGGTAAATTCGGAACATTTAGATTGGATTTGGGGGTCCCTCTAGGAGGCTGGAAAGAGACAGCCTGAAGCACGTGGGGTCTGAGAACAAAATGGTAAGACGCGCGGTCTGCCTGGGTTCTGGCAGTTTGGGCTAAAAATGGGGTAGAAACTGAGGACGTTTGTCTGGGAGTAAAGGGTCCAATAGGGTCTTCCCCAGGGCTGTGACACAGATTTCACAGAGGGGCGCACTTAGAACCATCCACGTTTATGGGGAGGGGTGTCTGCCACTGGGTTGACTTTTTCTCCAAGACCGATAGCAAAAAAGTTGATCAGTTCTGATGACAAATGTCCAGACTCCCCTTGACAAGGGGACTCAGGAAGGTGCCACTGCCTGTTGGAGAAGGGCTCTGGCCAGGTGCATGATGAGTTGCCAATAACTTTTCAAATGGGATATAAATAATAAAACTAATGGGAAACGAAGGGGTACCGAAAGACGGATCATGCCTGCTTCCTTCTCGGGGCTAATCTGGCGAAGAGAGAAGGGCATGGGAGGCGGTTTAGTGATGAAAATGTTCTTCCCATAAAATTGAAGGGAGAACAGCCTTGTTGCCCTTGCAGCTGTATGTGGCTCTGGCTTCTGGAAAGTCGGGGATATTAATTAGCACCGCTTTGGATTAAACTCTCCCAACCATGTCGGATGGTACGATTTTTCTCTTTGTGAGCTTGACACGGGGTGGCAAGGAGAAGCCTGCCTAGATTTCTCAGCCTCCTATTACACCAAACTTGTCTTCCACTTAAGGATCAAATCTCCTCCTCTTCTGGAAATGAAAATGAGATATTTGGGGGTGGGGGGTTGCCGGGCAGTTGGGCTCAGAGATGGTTTTGTTGGATGAATGCAGGGATTGGGTATGGGTCTCAGTTGCCTTTGGCTTGATAGCTTTTGTTTGTTTGTGCAGAGCTTGTTTCTAGCCAGCATGCTTGTGTTCTCTGAGCCTTGATTTGCAGGAAAGGAGCTAAATGAATGTGAGCATCACTGGAAGGGGACCAAGGCTTTATACCAACTCTAACTGAGCCTTTAGGAGATGCGGGCTTGTTTACACGTACAGTCTCAAGGCAAACGGCTTGCTTGTTTAAATAAATTATAGGCATTAGCCCTGAAAATAATGATTATGCTTTGTTTCCTGTTCCGAGGTGCAGGCTTCATGAAATTAACACATTACTGCAAAGTGCAGGCAGTGTGTAATGGAAATCAGAGGCTCTGACGCAAACTTAACCTTGACAGAAAGGTGCAGAAGCAGCACTGCCACTGAGCCCACCTTTTCTTTACTGTTAACTCAGATAACATTTGGGCTTCTCCAGAATTGCTGAAACCTAAGGCCAGCCAGCATCTCCTTCCATCAGCTTCTAGTAAAGTCAGGATGTCACCTTCAGTAAAGAGCACAGAGTAAGAGCCAACTGATGGGTAGGTGCCCAGCTTGTCCTTAATGATCTAAGAATACCACGCCCTTGCTTTCTCTATTGTTGCCCATGGGTGTGAAGATTGATTGTTAATGTTGACATTCGATCTGAGCGTGTTCATCCTTTGAATTTATCACGCAGGAGCTTTCTGTGGCCGAAGGCTTGTCTAGCTAGCAAGCAGCCTTGTGTCCAACACTAAGCACCACAAACAAATCATATACAAGCTTCAGTACTCAAAGGGAGAATATGGGGCCGGTTGCCAAAGAGATAACTCAGTGGTTAAGAGTGCTTGCTGCTCTTACAGAGGACCTGAGTTTGATTCCAGCGCCCACATGGTAGCTCATAACCTTCTGTAACTTCCGTTCCAGGCCTTCTAATGCCCTCTTCTGCCCTTTGAAGGCACTGCATGTACCTGGTGCACATAAATTTGCACATACACAGAAACTAAGAAAAAAAGGAGAAATGCTGAAGTTAATGACGTCTGTGACTGGGCCAATCTGAGGGCATTTTATTTTAAAAAATATTTAAAATTGTAGTATTTGTTATGCTTGTGTGTGTGTGTGTGTGTGTGTGTCTCAATGGGAGTGGGTGGGGGATGGGTTTGTGTGAGTGCATTGCCCATCGAGGCCACAAGAGGGCACTGGATTCCCTGGAGCTTGGGTTCTATGTCTTGGTGAGTATCTCACCACAGGGGTTGGACATTGGGTCCTGAGAACAGAACTCTGGTCCTCTGCAAGAGCAGTCTGTACTCTTAAGGACGAAGCAGCCTCTCCACCACAGTTTGGTAGTATTTTTCTAGAAGACTTCATTATTGAGCGAGGGTCTGAGGGGCAGAGGGAGTGGGCACAGAGGTGGGAGGTTTAGTTAGCAGTAGGTTGAAGATGCTGAAGACTGTGGGCCACCTTGCAGCTGGCCCTCCTGGCCTGGGCGGCAGCGCTTCACCGCAAGGCAATCGAGAAACAGAGAAATGAACACAGACTCGGGAATCAGCACATGCGTTTCCCCCGCTCTGTGCGTTCCTCAGCCTCAGTGTTCTCATCTGCGACGTGACAGGGCTCAGGACAGTGACCGAGGGTGGTTCAGGCGGCGTTCATTCTCTTGCATTTTTTCCTTTTTATTTGCTGATGGGGGCTGGTTTTCACACATTCATGGTACTTGGCATCTGTACCTCGTGTTCACCATCTGTAAGGGGGTTTGCGATACCCTGCGGGATTGTTCGGAGGATTAAATGAATCAATACCTTTTAACCTGCGACAGTCCCGTGTGTAGGAAGCATGTGGAACAGGCAAGCTATTTCCAGTTTTTAAGGTGCGTTAGGATTTCTTTAGTTCTAGCAGAGTCCTCTAAACTATAGACCGTGGATCTGTGTTCGTGGATTTCTTAGCCTTCTTTTTCTGAAGTTCCATTGCAGTTTCTGTTTGGCCTAGGGAATCTTTAGTGACAAAGAGGCCATTCCCTTAGGCTCCCTGTGTTTGCCTTTGTAGAAGATTGCCTGTTAGAAAGTCCTTTCTGACAGGGACAGAAGGGCAGAGAGTGGCCTTTTGGCGTAAGGGAGGGGTGGGAAGAATAGGCATGGTTCTACTCTGCTCTGCTAGTGGAGGGGGTCAGAAGAAGGGTCTGCCCTGCCCACCCACCCCTTCCCTCCTCACCCCACCCCTATCCCATTCTGCCCCACCCGTACCCTGTCCCTGCTCTATCTGATACTTCTCTCTTAGAAGGGAAGTGGTCCATTATCATTTCTTCTTGGTCCCAGGAAAACCTCTCTCTCCTCTTCACAGCTAGACAGTATGAAAGAAGGCAAACTGTGGGCATCTTGGGGTGGCTCCTCTCCTCCCATGATGAAAAGGGTCCCCTTTTTTCATCTCCTGCTCAGGCGTCTTGGTAGATAAGAATCCCACATTTCCTTGACAGGAATGACCCTCCTAGCTTATTGCTGGCTTTAAAGCAGGGTGGGACAGCTGTGGGGAAAGCTGTGGAATTTGGTTGCGTAAGATGGAGCTTTGTTTCTGGAACGTTCCTTTCTTCTACACATAAGGACCTGGACTGATTGATCATCTGGAGCAGGCCCAAGCCTCATGGGAGTCTTCCTCCCCTACCCTCAGGCCTCAGCCCTGCAGGCCCTCACCCTTCCAGTGGCCCCAGACTTGGACTTCAGTTCTCAAAATGCCCCAAGGTTCAGATCTTTGTCAGGACAATGAGGGTGTCCTTGTGAGGAGGGGCTTTCCAGTTTGTGTCTGTGGACACATGTGAGCTTGCTGATGCCACACTAGTTGGCTGGGGTTGGGGGAGGAAGCGAATGCTTATATTTTCTGTCATATACACAATCACTTCCGCTTCCTTCTAATAAAGTTGGAGTGAGTGTTCATGGCCTCGGAGAGCAATATGAAGAGCCAGGAAGTGAGGACCTCAGAATCCGAAGCAAGTGCCCCAGCCAGAGAAGGGGTGCAGAAGGGGCGGCGGAGCCCCTGGAGCCCTGTATGGAATCAGACAGGAAGAGACAAGCCTGGGAAGCTCAGGGGACATTTGATGGCGCTGGAGTAGAGAAAGCTCACTCGAGGCCTCCGGGGTGAGCACTGTTCCCAAGCTGGCTCTGTGGCAGTAGAGCTGACCCTCAGGGAGTGGTGAATTCCTTGTCACTGAGACACACATTTGGTGAGCTCTGAACACCAGATAGACGCTGGCGTCTTGCCTTTGGGCCCCGAGCCTTGAGGCTCATCTAAGGCCTGCCAGAGGCGGTCTCAGGTTTCTTCATTACTCTTTGCTGAAAGTTTCCCTAGGACAGAAGTCATGCCCCGCCCCCCAATCCCACTGTCCTTTCTGGGGTGTCTCTGCTTTGCCCATCCCACCTGGAAGCTTTTTGGGGTGCTCTGGGGTTGCAGACAGAAAGAAGATACGCCATCCAACTTTGCATGCGTCTCCTTGGAAGCCATTTGCTCCGCTGAGAATCGTTTTGACCCATACATGGCCACAGTCCTAGAGAGACAACAGACGCAGTCTCTGCCAGTCCTGTCCCTTATTCTGCTAGAGCTGAAAGACCTTCGTCATCGCTTGTCCCTCCCTTGCACTGTGAAGCCCCTCTGACACCACTGGCAGAGCTCGGCCAGGCACCTGTCCCTGTTCACTTGGTTCCAGGCATTTGTGTCACCGCTGTTTTGAGCTGGGTCAGGAGCTGCTGCCACGAAGATAAGGGGGACTCTGTCACTCCTTTGGAAGCTGACTCTCTAGCTGGAGGATGGGGACCCTGAGTAGTTAAGACCGCAATGGTGACGTGGCTTGGTAGAGATCTGCACACTGGCGTGTTTTGGGGGCATAGAGGAGGGAAATCAGGAGGCCTTCCGGGAAGAGGGAGGCCTTTCAGGATCCTTGACGATTGCTGCCTCAAGTCTACTTTGTAGACGACAGGTACTATTACTAGTGTTACAATCAAAAAAAAGTTTATTTTCAAATTTTGCTTCATTTAATTTGGTTAGTAGAGACAGAATGCTAAAACCTGATGGTTTGCAGTTGTTATTTTGAAAACAAATTTAACCTTTCATTTTGAGATCGCTGTAGACGAACGTAGAGTAATGCAGGGGAATCACATGCCTCTTTCTCATGGTGAACTCATAGGTAGGTGTGGTGACTGGCAGCCGTACTCCCGACACTTGTGGAGGCCACAACCCCCTCTGCGCTTCCACTTCTTAGCAGTTTCACTGAAGTATTTTCCACCCTAACATTTTGGCTGTTGTCCTGTTTAGCAGGTGTTTTTCAAGTGTATTGTTGATCTTGTTGTCTGTTTGTTTTTAAGCATGCTTGGCCATGGATAGTGGGAAAAAAGGAAAGGAAAGGGAAGGAAGGGAAAGGAAGGAAGGAAGGAAGGAAGGAAGGAAATAGTAAAAAAAGAGGAAAGAGAATAGAAAAAGATCTGCCCTCCAGTTCTTGTGCTCTTAGCATTCCCTCTTCTATGTTTTCGTGGCCTTCCAAAATTGCTCACAAATCTCCAAATTCCAGATAAGAAAAGGAGCTGAGAACAGGAAGTGTGTGACCATTTTCAAGGTTCATTTCATGAACTTAGGTGAGACCTAGCGCTGGCCTGTGTCTGGGGCAATGACTACGTATGAGTGAAGCCTTTTTCTGCTCCATCTCTGCCTCTGGGCTGAAGGACTGCTGGCGTGAGCAGGCGTGAGAACACCCGGCCTCCTTCCTGAGCTGCTCTTCCCCTTCTGCCCACCTGCCAGGGTCCCAGCGAGATAGTGGACCTGCAGGATGTGTCAGGGAAGGAGGAAGGTGTGAGATCTCCTTTCTGCAGAATGGTTTGGAATTCACAGTCCCTGAAGGCAGAGGCTGGAGTAGGGATGCGGCAGGCTGGAGAAGCAGAGCAGGCACAGGGGAGAGGGGGCAGAGAACGAACTTCTGACTCTTCTTGGCCTCTTGGATGTTCTTATTATGCCACGGTACTTGGGGGCTGCTGGTGAGATTACTTCCTCCTTCCTGGGACCAGATACCTAAAAATAGCCAGTTAAGGGGGATGAGTTTATTTTGCTTGGGTTCTGAGGGATGCAGTCTGTCCCAGAAGCTAGGGAGTAGTGGCAGAAGGGCAAGGAGACTGGCTGCACAGCATCTCTCCTCGGGATGCAGAGACATGAATGCGGTGCTCAGTCCCTGCTCGACGGTGCTTCACTTCACTACTAAGGCTTGATTTTCTCTAAAGATGTTGAGCGGAGTATAACCATCTCATTTATCATACCTGAAAAGTTAGCAAATTCCTTGCTGTTATCAAGCATGAATTTTCCATTTTATGGCATGATTTTTTTTTTAGTACACATTTTATGGTTTACCTAAATCAGAGTACTTATTGAATTGACTGACATATCTCCAAGTCCCTGTTGGCTTAGTGGCCTCCTTGCCTCTCTTTTCTCACCTTGGAATTCACTTCATGAAGATGGAGGTGGTGCTTTGTCTTGTGGGCCAGTGATAATGGCAGAGAGTGATCAGCGTTAGAAAGGGATTAGAGATCATAAAGTGAACCGCCCCAGATGGAAGTCTCTAGAAGCCTTGAGGCATTCTTAGGGGAAGAACCTTCACTCCCCAGTCTCCATCTTCAGGCCAGGCCCTGAGGACTCTCCCCCTCTTCCCTAGCCTCCTCTGGGTAGGGGCGGAGGTGAGCAAGTGTCTGGTCCTTCAGACAGACACCTAAACACCATCATGGGGAGTGGGGGGAAAAGAAAAGGAAGGAAGGAAGGAAAGAAGGAAAGAAGGGGTGGGTGTCCTGGTTCTGACTGGGCTCCCAAGGGCTGTCCGAGGCCATAGTACCCCAGCATGGAGGTTCCCCGTCCAGGGCTGGCTGGTGGCACCCTGAACTCTCATGCCCATGCTGTGCCCCTCTTCTCACTTCCCTCTTGCTCACGTGTCTGTTTCTTCTCTCCTCCATGCTATGGCAGTGGTGCCCGGTGCTGATGAGACAATACTTGGTGCAGCCCCAGGCAGTGCTTTTCCAGGTAATTTCCTAGGGACCCGAACGACATCCGGTGCGCACTCTCTTGGGACACGTGCCTCAGAGTCTGTGGCTAGGGCTCCTCAACTGCTCAGAACTTGTCTCCAAAGTTGCTTTCCCTCTCCCATCCATCAGATTTTCATGAGCTTCCTGAAGGTAGGCAGCCAGGATTTAGAACGAAAACACCATTTCACCCTGTCTCACATGCATATAGCCTTTCCCGCTAGAATGGGTCCAGGAGAGACTGAGCTGGGACAAGAGTCCCATGCGATCTCTCCAAGCTTCATTTCTGTCTCCCATTGGGCCAAGATTTCGAATGACAGAGAAACATGAAGCATGCCCACTTCTCTGTTTCTCGGACTTCAGACATCAGAGAAGGCAGCTCTGAGTGTCTTTGTAACTCTGATGTTCAAGAGAGGGTGAGGCCCACCACGAACTGGAGTCTACTCTCTGTCAAGGAGGGCACACAGTCTGAACTGGTGGGCATGGCCTGTGGGGCCTTAGGGGTGTCTGTGGCTGCAGGCAGAGGGGTTTAGTTCTGTTGTTTGTACGGGACTGGGCAGTCTGTGAACTGCTGGCCTCGGTTACTGTTTGTTTCTGGGTCATGGAGGAGGACGGCAGCAGGGGCTCCCAGGAGAGGGAGCAGGAGCCTGATATGACAGCTTCAGACAGACTTTGCAGGGCTCAGAGAAGGAGAGAGTAGGGAACACAGCTGGGCTCTGTGACTGGGGGTGACTGGGATGGGGTGATGAGCCCAGAGTGTGGGTGTATCAACACATAGTGTGTGTCCGTTTGCACCCTCTACATTCACGTCCCCTTGGCTTCCCGACAGAGAAATGGAAGAAGACAGGAATTGCTACCAGGAACGGGGCACCAGGAGCCCTCTCTCATCTCTGGCTCATCTTTTACATCTTCTCATCCCCTGTTTTACAAGAGTGCATCTCTCCTAGGCCCCATTTTCCACAGAGGACTTGTCTGAGGCGATCTGAGGAGTGATCACGCATGTCTAAAGTCCGTCTGAAGGAGTCCAAATGTACCGTAGCGAAAAGGGGAGGCTGTTCTTCCAGGGCCCAGCAGCGGTGTGGTTCTGCTGGTCGAGCCCCGAGTTTGACTGAGCTTCCAGCGGCCAAAGCTAAAGGGGACCCACAGTGGGTTTCTAATGTGCTAGTTGTTTGGTCAGAGGCAAATGAACAACTCAGCATGGGAAATAACCTTTCCCCCCAGGGGATTAAGAGAGGGAAGGGCAAGGAGTTTGAATATTCTAATGGACAGTGTCTCCAGAGGTTAAAAAAATACCTTGGCGCGACCCTTTTCTTTTATTGTCTTTAATAAATGTGTTTCTCCAATGACTTTGACCAACACTGGGCAGGGACCCAGCTTTCCCATCACCTGGCCTGATGAGGCGTACGAGCAGGAGGAGGCAGGGCTACTGGGTCACTTGGAGCTCCTGTTTGAAAATTTTCTAGTTAATTCTTTTGTTTTCCTGCTTTTTGAGGTAGGATCTCACTGTGTAGCCCAAGCTAGCCTGGAACTCTGGATCCCCCTGCCTCATGGGTGCTAAGATTATTAGCATGGACTGGCATTCCTGGCCTCCAGTAAATTCTTGAGATCCGTAGTTTATGTCATGTGGATGGACAATTTATTCATTCATTAATTTATTCATTCATTCAATGCACACTTGCAGGGAGGCTGTAGGGAGGCCCTGCGTTCTGAAAGGAGTGAGACAAATAGCTGCTATAGATGTAGGTGTTATGACAGAGTCATGCAAGAAGCCACAGAGTGAGGAAGCCAAGGAGTGATGTTGTCGTTGGCCGGTACAGAACCAGGGATGGATTCACCAAGGAGGTCAGCTTTGAGCCGGGTCTTAGGGACAATGTAGAAGCTCTTTTCATACGGAGATGGCCCTCCAGACAGAGACAGATAGGAGCCTGGAATGTTGGAAGCCCAGCCGGTGGAAGCCCTGGAGATGGGAGAGAACACAGTAGCCCTTGAACATCACAAGCAGCTCCGAGGAGAGACTGGAGGAACAACTGAGCACCCCCATAAAAAATAGCAGCCTGCTCCTAGAGCGGAGGAAGAATTGTCAAATCCCAGCAGCAGCACTGGGCTCCTGCTGGGTGGAGACAGAGCTGCTAAAGCCTCCTTTGTGAGAACCATTGCCCACAAGCCTGAACTCCTCAGTGAGGTTCTTTCTCTTGCCCTCCTGAAAGCCGACCCGGTGCTTTAGTGACTGGCACAGTGAGCCTTCGCTGCGTGCCAAAAGTACCTAGTCTTGCGAACCCAACAGTTTGGAGCGACTCTGTGCACGCTGTCTGACACAGAACAAAATCAATTATTGGTTTCCACCTGGAAATTTAAATACATGAAGAAACAGGAAATCCCCATCAGCCACACTTTTGCAAATGGCTCTGTCTCCTAGGGGGCAACCTAAGCTTTCCCTATAGCCTCAGCTGCCAGCCATGGCTGCAGATAGAGTCCTGGAGACTGTGGCCAGGGAAGGTGAGGGCTGTGCTGACACTTGACTGGAGTGCTGAGGGCCTGGAGGAGCTGCTCGTTACTTAGCTTTGTTTCCATGGAAGAGATCCATGGTAGTCCAGTTCCAGCTGGCCTACCTTCGCATCCACTGCCTCAGCCAGTGCCCCATTCCCATCTGACTCCCTCCTTCCCTTCACCTCTCAGCTCTGCTCAATTGTTCCAACTCAAGGGACAGAGCTCGTTCAGCCCACCTCCAGAAACCCTTGCTGACCTACAAGAATGACTGGCCAGGTGCTTTCCTCTATCTAGGATGGGCTTTCTGGGGTGCTGCATCTTTCTCCGGGAGCTTGTGGAGGAGATCTTCTGTCTCACGCACCCGCATGCACGCAACAGGGCCCAGCATAGGTGAAGCAAACAGACACTCACTGTGCTCAGGTGCCACGCACCGCGCCCCCGTGTCTGTGCTCTGTGTGCTAGAACCCAGTTCGCAAGCTTCGGGCAAGGGGCTGGAGGTTGCGAATATTCACACAGAGACAGACTGACACACGGACCTCCAAACACTGGTTCAGAAAACCCCTTCTATTAACACCATGTAGGCTTAACTACACTGCAGTCAATGGCCAACAGGTGATAATCCCATCCTCTGATCCTCTAAACTAGGCACAGTTTCTAGTAATTTTAATTAGAAGGTTCTAGGAGGGAAGAGCAGCTGAAGGCCAGCACTCATTAATCCCCAAACACTCAGGCATCCAGGGAGAAACAGGAAGAGGAACTAGGACCCATGTCCAGGCATCCAGGAACTCTAGATGGTACCACCTCAAAAGAGACTCCCCCTAGAGGCATGGCAGTGCACTGCAGGAGGTAGCTGCCTCCGGGGAGCTTTTATCTCAGAAGCATTCTAGGGCATGAGCCGCAGTTCTGTCCTACAGGGAGGGAATCTGGACAGCGACCTTTCCCCAACAGCTCGCTGCTGCATGGAATGCAGAAATGCTCTTCAAATGCTGCTGTTTCTAACTCGCAGCAGGAAACGGATTTTCCTCTCTGCCCACTCATATGTGAACCACGATTTACAAAATAGGACTTAACTTTTCTAGGTGTAAAAGCCTTGGTCTCTGTTCTGTGCCTTCTAATTCTGCTACCCGTGAGCTAGGGATATAGCTCAGCCTGTAGAGCGCCTACCCGGCATGCGTGAAGCTCTAAGTTCAATCCCCAGCACGGCAGGAAATTGAGTGTTATGATCCATGCTCGCTGTCCTGACCCTGGGGAGCTGACTGTAGGAGGATCAGAAGTTCAAGGTCATTTTCAGCTACAAAGTAAGTTTAGGGTTAGCCTAGGCTACGTGAAACCCTTTTTCAAAACCACCCCCAAATAGCATCAAGAACCAGCTAAAAGAAAATAAAACAAAGAAATTCAGCTTTAAATAGTTGGAACCAACGGTTTGATTTCATCACTGTTACGGGTTGGGCCTCACAGTTAGAGAATCTTTAGGGTAGCTGTCAAGATGCTGGAGCGAGAGGGACCCATGTTTGCATCCTGGGCCCGAGGTGCTGTTCGGCTTTAAGTTCATCATGTTTCTTCTAGAATCGATGTCTCAAGCTTTTGCATTGAGACGTGGAATAACACAGCCCCCTTCATGGGCGGATCTTGGCTCGAGATGGAAGTCAGAGGTGAAGTCCCCGACACAGTGTTCTCTGGAAGCTGGGAAGGGCTGCTGAGCAGCATTACTGCCAGCTGAGGCCGAGGGCTGCAGTGGAGCCGAGAGAGACCGCAGGCCCTAGGGTCCTGAGGTCTGGCCCATTGAGGGCAGCCTGGGGCTTGTCAATCATCTTCCAGAAGAGGCTGATTTCAAAAACATGTAGCAAAGAATCCCTAGGCCTATAGCAGGCCCAGCTACTCCAAGGAGAAGCCAGGCTGGGGCCCGGGTCTACCTGCACCAGGGACCACTAGAAATCTGCAGTAATTAACATGGTGTGTTATTGGCACCGGGAGAGATAAATAGACCAATGAAACAGGATCCAGGCTGGAAAGCCATCTGTGCACACACGGAACCTTGATATATAGGTAAGGAGATGTACAAATCAGCAGGAAGAGATGGACTCTTTAATAACCAGCAATGGGCAACCGGTTATCCATTCAGAAATGGGGAGAAGGGAGAGATTAGATCTTTATACCAGACACAAAAATCAATCCCAGGTGGATTAGAGACCTAAATGCAAAAGGCAAAGGCACCTGATGGGGCCAGCTTCAGGTCTTGCCCAAACTCCCGAGGCACAAACATGGCCTCATGGGATGGAGTATGAAGCCTTGGGGAGGGGCACAGGGATGCTCATACAGAGTGACCTGTCACAGTGAAGACAGGAGCCGGCCTTGGCTATCTTCCCATCCCACCTCAGTGCCTTCTCCTCCTCTGGAAGGTCTTCTTCTGGGGACCATTCCTCAGGGGACACGTGTCCCGCTCCACCCGCTGGCCCTGCCAAGCGGTGCCGCAGAAATAGCAACCATCACTTTCCCAAGTACATGAGGAACTCCAAGTCACAGGCTCTCAGCCTCCTCACCCACCTACTACTGTCCCTGCCTGCCAAGTATGTCACCTTGAACAGACAGGATGTGACCGCCGTTAGCAAGGCCAGGCTCCAGAGAAGCCCCCGGCCAAAACTCGGTACACACAACCGAAACCTTTGTCTTTCAATGTTTGTAGTGGGATTTGGAAGGGGCGCGAAGACATGTCGTGTATGGTTATAATGTCATCTTTCTTTGAGTGGGAAGGTCCAGGCTGGTATTTTTTCTGCCTTCCATGGAAGCTATTCTGCAACGGCTTCAATGTCAAGGAAATGGCTCATCACAGGCTTAGATTTCATGAGTGACTTAAGAAAATAGACACGACTCCCTGCCAACACATTTGGTTGTCGTGGGTTTGATAAACTTGACGTCTGTGCCTGGAATGTTTAGCACACAAGTGTTCATCGGCTTCCAGAATCCAAAAGTCACTCGTCAAACTGTGACTCGGTTGGCTCTATGTGCTGTTAGGGCTGGGAACATCAGCTAG
This sequence comes from Myodes glareolus, assembly GCF_982192425.1. Classification (NCBI taxonomy): domain Eukaryota; kingdom Metazoa; phylum Chordata; class Mammalia; order Rodentia; family Cricetidae; genus Myodes; species Myodes glareolus. Next base: position 30,739,561 of record NC_142041.1, read on the forward strand.
CCCCTGGATCGGGATTCTCTCTGATCTTCTAAGGACCCAGTCCTCTTTCTCTTGGACTCCAGTTTGTCCATCTGTGAAATGGGTCTGGATTGGGTGATTCCTCAAACTCCTTTTTAACACTTGTTTCTGGGGTCCCACCCTATTGTCTGAGAGCCCCCAAACCAGAAACCAGGCTGCCCCTGCCGTTGGCAAGTAGACTCTTACTTCTGCCTTGCTTGCTTTGACGCCCTCCCTGGCCTCTGGGGCTGAGCCGGAGTGTCTGTCGGTTAGATCTGACGTCTTGTGATGCTGTGTGAACTCCTGCCCATCTTTCCACCTGGGAACAGTGGTCGGTTCTGGAGACACGTGCTGCTCCGTTGAGCTGCATCTGCCCTTTCCGCCTGGGTTTCCCGGAACCTCTGTGGACAGATCATGGCCTTGCATCTGATCAGGGTGCCTCTAGGCTACATGCTGAGATGTCTGCTTCCTCTTTCAGACCACAGAGTATTCAGCCATGGCCTCACTGGCCGGAGGCCTGGACGACATGAAAGCTAACTTGACAAGCCCCACCCCTGCTGACATCGGAAGCAGCGTGCCAGGCCCGCAGTCCTACCCCATTGTTACAGGTGAGCATACCTGGATGGGAATTTAGGGGGGAAAGAAGAAGACAAGGGAAGGAGAGAGAGAGGGAGGGAGGGAGGGAGGGAGAGGAAGGGAGAGAGAGAGAGAGAGAGAGAGAGAGAGAGAGAGAGAGAGAGAATGTGAGGTTGGAAGTTGTTCTTTGTGCTTTTGGATATGACTGGCCTCTGCTTTAATGAGGTTAGAAGGTCCCAGCTCGGGTCAGGTGGCAGACTGCTGGGACACATGGGACACAGGTTGTGGCTGAAATGCGATATGACTGCGCACTGCTTCGCAAAACTAGAGGAGCCTGAGAGAGGCAGGGACTGCAGTCAGAGGGGCCCTGTGGTGGCGCCAGGCACTCAGAGGTCTGGGATTTCTTCCTTTCGCGAGCCAGGAAATTCTGGCATCACCTTCCAGGAGAAGAGGGACTCTGTGAGTCACCACTGGTGCTTCAGATTTCCAGTCTGAGGCTGCGCACAGAAGGGCTAGGAGGGACTGGGTGCGTGCCAAGCAGCTGGCTTTTCTGGCAGCCTCCATTATCGCCATCAGAGTGAAAATTAAGAGTAGGGGCCTCAGGCTGGTGGTGCCACTCAGCCAGGGCTCTGCCCAGCATGTGCAGGGCCTGAGTTCTGTCCCTAGTGCAGGCCTTCACCCTCTGCAGGGTTCCAACCTGTCCTGTGCCAACTATCTTGGGTGAGCTGTACCAGAAGTCCAGCTGTGGTCTTCCAATCTGTATGCTGGGAACAGTGACAATGGCTGTAGTATGGGACTCTTGTGAGGATGGCCAGGTCCCCACGCACGAGGCACTTGGATTCTTGCCCAGCACAAAGTAATTAGCCAGCAAGTGTGTCTGCTGTGACTCCCCGGAGCCCTCTCATGCTGGTCACTGTAGGACTCGCTACTGTGGGAGATTCCCTTCTCCAGCCCAGTACTGTGGAGCCCTGGAATGGTCACTACAGCCAGCTCTGGGAGGGTCTCTCACCCAGGAGGCAGGAGGGTCTCCAGATTATGAAACAGACAGATAGTAGGGGCTGGCAGGCTATACTTGGGCTGGAACTTGGGATCCAACCAGAGATGGCAAGATGTCCTCATTGACTGATGGTCATAACCTGAAAGTAGCGACAGAACCAAGAAATTCTCATGTATTTGAAGCAGAAGGATGAACGAGGCAAATCTAAGGCCCAAGGGTCCCTTAGTGATGAGAAAAGAGATCTGTCTCTGAGACCTAACAACCAAATCAGCTCTGGGGCTCAGGGTAAAAACAACCAAGCCCTGTGTGCAGGTCTGGGTACCACATGAGCGTTGGGCAGAGAAAGAATGACTTGGTACTCGGTTTAGCTAAGCTGGGGAACAGCCTGAAGCCAGCTGAGCTTCAGGGAGGAGGTGAACAGAAGGGATGCCAGCCAGGGAGCTGCAGATGGGTGAGGTGTTTCCCGAGGACCCCTGCCGGGGTTCACTAGGGACCTCCATGACAATAGCTGTTATACAGGGGCAGAAACCAAGCTCAAATGTGCCCACTGTATGGAGTAAGAAACTGAGTTACAGCCACCCTAGCCGCCTAGGAAACTGTACTGCAGAGGAAAAGTTTGGGGCAGGATTTAAGAAGTGGGTTTGGGCGCATGCTTATTTAGCTGGTTAATAGTCCAGTGAACACTGAGGCTAAGATTCTTGTCTGTGGGAACGAGATGCATGCTTGCTAGCTAAGGCTAATCTAGCCTTCAGATAATTCTAATTGGGCCTCATGGGGCTTTCAGAAAATTTGAGCCAAGACTTAAAAAAAAAAAAGTCTTCTGATTTTTCAAAATATTAGAAGATCTGGCACCATTGGGTCGTAGTCCCTTGGACCATGGCAGGTTGGGGCTCAGTGGCAGCAGATCCCCAAACAGGCCTCCATGGTTCCCAGTCAAAGGCCACCACATTCACGTTAGAAACCATGCATAGAAAGGAGTGTGTATTATACTTGGATCCGCAGAGTTGCAATTGAAAAGGCCAGCAGCATGCTACAGGGGCTCCCAGACCTGCAGAAGGCTGCGGGGGGACCAGGAGTAAGATACATGGATTGGTTTTCAGAACCCTGGACCAGACATTAGTTTGTATTTATTTGAATTTCTTCATTTTTAAAGTCACATTATAGCACAGAAACGGAGTATAAACATCTCTGACCAAAATTAGGGCTATGCTTAGTTTTGAAATGTCAGGGGCCTTCTAGAATGGGGCATGGGAGGGTACACCTATGGTATCCAGCACTCAGGAGTCTGAGCTGGAAGATCAGGAATTGGAGGCCGGCCTGGGCTGCATAGTAAGACCTAACTTCAAAACACAAAAGCAAACATACAAAATGGAAGGCATATTCCGATTATCAGCATAATCATTAGCTTTCTTATAAAGAAGTAATATTTAGCAAAATAGGAGAACAAACCCTTCAACAACAATATATATGATCCCAGAGAATAAATTTAGCTTTAGAACCACAGTGACAGAACAGAACAATGAAGAGATGCTTCTTTCTAGACTGACTGTCAGAAAGGCGTCCACTCCCAAGTCACCGCTTACCGTAAAGCAACCCCAAGGAAAGCACAATAGACTTTAAGGAAAATCGTCAAAATTGTGCTAAATGCTGGCTAAATAAACACTGCAGGGTAGCTAGAAATGTTCTGAAGTAAAGAAATAAGTAGGGCATTCCAAAACATATGGCAAGGTAACAAGGGGCCAGTAAGATCAGTCAGTGGGTAAAGTGCTTGCTGTCCAACACACACGCATACACACACACACACACACACACACACACACACACATACACATATGCAAACACACACGCATACAAACACACAACCCACAACCAACCAACCAAAAATAATGAATGTAATAAAATTTTAAATAAGAACAAAAATGTGTGATAATTCTATAGTACCTAAACCTATTGTAGAAGTTAAGGTTTCAAACATATGGGCTGGGCTGGACAGCGCAGAAACAGGTCCAAATCTATGTGGCCAGATCCCCATTTCACTGTCTCCATGGGAACAAATGGGTTGAGTTAACAGATATGCTAACTAGCCAGATTTAGTTATGACACCTTGTGCTGTTTGTATATCAAAACATCACAGTGTACCCCTAAACATGTGTATTTATGTATCATTTATAACAAATTCCAGTTAGTCAAAACTTTTTAAAAAAGTCATAATAAACTAGTACAAAAAATCTTACAGAAGATTATAATCTTAGTGTAGAAAAGGCCTTTAAAAATGTTTCAAATGCAAATGATTGAAAAATGTTAAAAGCCTTTCATATGTAAAAACATGCAAAGACAAAAATAAAAACTATGGTAGGGAATGTAATGCAGATGATAAAAGTTAGTTTGTTTAATATGTAAAGAACTTTTGTGTACACAAAAAATATTGCTAAGCACCATTTTTATATGTTTGTGTGTGTGCCTGCTTATTTGTATGTGCACCATATGTGTGCAGGTGCCCAAATAGGGCACCAGGGCCCCTGAAACTAAAGTGACTGGTTTTTGTGAGCAGCCTGGTGTGGGCTCTGAGAACCAAATCTGGGTTCTCTAAGAGTAACAGTTCCCTTAACTGTGGAGCCATCTCTCTAGCCTCTGTAAAAAGGGTTTTTAAAAACAAATAAGGCCGGGCAGTGATGGTATACGCTGTATGCCTTTAATCCCAGCACTTGGGAGGCAGAGGCAGGTGGATCTCTGTGAGTTCGAGGTTAGCCCAGCTCTACAGAATGAATGCCAGGACAGGTTCCAAAGCTACAGAGAAACCCTGTCTCAAAAGAAACAAAAATAAAACGAACAAACAAATACATAAAAACAAATAAGAAGGGGGCGGGAGAGATGACTCAGCAATTAAGAGCACACTCTGCTCTTGCAGAGGACCCGACTTCCAATCCCAGCACTAGTGTACACATACCCTACACACATACTGATGTACACACATAATTAAAAATAACAAAAATAAACATTTTCAAAATTAATAAAAATAACCTGTAAAGAAACTAGGCAGCGGATGGGTAGTTTATTGGCAAAAGCACAGTGCCTCCAGAGTGTGTAGGGAGATGAACACCTGCCCTGATGTCTAAAGCTGCAAGTTAAAACAGCCAAGAGATGCTGGATACCAATAGCTCTGGGTTAAGGCTTGGTGTCGGAAAGGGAATAAGGGAAGGTATTTTCATATATTTCTATAGGAACATAAATAGATGTAATTCCTTTTAGAGGAAAACTTGGCAATGTCTATCAAAGTTTTAAGTACATTTGAGTACCCTCTGACTCAGAAGTTTTCAGTTCCCTTTAAAGAACTCCTTCTCCAGACCTGCAATGATGGCTTTGCCTGTCATATATAACGGCAAATAAATAGAACCAAAGCAGACTCTGCAATAGAAAACTGGCTGAGTAGATTATGGTGCTTTCACACCGCGCAGTATTGTGCCACCCTGAAAAGATAGACAAGGGGCTGGAGAGATGGTTGGTGATTAAGAGTGCTCGAGTCCTCCCAGAAGACCTAGGATCTCTTCTCGGCATCCATATCAGGAGCTTACAGCCTCCAAAAACTGAAACTGCGGCTCAGGGGACCTATCTCTCACCTCAACACACACACACACACACACACACACACACACACACACACACACACACACACACGAAGAGCTAGGGGCCCAAGAAATGGCTCAGTGGTTAAGAGCATTGCTGCCCTTGCAGAGGACGCAGGTTTGGGTCCCAGCACCCATCAGAGGGCTCACACCTGCCGGAAACTCCAGCGCCCTCTTCTGGGCTCCACGCAGGCACCTGCATGAACATGGTACACGTAGAGTCAAACGGGTGCACACAAGTGATAATAAATGTTTTTCAAAGGAGAGCTATCTGCACCAACGTGAATGTCTAAGGCATACATTTGATTAAAAAACAAATTGTAGAGGAATAAAGTATGAGCCCATATGTAAAATACAATACAGCATTTTTAAAGATGCAAAACATAACACAGCTAAAAACTATCGTACTGCCTTTAGTGGAACCATTGAGCTCACGTAGTAGATGCATACATGCACACACATCCTGTGTAGCAGATGCTTGTACATGAGTCTCAGTAGGAGGCCTCTGCACCCCTTCCCTGTGTTATCACAGTGGGGTTTTCTGCAAATGTTTGCAGACCCCCCCATTATATTCTTGATATCTAAGTTTACGAAGATTGTAGCCTGTTGTCTTGGTTACCTTTCTGTTACTTTGATAAGACACCACGACAGAGGCAACATATAAAAGAAAGCATTCAGTGGGGCTAATGGTTTCCGAAGGTTCAAGCTCATGACCGTCATGGTAGAGAGTCTGGCAGCAGGCAGGCAGGCATGACACTGAGGCAGGAGCTTAGAGCCTGCATCCTGATCCACACATAGGAGGCTGAGAAAGAGACACCGGGAATGGTGTTGGCTTTTGAGATCTCAAACTCACCCCCAGTGACACACCTCTTCCATCAAGGCCGCATCTCCTAACCCTTCCCAAACAGTTCCACCACCAACTGGACACTAAGCATTCAAATAGCTGAGCCTGTGGGGGCCATTCCCATCCAAACCACCACACCTCTTTTCACATCTACTTTTAAATAAAATCAGAACAGCGCCTGGACTATGAAGCACGGGAGGAGCCAAGTGATGTGTGTCTGTGGTCCACATCCTGAACGCCCGTACTGCGGACATAATGAGGTGACCCAGGGCTTTCCCGTACACAGAACACACGCACGAATGGGTATGGGTGGGGGACTTATATGGGCTCATCCTGGCATTATGGTTTACCAGCAGGTTGAGGAACTCCTAGCACAGCTCCAAGTGAGACACAGCAGCTCGGGTCCTAGGAAGTCTGAGGTCTGTGAAGACTGGAGGTGGCAGGTTCACACTTACGTGGAAATGACGTGTAGTTCCCAATTCAAACGACTGTAAACAGGTTTTTACCTACTTGAATGTTTGGTGGGACAAGGCCATAGTGAAGGAAAAAGAGAAACATGGTCCATCTGTCGGCCAACAATGCCCCTCAGCGTGGAAAACAAACCGCACAAACGTTCCAGACCTCGAAAGAAAGGCTCCAGAGCTGCTGGGCCCCAGATCTCTTCATTTACCTCAGCCCGTGTTAGTGGCTGTGTTGGTGGCCGTTGATCCGCCTGTCCACGTCTGTCCATCTTTCCTGGCCACAAAGAGAATGGGGGATGGGAGTCCCCGAGTTACCCCCATCCCTGCATCCATATGCCAGGCAGCCCAAGGAAGGTCTCATTAGAGCCCGAGTCAGTCTCTCCGCACCATTTATATGCTGCATTAAATATTAAGCTAAACCCTGCTCTGCCAGCCAGGGCCACGCTTCAGAAAGCACTCACCATCTGCAAATTTGGTGACATGACCAGCCAGTTCCTGCTCTGTCAGCAGTTTAGGCCGGTTCTGATTGGGACTAATTACCTGCAGGTGTGTCCTTGGGCCCCAGGCCTGCTGATGGGGCAGCTACTGGGTTTACCTACCTACAAAAGGGCATGGCGGGTATGGGGCCAGGCTCCTAGCTTCTGCCTGCCTCCCCACTGGTCAAAGAGCTGACAGTCTCGCCCCCAAGCTGGGCCTCCCTGACCTTTTTGAGAATAAAGGAGTTAGGCCAACATATGTCCCTGTGGTCTCTTCCCTGGGGACCAGGTCTTTGCATCAGCAGATTGGAATGGCAGGACACCGAGGAAGGCCTCCTTTGGCCCACATTGGTAGTGGCCTGCGATCTGAGACATCCCTGACATTGTTCCCATCAATCCACAGAGGCCCTTCTATAACACGGTGGGTGAGACCCACAAAGGTAGAGAGAGTAGCTGCCAAGTACCCACGTCTCCATCCAGCTCTGCCTGCTACATTTAATGTTTGGAGCATTAGGACCCCAGACACTCTTGTGCTTTCTTGTTCTGAGCAGGAGCTGAGGCTAGAGGAAGGAGCTCAGAACAGGAGCCAGAAGGAAGGAGTTGAGTCTATGCTTGCCACTAAGTGCTCTTATGTTGGGGGCAGAGTCAGTGTCCTCTGTAAGCTTCGGTTTTTCTAGTTATGAAATGGGAGAATGACCATTTCTGTCGCCTGCCTTCGATGCTTAGGGGTTTGTCTTGGCTTTTCATTTCTGGTTTGTGATACTGGTGATGCCAGCAAGATCCACTGCATCTTCGGCAAGAGCTCGGTGGTGGTGATGTCTGTATTGGCGTCTGGCATCTTGTGAGGATATTTTGAGTGTACCTTGATTAGTGCTAAGCATGGTGCTTAATATACTTAATATATATCTTGGTTCTTGCATAAATGAGTCTGTTCCCTCCATCCTTGGTGTATAACACAGACTATCCCAGTGCCAGTTATCTATGGGGGAGGGTAGGGAGCAAACTCTTGGGGACTCTCAAAGGGTCCTTATTCTGCCTGCACACATCCAGAAAGAGGCTCAGGACATTTGTTGTCAGGACATCTGACTGAGGGGCAGGAAGTACAAGGGCCTGAGTGCAGTCAGGAATGTTTTCTCGTGTGTGTGTCTTGTAGTTCTGTGTGTGTGCTCATGTGGGTGTGCACACCTGTGTGTTCTGACACACGTGCATGCATAAACGTGGAGGTCAGAGGTTGATGCTGGGTGTCGTTCTCGATCCTTCTTGACCTTGCTTTTCAACTGGAGATTTTCACTGTACCCGGAGTTCACAAACTCAGCTGTGCTGGCTGGCCATGGAGCTCCGGGATTCGCCTGTCTCTGCCTACTCAGCGCGGGGATTACGGGGTGAATACTACCCCACCTTTTAAACACACAGCGTTAGGGAGATGAGCTCAGGCCCTCATGCTTGTGCAGCAAGCAATGGACAATCTCCCCCTTCTGAGAAACACTAAAAACCTCTACATTGCTTTTGGCCTGTGAACTGAGGGACTTGGACCCTTGGGGGGCAATCTTCAGGGTTGGATCCAGGCCCCTGGTGGGCGACCCCCTCATACTGAGCGACTCTGGAGCTTTTCTAAGGAGGCTTCCTGCTCAGATGTGCTCTGCTTCTCACTCAGGCTCCTGCTGGCTAGCTGCCAGGCAGCTCTGAACAACCAATTGTTCATCCTTCCATGGGGAACACCTCCTTTGACCCACTTTTTAGGAGGCGTGTGGAGGCTCATCAGACACAGCTAAATACCTCTTCCCTCAGAGTGGAGTCATAATGAAAAATGAAAGCAAGACTCTGAGAAATGTCTGTGTACCCAGGTTGCTGAAAAGGGCTGGGGGAAAAGACAGTGAAAGTCATAATACCGCATGAGAGCTGGGACCCAGTGCTGGGCCATCAGCTTCCAGTGGGAGAAAATGGGCTGTGGAAGTGGCTTCGTGCCTTGGAAAGGGTGATATCAGTAGCTACTCATTCTGTGGGGTCCCTGGGGACAGTCTCTGCCCTCACTGGGTGTGACTGCATGTGAGGGTGGTGTGGGGGTGGCATTTACAGTCAACACAGAATGAACACACAGTGCAGTTTCATAATGTCAGGAGCTTGGGGCAAAACCCAAAGGAGAGATTATCGAAAGGCTGGGTGGGGAGTGGGCTGAGGTGGTGAATCAGTCTCCCCAGAAGGCCAGCATGTGATCAGAGATGTCAGATATGAGAAGTTTTGGGATTATTTGGGGAAAACACACTTCCAGCAGAAGACACAGCCCCAGAAAGTGTCCTGTAAATGTACATATGAGAGAACAAGGGGCCTAAGGGGTGGGGCCATTTCTCAGTTCCCTCTCAACTGCCAGTTGGGCCCAGCCTATAACTCAGACCTTGGGGTTTCTCGGACTTAGTAGAAACTACCAAGCAGGGTAGTGGGACTCTTTACATAGCCCTGCACAATTCCTTACAAAACTGGGTCACCTCTGCTACCAGTGACCTTACTATCTCAAGAGCAAAGAACCTTCGTATGGTACATGCTGGAAGCTGCCTTCCGTTGAAGCCCCTTCAGGTTAGGAGCTGAGGATACTGCAGTCTAGGCTGGCATCTGTGCTGTGAACTCACACACCTAAGCATTGCCCCAGATATTTCTCAGCTTGGCATGTGCCCTTGGCCTATGTCTACCCCAAAGAGTTTTTGATGTGCATAACATGTTTTTAACACTAAAACTGTCACCTTTCATCCTGAAGATCAGAGAAAGATCCAAAATGTCCACCAGGAGGAGACATATAAAGTCCACAGTGGCTTTATGGGGAGGGCTCTTTGGGGTTATTAGTATTATGCATTTTCTGTGACTTGCGAGGCAGAGAGCACTGCACACAATAGGCTGCCTTTTGTGTAACTGTGCACTTGGACACTATAAATGCATGCTTGTATTTGTGCATCCTACACCCTGGAAGGCACCTCAGGCACACACGACCAGGTTTAAGCACAGAGTGTGAAAAGAGTACGTTATTATTGAGCCATTTATATCTGCAAAGATGTTAGTGTTGTGTGTGCGTATGCACACACATGCACACGCGCGCGCGCGCACACACACACACAAGCCATGGCACTCACATGCAGGTCAGAGGACACTCCCCTGGAGTGGGTCTCTCCTCCCAGCCATACGGAAGTTCTAGAGATTGAACTCAGGTCACCAGGCTTGCTTGGCAAGAGCCTTCACCCACAGAACCACCTTGAAATCCCTGTTTACATTTTTAAGCTTCTGAATGTTGTCTATTTAGCAACTACCAAAATAGTCTAAAAGTGGCCTCAATAAAATCAGAGGATTAGACCTAAAGAATAAAACACCTCTCTTAGCAGGGCAGTGGTGGTACACACCTTTAGTCCCAGCACTCAGGAGGCAGAGGCAATGCAGATCTCTGTGAGTTTGAGGTCAGCCTGGGCTACAGAGTGAGTTCCAGGACAGCCAGGGCTACCCAGAGAAACCCTGTCTCAAATAACACCTCTCTGGAAAGCTTGGTGGACTTGCTCCTCTTGGGTCAACATGGGGCATGTGGAAAGAGACCCACCTCCCCTTTGATGCCCCAGGAAACACCTACCTGGCCCTCCAGCTTACCTGACCTGCTAGCACTCTCTGGCAGTTGGGTTTCCAGCCCCGCCTACTTCCTCTGCCAGGCCCCTCCCATTCCCTTTGCTAGCTGCCCAACACCCTCCAGCTGTCATGAGCCTTTGCAGTAGCAGTGAACTCTTTCTTTAGGTCACCACCTAGACAGTGCTGGCTCAGACTAGACTGCTGTATAAAACGATTTAATGCCCAAGATGGAAAGTCTCCTCTTTCCCTGCAACGTCGGCCTGTTTGCCTTCCAGAATGATTTGGGGCAAATCCAGTTGAATTTAAAATGCTTGTTTCCGCATCGGTAAGGGAATCCATGGCTGTCGGTCCTCGGGTTCTTAGGATCCCAGAGTTTTCAGACCACTCTGAGCCCCTAGAAGCCCAGAGGTCTGATCAGTTGAAAGGCAAATTGAAACACAGGCTTTTCCATAGTTAACACACACATTGAAGAAATGATGCTTTGCTTTTAGGCTAGCCCAGTGTTCCCAAGAACCATTTGTTGAATGAATGAATTAATATTTGCGTAAAGTGTGATGTCAATTAAAAAAATTAATATCCGCTGAAAGTGTTCTACTTGCTTCTGACCTTGTATTTTGTAGGATAAAAATAAAATGAAGCTGGATGGCCCTCCTGGTAATGTACTGGTAGATTTTTTATTTTTTTACACTGGCAGGCAGCTTGGAGGTTACCTTTCCAAATAGCCTTCCAGTGGGTCTCTGGGCCTCCAGCTTCCTGGCGCGCCCCGCTGTGACCCATCCTTCTAAAGCAGTGACTTCATTAGCCGGTTCTGGCCAGAGAGCTTCCAGACCTTCTCCCTGTGTAGAGAACAAAGCTCCTGCTGATTTGTAGAGGTACCGCCTTGTATCGTTCACTCACTCATTCCTTCGTTCCTCCTGCCAACAAGACTTGGGTCTCCCTGCCTGTCGGCCTGTGTGGGGCCTGAGGTATCAGCACGCTCAGTCTGATGGTGGAGGCACACATACAAACCTGTACAAGGCAGAACAAAGCAATGGGAAAGTGTCAGATTCCCGGGAGACCCTGTGCACGCGTGCTTGTGGTGGGGCGTGGGGGTGGGGTGGGAGCGTATGTGCCTTCTCTTTGGCCAAGGATTCGAAGAACGGTTTTGTGAGGATGCAGTGTTATCTAAGGGAAGCCATGTTTCTCTGCTCTCAGGGGTTAATTTTTCATCACTTCTGTCTGTCTGTCTGTCTGTCTGTCTGCAAATAGGATCTTGTTATGTATGACTAGTCTGGAATTTACTATGTAGAACAGGATGCTCCTACATTAGTGGACTGTCCTTCTGATTCTGCCTCCCAAGTGCTGGAATTTCATGCCACCATGCCCTACTTACCGTGCCTCTTTCTTCAAAGTTCAGGGTTTTTTTTTTTTTGTTTTGTTTTGTTTTTTTTTTTGGTTTTGTTCCTTGGTTTTCTACGACACGGTTTCTCTGTGTATCCCTGGCTGTCCTTGAACTTGCTCTGTAGACTAGGCTGGCCTTAAAACTTAGGGATTCACCTGTCTCTGCCTCCTGAGTGCTGGGATTGAAGAAGGTGCCTGGGTTCCCTCAGCTGGAAGTGGGAGGGGTTTTCACCTGCTTGCTACCCCGCCACTGCCCTACTTTTGATAGCACTGAGCTCCCTGTCATCACAGGACCCTGGACAGAGCCTCCTGTGTTCTGAAGCACAGGCTGGCCCTGAGGCTGTGAAACCTGAGCACATGGCATGGTGTCCGTAAGACTCTAGAGCAGTCTGCCTGCCTTCGCCCTGCAGCTAGATGATTGAGGGCTGGGGGACCCCTGTTTTCAGCTGCTTGTGTGTGAGCCTCAGTTCCCTCCAGACACAGGAGTAGGACCTTGCTGTGCGACCAGAATATCTGATAGAACCACCTAAGGGAGGAAAGACGCATTGCCCCATGGTTTCCGAGGTATTGCCCCATCCTACGGGGAGAGCATGACTGAGAAGAGCAGGTTCACACCATGGCAGCCAGGAAGCAGAGGACAGCAATGCAGGGCGAAGCCATGGCACGGCACACCCCGAGGACATGCCTCACGGGGCTCATTTTTTACGACTAGGCCTCCTTTCTCCGCCTCCCCACAATGCTGTCATGTATGAATCTGTCAATGGATTCCTCCATTCTTTAGGCCAAAGCCCTCAGGAAACACCATCATAAATGCCCTCAGAGGCAGGCTTTACTGATCTCTTAGGTATTTCTCGGTAGACTCCAAGGGACGATTAAGATGAACTATCACGTGAGTTGGTCTTGAAAGGCATGGCACTCCCTCCTGGGCTATTTAGGTCTTATTTCAAAAATCTGGATCTCAGGAAACTAGCCTGAGGCAGAGGCAGAGGCAGACTTTGAGGTCTTCACACAAAGGGATAGCTGCCATGGAGCCAGGGACTCTGGTTTTCTATTCTAGACAACTCCTGTGTCTTAGTTCCTGGTTGTTGCTATAGCAGGTTCCCTCAGTGCCTATCTCAGTGGTTAAAACATGGGCGCCTGGATTCAGGCCTGTATTTTCACCTTCTTCCGTCTGGCCACACTGGAGCCCTGGCTCCTGCCGGCCTCCTGACTAGGATGCCCTGTTGTTTACCCAGAGGTGGTAGACAAGTGTGAAAGGAAGAATGGCTGTCTTGGAGTCGGGTCAGACCACACCCTTGGCCTCTGTCACTCCTATGGCTCTGAGAACATCTCCCCTCTCCGGCCATCGCTTTTCAGGCATCTTAGGGATGGGAGTCCCAGTCCCAGCCAGTCCCCTCACTCTAGGGCTATAGTGAGGTGTCCCTGGAGACAAGGCAAATGTCCCATAATCTGTAAGCACTGTGCCCATTCCTGCGAGCCTACCGAGAGCCTGGCACCCTGCCTGCACCAGGTGTTCCAGGTTTGACTCCTAGAAGGAAGATGAAACCCGACCAGGGCTTTGCCGATAAAACACTCCCACCCTGGGGCCTGGGAACCAGCTGACTCTCCCCATGTGCCTTCAGCACAGGTCTTTTGGGAGCAGTCTGTGTGTGCGTACGTGTGTGTGTGCATGTGTGTGTGTGTGTGTGTGTGTGTGTGTGTGTGTGTGTGTGTTACTTTTTCCAAGAAGCACTCCCTCCCCCTGACTGTCCCAGTTAGAAGTGATGCTCACTCATCTGGGCCCTGTTTCCAATCCCCTCTGCCTCCTCCAATCCAGCCTGGTGCACGGCTTGGAATACAGTAGGGACTCAGGGGAGTAGAAGACAAGTGGATAGATGAGCCATGGTGATTGGTTGTTGCTAATCGCCCCTCACTCCACCCTGCTAGGTCATGGTCAAGGTTATTGATATAATTCACACACACACACATACATATCTTCTGTGAGCAAAGAGGCACATTTGATTTTGAGATAATATCATAATTATTATTTCTTTCCCAATCCATTGGCTTCTGCTATCTGGCGCCTTCACTCCCCACCCTGCTGCCAATGTTCCAAGCCCAGGGAAAAAAAAAAGCCTCTCTAATTTATCTCTATTAGCTTTTATTTTCATTATCTGAGGCTGTAGGACTCCTACACTCTGAGAATGTCTATGAAGGCCTGGCGAGGTTGCAGTCAGCCCGAGTCTTGGGGTGCCCTCTATTTATTGGACGGGCCTGTCTTCTTTCCTTAGGGATCTCTCTGTATGTGTCTATTGTGTCTTGTCCAGGATGGTGTCCCTGTACCTCCTGGAGGGAGTTGGCAATCTGTGTGAACTCTGGGGCCAGGCCTCTCTCTTGAAAGATAGTCTTAATTTTGAACAGACAGAGGCACACCCAAGTTAGGGGCCAGTCGACCTAAAGTCACCCCTAGGGAGGAAACACACATGTGCCTCTGCCCTGCCCCATGCCAGGCAGTGTTCTCAGTCTTTTGGTTTATATTGACTTGCCCAGTCGGCATCTCATTCTGGAAAGGGGTTTTTCTCACTGTCTCCACTTCGCTGTGTGACAACAGGCACAGGGGGAGGTGCATAGAAATTCACGGAATGCCATACAGCTTGTAAACGGTTGAGTCAGGATCCAAGTGCAGACAGCCAGGCTACAGAGGCCACGCGCTTGACCACGGAGCCTCTCGCCAGGCCTGCTGTGCTTGTGACAGACAGGAAGTGCGGCAGAGGAGATCTCAGTGGGGCAGACCGCAATCCAGGGGACAGAGCACACACAAAGCAGACGACCAATGTCCCTTTTATCTTGGGAAACTGTATTTGCTATTTTTCTCATCATTGACACAGTGCCTGAGCAGAGCAACTGAAGGAAGGGTAGGCTTACGTTGGCTCACTATCTCAGAAGGATTTCCATCTGCCACCATGGGGAAGGTACAGCAGAATATGCGGCTGGTGGGAGATGGGCATGGTGAGTTCCTCACACTGTGGTTTAGACAGGAAGCAGAGGACACAGGCTGGAACCAGGAGTGGGTGGACTCTCCGGAGACCAGCTCCTACTAAGCTACTTCTCAGCCATGCCCTGCCTCCTACAGCCACAAGCTGGACCCAGCCATTCAAAACATGAGCCTGGGAGTGGGGGGCAACTCAGACTCAAGTCATAACAGAAACTTGGGCCCTCTCCATATTAGCATATTCTTATCTGGGCCAGGCAACCTGGAGATGTTCAGCAATACCGGGAGGCTTAGCTTAGCCCCTGGAAGACTTCCCCACCGCATAGACTGTCTTCCAGTAAGAGGATCCCACACCAATCCAGCAGCTGCTACTAGACCCAAACTTTATTTCATTCTTTTGTTTTGAGGGGGAAGCAATAGAGAGCTGATTATCACTATGTCCCTCTGCCAACTTTCTGGCCAAGCCTGTGAGGGAGTGCTCATGACTGTGGGTTTGGTTCTCTTCGGATGTATTCCCAGATCATTACCTTCAAGCCGAGACGGCTTCCTGTGCCCTTATCCAATATTGCTCTTCCTGGCTGAGAGGACCAAAGAGGCCAAGTGCAAGAGTTAGACCTTGAGGGGTCGTAGAAAACCCCAGCCGGGTACCTGATAAGACTAACAGGAAGATCCATGGGATGGGAAGGCCGGCTGGTCTCGCTAACTAGAGCCTTCAAATTTTATTCCAAGTCTCCTCTTCTAGACTCCCATCTCCATGCACGATCGAAGTGGTTGGGTTTGGGGTGAGGTTGGCGCGAAGGGCCAAGAGGAGAACAGTTAAGGGTTCCACCAACTGGTCGGACTGGGAATATTTTAGCGGCCTTCACTACCTGGAACACCAGCTCTGGTGTTATTACTAAGGGGAGCAGCGTTGACAAGGACGGCCAGGGTAGGGCTAGGTGATGAAAAGATTCTGCTCGGTTCATTAGTTCAAAATCTCTTCCGGATGGAGGAAGAGGTTCCCAAAGGAATCAGCCCCGAGGCTCTGGGTTCCACGTGTGTTTGCCTAGTCCCCAGAACTCCCAGTTCAGGTCTGGGGGGTCCTGTTTCAGCTGCTCCTTTCCGTGTTCTGGGGGCGGGGCCAAGTGGCCAGCCTCTCTGTGACTGGAGCTCACCTGCAGCAGGAAGTGATGGTGTCTGCCTGGCACCCTCTCGGGTGAATCCCTTCTTTGACCTTTGTGATTATTCCTGTTCAATCTCCCCTCATGTTTTCCCTCCCCGCTTTGAGGTGCTCAACTCCTGCCCCCTCTCTAGGGTATTAAGGATGTGAGTGAAATTGATGACCAAGATGCCTCGGGTCTTTATGATGATGAATGACTTTCACTGCCAAAGCTTTTATTGTCTGTGATTTGGGGAGAAGGAGAACTGATATATCAAGGCTGCCTGTCACACCATTTAATACAGTTATAAATCCTGACGTCACTAACTGGTGGTCAGGAGCTGGAGTGTTCCCCTGGCCTCCACTTTGCAGAGCCTTTATGGATTTTTATCCTCCTTGCCCCTTACTTGGCTTGACTGTCACAATTGTGTTGGCAGGAGGTGGGGGGATGGGCACATTGAGGTGGTGATTTTAAATATCTCAGGGACACTCTGGTCTAGGGAGGAAATGGGAACTCTTCCTTCACCTATGGTCTCAAAGAAGCCAGTTAAGAGCCCTGGGTTCTAAGATGAGCAAGAAATTCCTCACTGGGACAGCACCTAAAGCCTACTCATACATACTCTCTCACCTCTGCACTGCCGGCCACGGCTTTCTTAGCGACTCAGCATCCGCTACCTGCTGGCGCTCCTTCCCTCCCAGAGGGCAACAGGAAAGCCTTAACTTTTGATTTACAGAAGGAGAAACTGGGGCTAAGCAAAATGAAGTGTTGGTCCTCGTGGGCCACACACCAAGTGGATACCAAGGGAGCTCCCCCAGGGTGAAGCCACGGAGCATCTCCATCAAGTTTGGGGCACCTGCCTAACGGTCAGTCCTAGGGAGAGTCCTTGACCTCTGCTTTAAGAGCCTGGGAGGGATTTTAAATTTTCTAACCCACAGTTTCCACACCTAGAAACAAGAAGAGCTCTCTCTTCATAGATTGTTGGAGGGGTCACGTGGGGTCATGGATATACCTTTCCTAACAAGCTTCTGGGACCTCAGAAGAAAACGTTTTTAAAGACTGGAGGGACAGTGAGAGAGGCATGCACTCTGGAGCCAAGGAGGGCCACCTCTTCCTTCCCGAGGTGTGGAAGTGGCCAGGGGAAGCTTCCTGCAGACACCTACACTGGAGCCTTGGAAGGGGAGGAAGTAGCCAGGCTGGGACAAGCTTATAAGCAGAGGGAATAGTGTGGTCATGGCGAGGGAATGTACCAGAAAGGAGATAAGCAGATGGAGGCGAGGGAGGAACAGGTCACGGGGGCTCCCAGGGAATTGGCTCAGAAGTTAAGGTACCTCCAAGGCTTCTAAATAGCAAGTGGCGTCCTGTAGGACTCTTTTTTTTGGGGGGGGGATCTTGGCAGAGGACATACGTAATGAGGATGAGACATAGCAAGAAGCTTTGATTGGGTGACAGAGGTTGCAAACTCTCAAAAGAGAAAGGGCGAGGACCTGGGCCAACTGTAGTCGTGTGGGTTAAGGAGGAACAATAAGGCTAGAGATGGCTGCAGTCCAGCGGGGTTGTGGGGGGAGATAGCTGGGAGATAAGTCAGGGAAGCTCCCTGGTTGGAGCAGAGAGACTAGGTAGATGAGGAAGCACAAAACAAAAACCCCTGTCCACATGGGTTCAAAACCCCAGCACTTCACCCAGACTGAGCCTAGTGGCGTGTCGGGGAAGATGCTCTCTGAGCTAATGGGCCCTCAGTCTCGGCTCTGTGCCAAGCATGGTGCAGGCACTCCCAGGGAACGGTGACAGGGTCCCCAGTGACTATTGGAGGTAGTAGGCTCGAGTCTCCTAGTGAGCAGCTGTCCCAGCAGGCTCAGAAGTGCTAGAATGGGAACTTGTGTGCTGGACTCTGAGTGTGCTCAAGACAGGGAGTGTGGGGGCAGGGCTGCCTTACCTGCGGAGGCGTCTGCCCAAGGGGAGATGCTGAGGGCATCACAGAGTGACGTGAGGAAGAACAAGTTGTCTGTGGTGTGGAACGAAAACAACGCTTCTATCAAAATGTTTGGGGAAAGGGCAGTGGGCACCTGACTCTGAACTGGAAGCACTGAAGAGCCACAGGCACAGCCTTCTTCAGGAGGCTGGAGCCGCAATGGGGACCTCTGTTGTGACCAGAACTGGCTATGACGATATTCCCTAGTCCCCAGCTGGAGGCTATTGCAGGAGAGGTGGGTGGACCTGTGCCGGAGTGCCCGAGGCGGGCCCTCTCATCCAGGGGTGCCACCAGAGCCCGCTGGATGCCCTCATTATGCCTCTCATGTGCTGGGGAGAGACAGGAGCATTGCTGGCTGCCTCCTGCTGGTGTGTGGAGCGCTGGGCAAACCACATGAGATCCCATCTCGCGCATAATGTGCAACCGAGGACAAAATTAGATTGAGAAGTAAATGGAGCCGAAAATTTCCGAAGCATTTCCCGTCAAGAAGCTGTGTGATTGCATGTTTTAATTCTCTGCATTTGGGTGGGGATGGTTGGAGAGAGAAAGGGACTTGGATGGGGGTACCTCTGGGTTCCTGGGACCTGAAGGCCAGAGGGGAGAAGGGATGCCTTTTGTGCCTATGACTTGAGACTCCACGCAGCTCCCTCTGACTTACAAAAATGTTCAAACTGAGTAGATTTGCTCCTTTTTGGGGCTAAGGATACTGGGAGTGGAAGCTGCCTTGCCTGGGGTTGTGTAAATAGTGTGCAGGCAGCAGGACCGCCAGTTACCGTGTGATGAGCTTTCAAACTCAAGGTGCGTGCTGAGTGTGCACAGCGGCACACACCTATAACCCCAGCCTTTTGGAGACTGGGGAAGTGGGATCTTGAGTTTGAGGCCATCCCGGACTACAGAAGGAGCTCCAGGTCAACCAGGACCACATAGCAAGGCTCTGTCTTAAATGCCTAACCCCTCCCAAAGCAAAGCCTAACTCACACTGACGTCACACTGGAGAACCTCTTCCCTCTCCCTCTCTGCGCGCGCGCACACACACACACACACACACACACACACACACACACACCTTCTTCTTCTTCCTCTAGTTCCAACCCTGGAAGTTTCAGGAGGCAAAGCCACGGCTTGCTCACATTTGCAGGTGTATGAAGTGAGGTTGGGGGGACTAAGGAGAGGGCGCCATCAGAAAGTGTTTGCCACGCGAGTGGGAAGGTCTGATTCTATCCCCAGCACACACATGAAAAGCCTCGAGTGGTGCTGAGTTCTTGTAATCCCAGAGTCAGGGAGGAAGGGACAAACCCACCTCTGATGCCCACTGGCAAGCAAGTCCCGGGCCCCACTAAGGAATTTTGTTTCAAAAGGAAAAATTAAAATAAAAGGTAAGGCCAGTGAGACAGTGAGATGGCTCAGCCAGTAAAGGTGCTTCTCACTGAGTTGGTCGACCTGAGTTCAATCCCTGAGCCCTACATGATGGAAGGAGAGACCCAACTCCTGAAAGTTGTCCATTGATGTTCACACATGCACTGTGCTGCACACACACACACACACACACACACACACACACACACACACACACAAGCAATTAGGAAAAAAAGTGTGTAGGTTCTCCTGAGGAACACCAGCAGAGGTTGATTTCTGGCTTACACACAAGCAAGCACACTCATGTGCACATGCAAGATCGTGCATGCATGCATGCCCTCAGGGACCCACCAACACAAAATAAACAAATAAGTGAGGCTTAGTGGCACGGTGTTGTTTGCTGGTAGCATAGCGGCAGAGGGCAGTGGCAGAGCTTGCTCTGTCAGGTTTCTCTGTGTGTTACCCCATCTCTCCCTGTTCAGTGACCTTGAGAAGGCTCCAGAGACTCTGCTTACATGGCTGTGTGTCTGCAGAGTCCAAGAAGATACCAAGATTCTTGGGGTTGCTGCCAAAAGAAACAAAACAAAACAAATAAAATGCTTTCTGGCTCATTTCATCTGGGACCCAAGCCCCAGACTCTGAGAGCAAGTAGGAACGCTGTGAACATACCTGCTTCTCTGGGAGGGGAGGGCCATGCTCCGGCTGCCTGCAGTGCTAGCCTAGCAGTGTGATTTAATGGGTGTTCTCTGCAGCACATTCATTTGCTATGCCCCTTAGGAGGTGCCCCAGCATGGCAGGCTTGGTTTTCTTTGGCGAGCAGCACACCTGCCCAACCCTCCTCTCACTCTTGGTGGTTGCTTACCAAGGCTGGCCTTACTCATTGGATTGGGGAAAGAGATGAAGGAGAGAGTAGGTTGTGTCAGATATCAGCATTGCCCAGATGTGCCCACCCCCCAGGCAGGGCTCTGTAACACTGACATCTAGACCTCAGGATGTGACAAGGACAGGTTGTGGGGCTGGTTCAGGGGTGGACCCGAGTCCCTTGCAAGAGATCAATGTGTATCCGTGATGTGGACCTTTACCTACTGGCTTTTTCTTGAGTCCTTCGATATTTCTGTAGTATTATTTTATCTCCTGGGTAAGCAAACCAGGGCTCTGGGTTCAAAGGCAGGATGTTCCAAGAGGGGAGTGAACATACCTGAGGTATAGTAGGGGAGTGGTGGGCTTTCTCACTCTCCGGCCCAGGCTGGTTCTGCCCCAGTGGGCTTTGCATGTGATTCTCCAGCTCTGACCTCACTCCTTAGCTTGTAAGGACCAGCAGGCCCCTTCCACCATGCTTGATCTATGCTAGCCTAGAGCAAAGGCCTTGGTGGCTAAGAGTACAGGCTGCTGGGGTCCTAAATCCAATCCTCATCACTCCTAACCTGGTCCATTTTCTGCCTATGCAACCTTAGGCAAATTACTAAATCTGTCCCAGCATCACTTGACACCTACATTGATGTGCTAGGTGTAAAACCAGCCTAACTGATACTTAGGACATTTGCACAGGCTTTATGTGTATGAAGTCTTCGTTCTTGTTTACCAGTCTAAGTTTGTAGATGAAGGAACTGATGCACGCCCAAGGCTGTCAGTGGCAGGAACTCAGCACCTCAATAACAACAGCACTGGTTACTCTCTGCCGTAGGAATGTGGGGATGACTGAATGGCACAAGGCACTCAAGTAAGAATGTCTGATAGACAGTGGGAGCTCCCCAATGCCCACACTGCTCTCCAGCCACCATGCATGCTTGGTGCAGGCTCTCCGGCCACAGTGCATGCTCGGTGCAGGCTGTCCAGCCACAGTGCATGCTCGGTGCAGGCTGTCCAGCCATCGTGCATGCTCTGCATAGGTTCTCCAGCCACCGTGCATGCTTGGTGCAGGCTCTCCAGTCACAGTGCATGCTCTGTGAAGACTCTCTGGCCATAGTTAGTGCACACTCAGCGGAGGCTCTGCGGCCATAGTGCACGCTCAGCACAGGCTCTGCGACCACAGTACACACTCAACGTGGGCTCTCTAGCCACAGTGCATGCAAAGCACAGGCTGCATCACTGTGGGACAGGGGTGAGTGGCTCCCAAGGCTCTGCACACTGGAAGAAGCAGTGGGTCCCTCTTCACTCAGTGGCTCCAGTTCTACCATCACCTGATGCACACAGGTCCCAACCTGGCAAAAGCCCAGCACAAAGAGGGTATGTGTAAGGAAGGGCTGGTCATGTGGAGAGTGGGCCGCAAGGGTGGCCCACAACTCTGTCTCAAGCCTCCTGACTGTCCCAGCAAAGAGGAGCTGTGTGAAAACCCTAAGCGGTCCTGTAGCACCCGTGCCACTATAAGACGGTACACGAGCCGGGAACCGGGCTGAGAGACTTAAAAACACATAGACAGAGACAGACAGAGAGAGACACGGACACGGGCCACCCTTGATACAAGAATGCCAACCTTTATTGTGCTCAGGGGCAGCTTATATAGGGATCCTTAGCCACGCCCAGCTCTCAGGATCTTTCAGCTGCAGGCTCATCAGGCTCAGAGCAGCTGCAGGCTCATCAGGCTCAGAGCAGCTGCAGGCTCATCAGGCTCAGAGCAGCTGCAGGCTCATCAGGCTCAGAGCAGCTGCAGGCTCATCAGGCTCAGAGCAGCTGCAGGCTCATCAGGCTCAGAGCAGCTGCAGGCTCATCAGGCTCAGAGCAGCTGGAGGCACAGGTGTTTTGCTCAGTTCACTGCGGCAGACAAAGAAAATCAAGGGGCCAGGGATCTGCAGCTCCTAACAGAGCTGTAGCCTCTCTCTCCCCCAACTGGCTGTGCGTAAAGACAAGAGGCTGTTGCCTTTCCAAAGTCTAGTAAGTGGCACAGTTGGAGTTTGGGTCCCAGTAGGTTGAGTATCTAGAAAATTCTTTTAACTAAGTATGCACTTAGCCATATAAGTGTTGAGGCCCAATGGAAGGTTTGCCAAGTGACCTGGCATAAGCAGAATGGCACTTCTGAGACCAATATGGGCAGACTGAGGGTAACTGCAGGGTCAGGGAGCCATAGGTGACAACAGCGGCATCATGAGTGGACATGCTGGGTTGGGCAGTGTTGTGTGCAAACATGTTTGTTTCATCCGTGTGACAATACTATGGGGCAGACAGAAGGTTCTTCATTTTATGAATTTGAAGCTGGAATGTGGAGAAGCAGCTTGTTTGGCTATCAGACTTGGATCCAGGAGCTTAATGGAGACCACAGTCCTAGGCCTTTGTCCCTAACCACCATGCCTTGCCACCTACCTTGAACAGATGGAATGTTCTTGAATCTAGACAACATCTTCCTGAGAACTCTGTTTTCTGTGCCTTCGTTTTTCCATTTAGCAATAACGTATTAGATACAGATGCCATCTTCCAGAAGGACAGGCTGTCCTACAACCTTAGATCTGGGGAGTGTGTTCTACAGCAGCAATAGCTACTAGGAGTGGGCAGAGCATTATGGGAAATAGGTGGCAGCAGTCCTGGCAGCCCTGGGCAGGAGGACACTCAGCAACTTTGTCCTCTTCGGTCTAGGCTAGCAACTGTGTGATTCTGAAACATCAAAAGACCAAAGGGAGTCAAGCATGGTGACCCACATCTGTAATCCCAGCACACGGGGATCAGGAGTTCAAGGCCACCCTCAGTAACATAGTGAGTTTGAGGCCAGCTTCTCTCTCAAACAAAACAAACAAACAAACAAACAAACAAAAGAGGCGAAGACATAGTTTAGTTCTCCAGCATCTTGGAGATGACTTGGTCTGGACAGGAAGATATAGGAGAAGGGGTGTGGTTGACACCTATCAGCAATCTAACCTCATAGAGGTGTGTCTTGGTACCACCCCCTGCAAAGAATTTTTCACCATCTGTTAATGACAACTATGAGGTGGGTGGCTTACCAGACTTCTTTGTCTATACAAGTCTTGGTAAGAGATGCACAGCCAGGCTAGAAGGCAAAACATGGCCTACTTCTGACGACCTCACCCAAGCTTATCCTGTGACTAGGCATGACTGATCCCATGCTACAGCAGTGAAGACTTGGGAGACTGTGGGCAGTCACTGGTATTGCCACTAATTATCCTGACTCCTGAGGTTTGGGCTCTGTATCTGCTCCTATTATTTTCCTATCTCCAAATGTGATGGTTAATACGGATTGCCAGCTCCACTGGCCCTAGGGTCATGCCCGAGCAGACAAACCTCCAGGCTTGTTTGGGAGCAGTGTGCTGGATGGGATGACCCACCTTAAGTGTGGGCAGTACCATCCCGTGGGCTGGGGCCCTGGACTGGATAAAAGCAGAGCCGAGCTGAGTACCAGCATCCATCTCTCTCTGGTCCCCACTGAGGAAGTAATCTGTCAAGCTGCTTCATGCTCTGCCACTGTGACTTCTTGCCACGAGGGATGGTACTCTCAACCAGTGAGCCGTCAGGTTGCTTTTTCCAGGTATTTTGCTACAGCAATAAGGAAAGTAATCAACACAGTGTCCTTGCCACTTGCCTGTCACTCTTCCTAATGGCAACGTGAGCAGGCCAAAAGTCTCCTTCCCCATTTTTTAGTCTGCTGTTCATAATATATTAGTGGGAGCCTGGGAAACCAAGCCACCAAGTCTGTCGGAGCGATGTGCCTCTGAAGATTAGCTTTTCCAGAGTTGAAGGCAGGAAGGACTCAGAACAGGCCTTAGACCTTTCTTTTGGCTGTTCATAGCCACACGGAAAGAGGCTGACATTGTCGACTGGGGCATTCCAGGCAGGTGGGACAGGCCACCACTGAGCATTGGATACTGGCATGGACAGGCCTGATGAATTTTGGATAAGTATTTGTTACTTGTATAAGTGACATGGCCAGGATGCTCTTGGCATCACGAGGCCATGCTGGAAAGCAAGGACTTTCTCCTATGGCAGCTCAGTTCCAGAACAAGGGACAGCAACTTCATGAGTCTTAAATATCGTTCTCCTCTAGACTGTGAGTGGACCCCTTGGGGAATGGACAGTGTCTGACTCTTAAGAAAAAAAAGTTAATTTTAAATGAAAATGTTAATTTTGAATAGAAGGTAATACATTCATGTGATTAAATATTTAAACTGTAGGGGAAAATGTAAAATGAAAAATAAGCTTCTTCCTTGCCAACCTCAGCTTTGTTGTTCAGTTTTGTGTAGACGTATCACCTTAACGTCTTATTTGTCTCTTAGCACATGGCTCTTATCCATTAGTTTTTACTGGCAGGGATAAAACTATATAGTACAGAATACTTTTTTGCATTTTGTTTTATACATTTAATAATATATGTTGGAGATCTTTCCATAATCCCCACATTCGAATTCCTTCTCTGTCCTTTCTTCTAATTAAATGCAAGTCTTGGTGCGTTTTGCTGCATATCTCCACGGTAAAGTCTCAGAATCAGAACTGCTAGTTAAAGGGAAGGTGCATTTTGTATTTTGCAGTTTATCTATTGAAACCAGATATATGGGATGGATGCATGGGGTGGGCAGGGGGGTTAAGGGTGTGAAGTCAGAGCCTCAGTTAACATGCATCTCACCCTGTCTTAGTTAGGGTTGTTATTGCTGTGAAGAGACACCATGACCACAGCAACTCTTATAAAGAAAACACTTAATCGGGGCTGGCTTGAGGTTCAGTTCATTATCATCATGGCGGGGAGCATGGCACTGTG
This sequence comes from Myodes glareolus, assembly GCF_982192425.1. NCBI lineage: Eukaryota > Metazoa > Chordata > Mammalia > Rodentia > Cricetidae > Myodes > Myodes glareolus. The sequence goes on from NC_142041.1 coordinate 30,764,642, forward strand.
CAGGCAGATGTGGTGCTGGGGTGGTAGCTGAGAGTCCTACATCTTGCAGGCAACAGGAAGTTGACTGAGACACTAGGGTTATCCTGAGCATAGGAGACCTCAAAGCCCAGCCCCACAGTGACACACTTCCTCCAACAAGACCACACCCTCTCCAACAAAGCCACACCTCCTAATAGTGCCACTCCCTATGAGATTATGGGGGCCAGTTACAGCATAACTACCACACACCCTTACTATCTGAGTACTTTATTTCAAACTAAGGACTGCAAAGGTTCCATCTCCCAGAGTGGTTGTGATGCTCAGATAGAATGTGCACAGAGCCCCTGTGCTTGGAGCTCAGTAAGAGCTACATGCATGATGTTTTGGTTGTTACAAGGGCTGTTCTCCTGTCTGAGTTCTCTGGGGCACTCAGGAGCATCACTGAGCAGATTTCAGATACTGCATGAATGAGTGACTGGACCAGCCTTGTGGCTCCTCTTTCTGCAAACACGAACCCCTCCTCTCCCTGACAGGACTGGTCTTGGCAGAAAGGCCCAGAGCCACTGGTGTGGTGGGGCTGCTTGTTGGCCTTGCCAGTCAGAGCTCTGCCTTCTGCCTTTCATTGTGTTGGACCAACAGTCACCAGTGAGACAAGAGGAAGCCCCAAAGGTGCACAAAAATATCAACTAAGTTCCGCATCTGTTCTAAAACTCCAGGCAGATGGAAGTCACACTCTCAAAACCAAAACACCAGGGCTCAGCAGTACATCTTACCTAGCACATGCAAGTTCTGGGTCTAATCTCCAGTACCTTCCGACCACACACACTAACTAGCCAGGTATAATAGTGCACACCTTTAACCCCAGCACTTGGAAGTAGAAGCAGGAGGATGTGGAGTTCAAGACCAGTCTCAGCTACTTAGTGACTTTAGTGTTTGGGAACAGAGGACTATCTCAAAAACCAAAACAAAATTAATAAACAAAACAAAGAAAAATCCTCAAAACACAGGATTGGGGAGAGGGCACAGCTCCCAGTGACTTCGGAGAAGTAGCTGAGGTTTGCCCAGATGAAGGGCTGGGAGGACTGGAGATGGAAAAGTAAGTGGTACCCAGCTACTTCCTGAGCGCTCGTATTTGTCCTTCTGGCCCTACAGACCCAGGCCGCACGTTTAGTCTGGCTAGTAAGAGACAGGTCAGTCAGAATTAGTTACATGTGAGAAATTAGTAATTTGGGAAAAAGAAGCATAGGCTTATTGTTTCTAGATCAACAACACTCCTACACTAACGGCTAATACGCCTGTCATTAGGAGCCCGCCAGCCCTCCTGTGATGGTTAGCTGCCACTCCTCTCAATTAGCTGGCCGCTGTAGGCCGAGATGGGTTGCTGCGGCAGGGCCCCCTGTGAAACAGCACATCTTTGATAGTGACAAGTTCCAAAGAAGAGGGACTTCTGAACAGTCCGTTTGTACATTTCGGCTGCCGGTGGGGGCTGTGAGCTAGCGCTGTGCACACTGTGTGCAGGCTCGCACGAGAGGCTGTGCCACGGGCCTTGCTCCCTCTCCAAGTCCTTGGTATTGCTCTTCCATTTCCCCCAAAGTGGCAGTTGTCCATCTCGCTAAAAACCTTCCTCCCATGCCACTGTCCCAGGCATGGTTCCTACAGCAGATAGCAAATACACTTTTGAAAGGTTAAAAACATAATCGTTTTAGTTATAATTTTTATAATAAGATACTAGGGAAAAATAACTTCCAGAGAGATGTGTACTCAGTCTATGGCACCGCAGTTCCCAGCCCAGGATCCAGTGGACCTGACTCCTTGAGCCTCTAGTGGGGATGTTGGACCACAGCAGTGTGGAGTGTGTATGGAGGGCACTTTACATAATGACCAGGAAGTAAAATCTAAAAATGCCAGGATCCCACAGTCCCCTTCAAAGACATGCCCCAAATAGCCTAAGGACCTCCCCCTAGGTCCAACTTGGCTGCAGTCTCACCATTTCTCCAGCAGTGCCACGCTGGGGACCCTTGACAGACACTGATCCAAGCCATCGCATGAATACTATACCAATAGAAAACCGACAATCTATATAGATCTGATTCTATTTGTTAACTAGTTGGGAATTTTACTGGTTCCAAGACTACTTGATAAACAGGGATGTTTCTGGATCAGAAAAAGCCTTTTTAAAACTTGTCTGTGGACTGGAGAGATGGCGCACACAGTCTGATGACCTAGAATCCATGGTGGGAGAAGAAAATCAACCTCCACAAGTTGTCCTCTGACTGCCATACACATGCTGTAACATGCATGTCCACACAAGCACTCATGTGTAAATGTAAATCATCTCATTTTATTTTGTATGTGGGTGTTTTACCTGCAGGTATGTCTGTGTACCATGTGTGTGCCTGGCATCTACAGAGGCCGTAATAGGGCATTGCATTTCCTGGAAGTGAAGTTACAGACAGTTGTGGGCCTCCGTAGCTACATGGGCACTGAGACTCAAACCCAGGTCCTCTGGAAGAGTAGCTAAGTAGCTAGTGCTCTTAACTACTGAGCCATCTCCTGAGCCCCCTAAATTTTTTTAAGAAAAAAAAAAGCCAGGAATAGTAGCACATGTCTTTAATCCCAGCACTTGGGAGGCAGAGGCAGGCAGATATCTGAGTTCGAGGCCAGCCTGGTCTACAACGCAAGTTGCATGACATCCAGGTGACACAAAGAAACCCTGCCTCAAAAGCAAACCAACAAAACAAATAAATATTTGTGGGTGGGGAATGCTGGGGATTGAACCCAGGGCCGGTGTGTGTTAGGCAAGCAGTCTATCACTGAGCTGCACTTCCAATTCCTCAAGAAAAGGATTTTAAAAATATGTCGGCATAAGAACTAGATTGAAAACATAACTGGTTAATAGTCTATGAGGCCTCTCTGCCAAACCTGGGAGATTATCTCTCTTAGCCAGTGGAAATCTGCATGTTAGCCTGTGCAGAACTCAGCTTATACATAGCTAGATGCATTCTCTTAGAAATGCAACCTTTGGTCTGCTACCAAAGAATGTCCTGAGACACTGAAGGGCTCTGTCCATGGCCCACATTTATGACCTGTTATTTAAGTTGTGAGGGATATTCCTCAACTCATAAGAGCAAGGTTTCTTGTGGCTCTTTGGCTGTGAGAAAGGAGCTTCTGGTAAGACACCGTGAGCAACCCTGAGGGAGGAAGAAGTGTCTGCTGTTGTGGTGACGCTAGAACGGGACAGGAACAAGTGAGCTGCCTTTGCACTCTTCAGTTAGGCCAAAGAGGGCCTTGGCATGGGGGCGAGGATGCCTGGGAGAAGCTGCCAGAATGGTGGGACAAAGGGAGGGACAGTGTGATGCAGGGCAAGTCGGTGTCACGGAGCAGGGGACAGAGAGTCAGGAGGGCCCAGAGGCTGGCTGGGTGTGAAGAGGAGTCTCATTTTCATAAAAATTTTTCTCACTTTGAAACCAGAGTGACAGGAAGCTAAGACTGTCACCCACAGAAATGAATAGGCAGGGTGGCCCCCGGAAGCTGACTGACTCCCACCCCTGTCTTCCTGGGTGCTGTCGTGCTTTGCTTGGCCTCCTCCATCAGGGGCTCTCTGGCGTTTTCCTGGTCCTGAGCAACAGTCCTGACTCAAGCCAGGCCTGGCAGTGGATGGAGCTACTACTGATGAGGTGGCCCAGATGGGACTCCAGGACCCTGTGCATGGGTAATGGTGGGAAATTGGAAGTCTAGGGACTAAACATTTGGACGTATTTTCTTTGTTCTTCAGGATATATATTTATTTTAGTTTTGTTTTTTAAATTTTAAAATAAATTTCATTATAAATGCTTGCAAAATAATTATGTTTTTAAATTTTAAGATCACATTAGTTATTAGCATTGACATAGTCAAGATATTCCAAATGAAAGGAAACTATGTGAAAAGCAGGACACCCCCTACTCCTAGCTGTCTGAGCAGCCCCATCTCCTTCAGGAGGTTTCATTCCTGGACACACGGCGAGACTGACTTTTAACCTCTTTTTACCAGGTGCAGCTCAGAGGCTCTGGGGCGGCCGGGGGGACTGTGCGCTGGTATCAGGCAGACACTCTTGGCAGCAGCCAGCAGCACCAGCCTCTCTATTTGTCCCAAGACAGAGGACACCAACTCATAGGGTATTAGCATGGGAAGAACCTTTTCCAACTGGTTCCACCGTAGTCCTTTATAGCTGGGGTGGAAGGAGAGACTACATGCAGAGCCCTCCTTCCTGTCTACCCGGGGTCGTCAGGACCAAGGACAGCAGCCCCTCTCTTGGCTTCCTGTCCACTCACCCCAGCCCAAACCCATCCACAGTTAATGACTGCTTCTCCATTGAGAATGGAGTGGCGCGTCCGTCCTGTCTCTCCCTCCCACTTGCCATCAGGTAGGTGGAGGGGGAGTTGAGTCTGTGTCCCGTGGCATTCAAAGTGAAGGCTTTGAACACTGTCAGAGTAATGAATTCTGCAAGGGCTTGAAGCAAGGGCTGGAGGATTTTTGTGTCATGTGTCTAAGAGTGACAACCCCCAGTGGTTAATTACTGCCACACAATGAGAACCGAGCTGGTAGCAAAATGAGATAAGTTCATTATGAGCTAAATTTGAAGTTAATTGGATTCAACCTCCCCCCCTCCGATTAGTATACACACAGTCTACCTAGGAAGGGGCTGGATGGAAGAAAAAGTTGTATCTGAGCAAAAACTGGTAAGCAAGGTCTGGTCATTTTATAGAGGTAACAAGGAAGAGCCTCTGAGATGTGGGTAAGAGGGAGCCATGGCTCTTTCGGCCGAGCAGACCCGAATCATTGGGTTCAGATCATCTTGACAGGCATTTTCTGCACCTCCTTCCGACCAAGGTAGGACAACAGTAGCTCTTGATCTCTGGAGAGTTCCAGTCCAGAGGCAGAAGGAGGACAAGAGTCAAGGTGTGGGGTTGGGAGGGGGCGTTGAGGGATCTGGTGTCAGAATGTCCAGGGTTTGGGTGTGGCTCCATTACTTACCAACTGTGTGAACTTGGACAGATGCCTAAACCTGACCTCTGCATCCTCATTCTCGTGTCTGGAAAATGGCCAGCAAGAGAGCTTGTCTTACGAAGGTATTGAGGGTTAAATGAATGTTATCTACAAAATCCAAGCGGTACTTAGAGCATTGCCCATGCTACAAGCATAGCTGGTATTGAAGACTGGCGTGAGAAGTCCTGCTCCAAAGCACGCCGCATAGAAAAGCTATGGCTCCTTTGGTTGGCCAGTGTCCAGCGCACAGAGTCCAAGGTGAGGGAAAATGCATACCACCTCTGCACGAGAGCATTCCCAGACTTTGAAAACGGTCATAAAGAGTGTCATTGCTTCAGTCCCTAAAAGTACTATTTTTCCAATTATAGAAAAAAAGACTCAGATAATCTTACTACTTTCCTGAAAAGTCACACAGGTAGTAAGTAGTGGAGGTAAGATTTGAACCCAGGCCCGCGTGTCTCCCAGACTTAACCCTTCCCTGCCACATTCTGAGGTCTAGATTTGGCTCCAGAGGTAACTGTGGAGGGTGTGTGAGAGGAGAATTGCTTATGGGGGCTTCCTGGCTCTTGAGGCCTGGCCTCACAGCGCTGACCCAGCCTCTCCTCCCTGGAGGAAGGGCTGCCCTCTGGCGACCATGCTCCTCAGGGCAGATGTGGCTTGCCTTGGCCCAACCCTGCTCTCTCCCCTACATACATTCCAAAATGTCTGGCACCTTCCCTTCATGTGTTCATCCATATCCACACCCCTTTTGTTGTCCTTCATCCAAAGACTTTCTGGAAGATGTTCAGAATCTAACCTTGGACTTTCTGCGTCCATCAGTTGGTGGGTACATGAACTATCACAAGCAGAGCTCCTATGAACTCACAGGCGGGTTTTCACAGGGGCACGTGGTCCCATTTCTATTGGTGGCACAACTCAAGAAATTTCTGGGTCACGTGGGAACTCTGTGTCCAGCCTCCTGAGGCACCACCAGGCTTTCTGAAGTATGCGTACCATTTTACATTGCCTCCAGTGGGAGACGAGAATTCCAGGTTTCTTCATCTATGGAAGATTATATTCTGTCTTTAAGATGCGTCCACCCTGGTAGGGGAGAAACACTCTGTCACTGTGGCTTTGATTTGCATTTCCCTAATGGCCAAGGCGCTGAGCAGCTTAATCTGGGCTCCCATTGCTCCTTTTCATCCGTGTGCCTATGAAAGCCCTTTGCTCATTTGGAATTGGTTTCTCTCTCTCTCTCTCTCTCTCTCTCTCTCTCTCTCTCTCTCTTATTAACTTCTGATGTTTTATATATTCTAGATGAAGCCTTTTATGAGAAAATTGATTTGAAAATATTTTCTCCCATGCTATGGTCATCTTCATTTTCTTTTCGTTTTAAAGCCTCCGTGGTGAGCAGGGGCATAGACATGAACCTTTGTGTCGTGCTGTGTTTGGAGATGTTGATTCTGGGTCAGCTAAGCAAGAGCTTAGTATCTTATTACTTGCTTTGTTCCGATGGAGGCAAGTGATAGAGAAGGGAACAGGGGAAATGCCCATTGCTCTCAGAGTCATGGGATCCACGCTCCAGACCAGGAGAGTCCTCAGAGGCCAACACGGCAAAGCTAAGCCTTGAATTCTTTCTGTGTTTCCTCCCCAGGATGTGTCCAGCTTCTACTTGGATTCATACTGGAGTCCTTGGAGGCCCCAGGAAGCGTGTTTGTAGTAGAGAATATGGATTAAAAACAATAGACCTCACATTGAAATCTTGTGTGAATCATCAGAGGCTTAGTCAACCAGACTGCGATGCAGGGCCGACAATCGCTTGTCTTGCTCATGCCTTTGAGGGTCAGCGGGAAGTGGCTGAATCAGGGAAGGATGAGTCATTCTCTACTCTGACTCCCTACTTCTTGGATGAGAGGCTAGGTGAGACATGTTCTCATGGCAACAACAGAAGTACCCAGCGCCACACCCAGACACACACTCTCGCATCAAGTGCTGTCTGGGGAGTACCTACTAGTACTCTGTTGTCCAAGGCAAGGTATATGGCTGAGGCCCCATGGGGCAGAAAAGCCCTCTCTGTTCAATAAGGAGAGCTAAAAACCATTCCTTTCCATTCCCCTAATTTTTGAATGTGGTTATGTCCTTGCTACCTCTTTGGAGTCCCGTCACCATTCCTTTTTCAAGATGGTGGCAGGAGCGGTATAAAGTGTTGCTCTTTGTAGATGAGGACACTGGAGTTCAGAGTGGTGCAGAGTCTCCCAGGGTCATACCAGGTCAGCGGTAAAGCAGGGCTGGCAGCAGGAGCTGATGCTCTCCTCGCTCTTCTGCAGGCTGCTCTGACGCACTAAGCTGGAGGCGGTCCTCTGCCCTGGTCCATATGGTCCATATCTGTCAGTGATGAAGATAGGATGGATAGTGTCCATCAACAGCCTCCATCCTGACTGGTACTGGTCTCTGGCGGAAGTGCAGAAAGTTGAGATGACACAAAAAGCTGTCAGTCTGACTTCCTCAATTTTCCCAACAACAACAATATGTTCCTGAGAGTGCTCATAGCTACAGGGTAACACAAAGGAGCACGTAGGAACCAAGAGACTCAGTGGCAGGGTTCCTGATAGAACACATGTCACCATTTGCCACCTTCTCACAGGGCACGCTGTTGGGAAGGGAAAGAATGAGGAATGAGCCCGGCAAGTGCCACAACAAGGCTGGAGCCAGCACCAAGCCGCACTGAGGAAGAACCTGCTTCTAGCAGCCCGAGACATACCTATAATCCTCTGGGCAGCGCTACACACCTTCAGGGGAAATTAAGGCTATTAGTACTTGCAACCTCATGACCATAATAGCCCTTCACACATGTGCACACTTAGGCCAGCAAGAGCCTCAGGGGCTCTGAAAGACTGAACTGGGAAGTCTTTTTAAAGTTGGGGAAACTGAGGCTGAGAGAGAGGTAGTCTGACTTGCACAGGGCCCTGGGTGGTCTTCATGTCTTCCCCCTTCGGAGTGCTAGTGAGTGTTGTGTGTCCAGTGTCGTATAGCTCTGTCTTGGGGTAGCATGTGGCTTCTTCCCTGAAGACTGACAGCCATCTCTGTTGTGACGTCCAGTGGCCTGTCAAAGGCCTCCTCTCTCTGCTGTGTCACCTGCTCATCCAGTTCTGTTGTCCACCTTATCAACTTGCCTTCACAGTTGCCAGCCACCCTTTCTCACTGCTCCCCACAGTCCCAGCACCCCTCAGTATCAGTAGAGACTCAGCCTGAGGGCCAAGTGTTTCAACGATGAAGTATAGTATAAAATATTGACTATTTTAAAATCAGTGTAAGACTAGAGTGTACTTCGGTCTTATTTACTAACATATAAAGAACGAAGTTTGGGTAGTAGCCAGTGTCTTTTCCATCTCTTTCATACAGCCAGTTTTTTAAATAGTGATAGGAAGTTCTAATCAGTATTTTGATATTGAACCATCCTTTCATACCTGGAATGAAACTCATTTGGTCCTAGCCTGTCATTGCCTGTCCTGAGTTGCTCAATCGGTGTGATAGTGGACATTTGCTACCATTGCTGACAGTAGCAAGAACGAAATAACTTAGTACCACGTGAGTGAGTCATAATGCTAACCTTTAACTCTTAATTCTTCTGCTGTGTCTGCTAAGTGCTTACATCACAATTAGGTTAGGTTGGTGGAATGAATTTGGAAGACTCTCTTGGTTTATAAACTAGGGCATTTAATAACCCTATTTAAGACTATATCCCTTGAAGATTTAAAGCAACTTTCTCCAAACAAGAACAAATAAAAACTTGCTCAGGAAGCTAAGTGGACAAGGCATTTATTGTTTAATAAAGACATTTGTTCTACTTCTCCCAAGACTATGAGACCACTGGTATTTTCTAGCTGCTCTTGTGTTAATTATGGTAATTTATGTTTTCCTAGAAAAATCAAACTTTTTGTCCAGAATTTCATATTTATAAGTATGCAATTAATATTCATCTTTATGGATATTATTTTTCTATGATTTTAGTTATATCTCTGCTCATTCTTTATCTTTTTAAGATTTTAACATAATTTCTTTATTGATTCTTTAAGAATTTAACATCATGCACCCTAATTCTGCCTACCTCCCAGTCCCCCTTATCTTTCCCTCATCCTTACAGTGCCCTTCCAAAAAGAAGATTTTTTTTAAATCAAACCAAAATAAAACAAAGCAAGCAAGCAAACAAGCAAACCAGCAAGAACAAGAACAAAATAAAACAAACAAACAAAAAAACCACTTCCCTTCTCCATCTTTCCCGCCTCTGCAACACCTCTCCATTCGTCCTGGTGGCACTGGGAGCAGTGTGTCACACAGTACACCCTTCTGTCCAATCAGCTCTACTAGCAAATGTTCATTGCAGTGAGTCACTGGACTGGTTCAAGGCCTCTGGTTTCTGGTCCACCATCATCACTGGATCCTCACTGAGATATCCCGTGGGTATCGTTCCATGGGACCAGTCCCTTTCTGAGCTCCAGCAGGTCTTAGGTGCAGTAGATGTTAGCGTGGGCCAACCCAAGCCCTGGCTGTGGGCTTGGGTGGTAGCTGAGCTGGTCAGTCCAGGCCACTGGGGATGCCTGCCTCAGGCAAGGGGGCAGAGCAAGCTCCCCTATGCCCTTGCCCTCAGGGTCGGCTCTCCCTCGCCTGTGGTGTGGGTTGAGGCCTTCTCGCACAAGTACAGTGGCCAGCTCTCCCGTGAGGGTCAGGGCCAGCTCTCCTGCTGCAGTGTCCAGTGAGAGGCAGGGCCAGTTTTCCCAGGGCCAGCGAGGGCGGGCCTGGCTCAGCATGGCCCTCTGATTTCATCACACATGGTCCCTTTGGCCCCTGTGGTGATGCTGGTCACAGACATCAGCTCTGAACTCAGCTGCAGCTGGACCACGGACCCAGACACGGCCCTCAGCAGCAGCCTGGACCCATTTATCTTGATAAATCTATGGGATTTGTTTTAAACCTTGACTTCGGTCTGTCTGTTTTATTAGTCTTTTCAGACAAGACTGGGCATGTTCGAGGTGGTCTGGCTATTCACGTCACTTTATTTTCAAATACTGAGCCTTGGTTGTGTCTATCTCTTTGTTTCCCCATTTATTTATTGATTCCTTCCTCCTCCTCACCCCAAGTGGCTTTTATTGCTTTTTCCTGTGACCTTCCGAGTCGAGTCGAGCTCTTTGCCAAGGTACTGATTTTCTGAACCTTTGCTTGAAGGATCAAGGTTTTAAAGTGTGTACCAGCAGCAAAAACTGTTGACCAAACATGACCCAAAGGGCAGACACTTGTCGAAGAATGAACTGGATCCCAGGAGGCAGACACCCTCACTCACACCCTCTGAGTTTCCATGGGCACACACTGCCCTTTTCAGGGCCCTGGGCTAGGGTAGGCCCTGGACTGAGGAGTCTTCTGTGTCCAGTGGACCCCAAGCTAGTTGCTCCTCTTCCTCCACCAGGTCTCAGTTTTCCATCTGCAAAATGGCAAGAAGAGCCTCCCTAGCCCCCCTTGACTCTCTTCTTGAACAGGAACAGAGGGAACTGCTTGGACTCTCAAGACCCTTGCCGCTCCGACAGAATGGCTTCCCTCACTAAAATGTTTTAGCCCTGTGCCCTTCTGACCTTAGGGCACAAAGACTTGACTTGGAGCCCTGACTTTGCAGAGAGATACAGGAAGCCTAATGGGACTAACCTCCTTGATCATCTCTGGTCCTGCAAGCTCGACTGTTTGGTTTTGTCTTGCTCCTCCTTGAGAGGATTGCCTCGTTGCCGAGGATGAGGGACTCCGGGAGTCAATCCTGGGGCGTTTGCTCAACTCTGATACCTCATGTAAAGACACCTGAGCCAGGGTTCCCAGCCCAGAGCCAGGGAAATGATGAGCAGGGGCAGGGGACTCCTTTTGGGGGCTTCTGGGGTTCTTGAAGTTCTGGAAGGTTGGTGAACTGTGATATGGGGCAGCCTCGGGAACGGTCACTCGCTGATGGCCCTAGAAGAGCTGTGGAATCACTCTGGTCATGCTCATGTTCTCATGTTGCATGCCGGCGTGGATTTTTTGGGGGGCGTTGGTTAGTGGTGGCCCTCCTCCGGCCACCGGTGGGGCTGGGCTCAGAGGCCATATGTGTGCAGTTGGTTTGTAGGAAAGACTGAGAAGTGCTCTGAGACCCATCTCGGCTCTGCGTGATTAGCAGTCACTCATCGCGCAGCCCACGGGCGCTTCTGGCTCCCCACCCTCTCCCTATCCTCGGTGTCCACACCCTAGTCCCACACCTCCATCACTTCCCACCACTTCCCAGGGTGGCAGACAGTGTCTGTGCCTCTTCCTTTTAGGGTAAGCTGCCAGTTCTCTCCCCAAGGACAGCGGCTTCCCTTGGAGTCCAGAAACTACAGAACACAGTGCTTTGTCAAGGTCTGGCTTCCACGTCCTGTCACTGGTCTCCCTGTCATATATAACCTGCAGGAGGGTTTGAAGGGACACAGACAGGAAGACGGTTGTGATTTCCTTGCTTACAGCATTCCGTTACCTTGAGATTACTTTCCACGGACCTTTTGGATGTTTAGTTACCCTGTAGACTTATGCACAAAATGCCTACTATGTGCCACAAGGTACCTGCTCTGCCATGGGTCCCTGTGAGATCTGAGCCACTTGCTCCCCTTTTCTGCTTCAAGTCTGTTTTGCCATCTCCAAAATGTCAGCGTGGGCTAGCCAAGGGGAGCTCTCTGTGCTCTTCTTGCAATGATTCTTGAGCAAAGTGAAAGACCCTTAATGGATTGCCACCTCTCTAGCAGGGCCATAGGGATGGACAGGAAGTCATCCCTGCTCTCAAAGAGCTGTGAGCCTCCACGGGAGGGTCTTGACCTCTGTGTACCAGCAGCAAGGCAATATTGGATTGGGAGAAGGGTCCTTCATGTTTACTGAATAAAGGAAGAGATTTGGATCTTAGGATGGAAAATGCAATACAAGGCCAACTATGGGACTGGAGCTCCCACCACATGCTGTTGGGAATGGAGGGGGGAGATGAGTGAGCCTATCTTTGAAGGCAATGGTGGGCTGGGCTACATGTGGCAGGAGAAGGATGGATTGTATGCTGAGAACCAATCAGGGGCAACAAGGTGGAGGCAGAGCAATCAAAATCACATGAGTACACAGCCTGATATGTGGCACTGATATCGTTGCACCTCCCTGAGGGGTGTGTGTGTGTGTGTGTGTGTGGTGTAAGCATGTATGAGTGACCTGGGGAATAGGGCACGCTGGCGTTCAGTTTCCAGAAGTGACAAACGTGTAGAATGTCCGGGGAGCTGTGGCCAAACATCAGGCTGCAGAGATGCTCACCCTGTGATATGTTGCTTTGATTCTTTAGGCCGCGACTTGGCAAGCACGACCCTTCCTGGGTACCCGCCACACGTCCCCCCCGCTGGACAGGGCAGCTACTCCGCACCGACGCTGACAGGGATGGTGCCCGGTGAGTTTGCACTGCCTGCATCTCCACAGCAGGCGGCAGATGGGGTGGCTGTGGGAGGGTACTCTCTGCCCCAAAGCAGCCTGGGTGATCTCCATGCTTCTGAGAAAGCAACCTGAATAAATCAACAGAGGTTGACTCAGCCCCTTCTGCAGTTGGGGCTGCACTGAGGAGGGCATCAGAGGGTGGGTCCTTGTCTGACACTTAAAAAGCCCCTGGTCAGCCTTACTGGGTGCCAGGGCCCAGAAGGGTGCAGGGCCAGCCAGTTGGAGTATCCCCCTATCCTTTCTTCCCTCCCTCAACTTCTCCTCTATTCCCCAATCTGTGTAACATGAACCACATAGAAGCCCCACAAGGTGCTCTTGGTGGCGTTATCCCTGAGTGTGAGAAGTGTATTTTCAAGGCAGATAGGCTGTCGACTCCTGACTTTGCCACTTGAATTAGACTGAACATTGTGAAAGCCTTAAAACCTGTCCCTCCACCAGTGGCATGTCAGTTTTGACACCGAGAAAAGAGACCACCATTCCTTAAAGGATGCCCTCTGTCCCCATTATCCCATGGCCCAGGGTGAGCCCGCAGAACCGTGGGGCTCACCCAGATGGAGATGAGCTTCTTCTGGCTCTACCGCAGTGCTGTCCTCTTAAAGATGCCCTAATGACCTGTTTGTGAACCCCTGATGGTGAACTCTTGGTAGGGACTTAGGGACTTGAACAAGCTTGAGTATAAGGTATATAAGGCTTCACAGATGTGTGTGTGTGTGTGTGTGTGTGTGTGTGTGTGTGTGTGTGTGTGTGTCTTCACATGACAACAAGTGGAGCCAATTAGGGCACAGGCAAGTGGAGTTTCCCACACCGCATACCCTGGCAGAGAATCTCAAGGAGCCCCACAATTCAAAATTCCATCCTGGCCTAGTTGCGTGCACAGTGTATTTAACAAGGTAGGAGGATGGAGCATATTTCATTTAACGGTTTGTTAGCTTGATTTATGCCTTTTAAATATGAGACATATGGGAAATGGCCTCCACGAGCACTCTTGTCCTGGGCTTTGCCAACACCTGGGAGGCCTGCCAGGTTGCACAGCGAGAGTGTTGTCTTTCCTGCTGCGAGGATGGCCCTGTGGCGGATGCAGGAGAAACACAGCGCACAGGCTCACAGAGGTGGTGGGCGCGCACTGCCACCACCACACCCTTGGGCTCCTCTTTCTCCAGCCTCTGGCAGTTGGGGTCACAGACCACGTTCAAGAGCGGCTCTTTGCCTTTCTATACACTTCCGTATCAACAGGCAAACTCCTTTCTCTGTGCTTACGTAGAACAACGCTGTCAGATGGGCTAGCTCGAGGGCATTACCCCATTCTCCAAAATGGCCGGGACCCAAAGAAGTTAGTGGACTTCACAAGGCTGCTAATGAGCTTGGCCCTTAGCAAATGGGCTTCCTAAGTCCCCTAACCCTGGCTTTTCAGGAGGAAACTGCTGTAGCAACCCTGGGTCCTGGTCCCAATTAGAGTGGATTAAAGTCGCCTTACCTTGATGGCCCTCCCAGAAAACCGCCACTTCCCCCAGAGACCAAGTTGAGAGAGGCAGCAGAACCTTTTCTGGTTTATCAAAACAAAGTAGCCCTTGGACCCTGTCGTTCCTCCAGCCACAGTATCAGGCCCCACGTGCAAATGGCTATGGACCTGACCGAGGCCCCAGTGGGATGGTGGTAGCTTCTCATCCAGCAGGGCAGCGGGAGTCACCGTACAAAGCCACAATCTTCCATCTGTTGCAATGGGAACACGGGACTTCTGGGACTCCGTCCTCCACCGCAGAGGGGAGTTGCACAGAATTAAAGGGAGGAAAGCAGAATTACGGTTGGGGAGCCTGCTGTTCAGGAACCCTGAATTCTTCCTTCTCCATATCTCTGCCTGTGGCGTTCGCCTTGCCAACAAGGAAGATGCAACACCGGACTCTTCTTACTGCAGTTTTATTCAGGACTTTTGAACAAGCTTTTCACCCTCTCGCCCCGGGCAGAGCCAGCCCATAGCTTAAATAACCTCTGGGTAGCCAACCCCAGCAAGCCACGTGGGTAATGCAGATAGGTCCAGCAACGCGGAAGCAAGCCAGAAAGTGTTAGCCATATATGGAGTTGTTCACACCTGAGAGCACTCACTGTCAGGAAGATGGAAGGTGAAACCAGTGCCACCTTTAAGGTGTGGCATCACGCGGCTCTCTACATCTGCCCCTGCTTCCTTCCGCATCACCACTCCCTCCTCCTGACTGGCTCCCGGCTTTCTCTTTTCCCAGGCTTTCTATTTTCCCACACTCGCAGCAGTCAGTGCCAGATCAAGACAGCTTAGTGCTTGGTCCTCAGTGTCCTAGCCACTGCCGTGGAACGTTTCTACGCTGTCTCCAAACCTGTTTCTTGGATGGCCTGTCTTCCCAGCGCAGAGGGCCTTGCCTTTCAACAGAGCAGTGGTCTAGCTCCCTCCCCCACCGTACATTGTCAGGGTCTGGCTCTTGCTTAATTTGTGGGCCCCTCTTCCAACCCTCCCTTTCCCCAGTCCCTCATCTCCTTCATTCAGTATCCTGGGCTGGACCACTTACCCCCTTGACCTGTTGAGATCCAGCCTCAGTCTCCAGGTCTGAGCACAAACGTCACTGCCCACGAGCTTCCAAGATGGTCCCTGCTGGGGCCACTAGTGTTTTGTGTTCCATCAGCTGTGTTGTGCACACTGCTCTCACTGGAGAATTCTTAGCCTTGGGTGCCATCATAGTACCAAGCACGTCCTAGGTGCCCTCTGTGAGGGTTGGCTAGGGGATGGTGGCAGAGTGAAGCAGATAAACCAGTGCTTTAATTTCCTGTGACAAGCAGAAGAAAACACCCAATGCAGTGTTCGGGGTAACAGGAGAATTCCCTCACATCTCTGTAACAAGTCTGAAGTTAGGATCGCTGGGCCAAGATGCTGGTGCCAGCAAAGTGCCACTCCCTGGGAAGCCCTGGGGAGTGGCTGCTCCTCAACTCCTCCAGCTTCTTCCTTCCTGGCGCTGTAGGGCCAAGTCCTAGGGCCAAGTCTCTACACTGCCCTTCTCTTCTCTCCTACACAAAGGCACCCAAGTTCCCACCTTCTTCCCGTCTGCCAACCTGTCTTGGCACTCACAGGTTTCACTCAGGAAGCCTCACACGTCAGGTTCCAGGGACCGGGACGAGACTACCCTGTGATCTGTTTGAGGGCTTTGATCTTACATTTGTTCAGATTTCTGCTGCTTAACCTCGCGGGGTCCTAAGCCCATGAGGTATTTATGTTGGGATCCAGTTCTCACAGCCGTGCCTGTTGACGTGTTCTGAGAAAACAGTTGACATGACTCCAGGGGAGTCGTTATCTGCTTTTCCCAGCACTGAGGCGGCCGCACTGGGATGGATGGTTTCACTGTGTGAATCAGTCTCCCATACTTGCTGGGCAATCTGCAGGGAAACCGGAAACCCCATGACTCCCTGCCTCTGTGGGCTTTAGGAAATGCTTGGCTGTTGCTGTTTCCTACGTGTAAGTGGAGGCTTTCGTTTCTAATATTCGCTTTCAGGGCACACACAAGAGGGACTGCCTCCAGGGTACACTCAGGCAGCTGAACTTTGGGCTGTGAGAAAAAGGGCCTGGTGAGTTCTGTGTTGAGTGGCAGCTTGTTGGCATGCCCTGCTTCCTGGCCCTGAGGCTGTTGCAGGGCTGTCTGCCCCTCCTGCTGCCCGGCAGTGTCCTGTGAGGAGCTCTGAGGTGTTTGTGGAGTTCCTTCCTGCAGCTCCTTGCAGATTCGTTACATTGACAAAAGCAAAACCCGCACATTCTACCAGCTTAAGGTGGAGACAGTTTTCAGTTCTTATTTTCATCAAGTCTCAGCAAATGCCAAAAGTTTTGCACCAAAGATTCCACAGTGTCTTGATCGGTGAGTAAGTACTAGACGCCTGCCTGAAGATGTTTGGGCAGCCCCACAGATATTGACTTGGCATTTGGAACTCTTAAATACGCTGGGTGGCAGGGAAGGGAGTTCGCTGCCCTTTGGCTTCAGTGAGTCTGAACACGGGGTAAGCATCTTTGAGAATCACTGAAGGCATTAAGGGCTCCTGCCCAGCCCCTTGTTTTGCTCCTGCTCTGGAGCTTTAGGAGAAAGTACCAGCAGGACAGTGTTCCCATCTTCCCCAGGCTGCAGGGGATACAGAAGCTGATGGACAGGAGACCTGTCGGGGCAGTGTGTGTGAAGGAGCATGACCGGTCCCTGTGGGCCCCGTGGTCCCTGTGGGCCCTGTGGGCCCCGTGGTCCCTGTGGTCCTGGGCACTCTAGTTCTCAGTAGTAGTCAAGGATTGAAAAACATGACTTCTAGGACCCTTATGATGAAGTTGTACACTGAAATGACCGTTATGGTCTCTGAGGAGGTGATAGACAAGGACGAGGACAGGAGGGGCCTCTGAGGCCAGAAGGGAAGTCTGGAGCAAGCTGCAGGGTAGGGCAGAACTGACTGTGCTCTGCCCTGATGGCGAGGGACCTGCTTCTCTGGCCGCAGCACCGTAGCTCTCTCAGCTCCTTTCTTCCAGCCCGCCTGGCTCTTGCACACTTTTCTGTTCCCCTACATAGACAAGCCTTCTCCAGTCACCCACGTGTGTTAATTTCCTGTTGCACCCATAACAAATGATCTTAACCCAGTGACCTAAAACAATGGAAATGTTTCTCTTCCAAGTCTTGAAGTCAAAAGCCCAAAACAGTCTAATTTGGACTAACGTCAGGGTGTTGAGCTTCTTCTGGACTCGCGGAAGGGAGGGCTGTTGTCTTTCATTCTCTAGCTTGTGGATACTGCAAGCATCCTTTAACGCATGGCCTCATTGTTTCATATTTAAAGTTGGCAGTGTGGGGCCTCATCATGTGCGCTGCCACCTTTCCCTCCCAGACCTCCTCTGCCTCCTGCGAGAGGAGTCACGTGCTTACCTCGGGTTTATTGTCCAACCAGGCTAATTCCTTCTGCTTCAGGACAGTTCGCCGGCGACCGTAATTCTCTCTGTCACCTTCATTTCTCTCTGCTATGAAGTCTTACATAGTCACAGGATCTGGGGACTAGGATGTCAGGAAAGGAAGGCTTTTCCTGCCCTGGTGAGACTATCCCTGATTCTGAGTTCTGCCAGTCAGGCTTAAGGGGTGGGGCCTAGAACCTGGCAGGATGTGGCCAAATTTAGCAGGGCACTCCTGTGCGGTCTGCCAATTCTAAATCATACTCGGCCCAGGTGGTAGATATAATTGGGACACTTTATCCCTACCCCGCGCAGAGACCCCTCCCACAGTTAGAACAGAGCCCAGTGAACTGGGCGAGTTTGGAAAGGCCCCCAGAGGCTAGCCAGCCAAGAGTTGGAGACTCCAGCATTGATGGGAGGTGGAGTCATTGCCCTCTGGGTGCTTCTCAAGAGAAGGGATAGTTTTTGCTCCTCCTGTGGGCTTCCCACCCCCCTGCCACCTCCTGTTTTTTGCTTGAGTTCTCATTGGGCCTTCAGCGGAACTCTGACTTGGGCTGGGTCCCAGAGTGCCCACCTGTTGCTTGTTTCTGACTCTTTGCTGCCCTCGTGTGGCCTCCAGTCATTCTGCCGTGCTAGGAACGGACTAAGGAACCCAGACACAAACATGAAGCCACAGGAGGTCCATTCTCTTGTTAGCTATTAACTCTTCATGCATTTTCTAAGAAACACTAAGTGCTGGTTCTGGGTCCAGTGTGTCATTTCAGACCCGGCTGCTGCCCTCAGGGAGCTCACAGTCTAATTTGGGAGACAGGTTAAAAAAAAAAGTAAATTATCCCATGTAGTTTATTAAAGGTTATGGCGTGGAGGAGACGACTCAGTCAGTGAAATACCTGGTGTGCAAGCTTGAGGTCCTGAGTTCAACCCTCTGAACCCACATTTAAAATAAAAATCTAGGCACGGTGGCTCACATTTGTCATTCCGGCTCTGGGAAGGCAAAACCAGAGGATCCCAGGGCCTACTGGCCACCTTGCTTGTGTGGGTGAGCTCTAGGCCAGTGGGGAACTGTCAAGACAAAGTGGAAAGTGTCAGAGTGATCCTGAGACTGTGTTGTGGCCTCCACACTCATCCATGTGTGCAGACTCGATAGATAGATAGACAGACAGACAGACGGATAGATGATAGACAGACAGACAGACAGACAGATAGACAGACAGATAGATAGACAGACAGATAGATAGATGATAGACAGACGGATGAAAGATTAAAAAAAAACCAGGAATGTATACAGTGCCTGGGAAGTTGGGGGAAGGGATTGTTGAGTTGATTGGAGCAATGGAATGGAGTAGAGGCAATCAAGAGAGCTGTTTCAGAGATCATTTGAGCTGAAGCTTGAAGACTAGATTTGTTAATCAGAAGTGTCAATATTGGGTAAGGGACCAGTATTGTCATCTAAGAGCCCCAGAGAGCGTGGGCACCCGGGGACCAGAGAGCGTGGGCACCTGGGGACCAGACAGTGTGGGCACCCGGGGACCAGGACACATGGGAGTCTGGGGGGACTGGGTCTTAAGCTTTGCAGGGCTAGAGGAGAAGATCAGGGGCCTGTCCTGCTGGCACTATATTCACACTCTTGAGCGTCAGGGCATGAGGCAATGCTCTGATGGAGATGTCTGGAACATGCTCAGGACCTGAGGCCTCTGTGTCCTCCCAAATAGCTCAGTCCTGTGTGGATAGATCCACCAAGGTGTCTCTGGGCTTGGGGAGAAACTGGCACCCCTCAGAGGTCTTGTTACACTTCGGGAGAAGGTGCTACAAAGGCCAAGGTCCTGCTTGAGCCAAGGAGACTGTCAGACACTAATAGGAGGACCTTGTGCATGATTCTGGGGCTTCCTGTTCCTAAAAGAGGAGGCAGTGGGTGGAGAAACAGGTCTGAAACAGGAGTTTCCTGGTCCTGCCACTCCGGGGCTGGTGTCTGCACTAATGTCATCTAGCCAGCCCAGGAAGCTCTGGAGTCCCCCCATCTCTACTCTAAATGGGCAAGAAATGCTTCCAGGCTCTCTTCATATCTGGGGCTATGAAGTGATGTAGCAGAGATACACAGTCCTTCCACACTTCCACTGGAAAAGCCCCCCCCCCCAAACTTCCTTGGAGACCAGGACAAACTCTCAGAACCACCACACCAGGAATGGGTGCCCAAAAGCTTGAAAATCTGGAACCTTTGGGCACACTAATAACCTTTGCTCCATCATAACCTAAGTCCCTTTTAGAAGCTGAGCGCAGGAGAGACAGGCATATTCTAGGCCCCAGCAGGTGCCTTACACAGGTTAATCAAAAAAAAAAAAAAAAGGTCCTAGCAGAGAAAGATGACTCAGCCCAGGGTATCCTTAGACTGCCAGTAAGGGTATCACATAAGAGGAACTTGGAGCTGGTAGGTGAGGAGACCGTACCTTGGGTACTTCTCTGGATCACAGTTCGTGACTTCCGGGTCTCGGACTCCTCTGATGATGGTGGTTGACCCAAGGCTCCAGTCACAGTGTGTGAGGCTGGGTTGAGATTCTGATGAAGCTTCCATCAAAGGCCCTTGTTTTGTTACTTTTCTAGTGCTGTGATGAGACACCATGGCCAAGACAGCTGGTAAAACAAAAGCATTTAATTGGGGGCTTGCTTACACTTTTAGACGATCAGTCCATTATTATCATGGCGGGGAACGTAGCGGCAGACAGAAGGTAGAGGCTAAAGAAGTAGCTGAGAGCTCACATCTGTTCCACAAGTTTGAGGGAGAGAGAGAGAGGGAGAGAGAGAGAGAGAGAGAGAGAGAGAGAGAGAGAGAGAGAGAGAGAGAAAGCGCAAGCGCCTGGGCCTACTATTAGCTTTTGAAACCTCAGAGTCACCTCCAGTGACTCATGTCCTCCAACAAGGCCACACCTCCAGATCCTTCCCACGAACTGGGGACCAAGTGTTCAAATATAAGAGCCTATGGGAGCCATTCTGGTTCGAACCACCACAGACCCTCTCCTGGTGGTACTCCTTGGAAACAAACAGTGACTAGGTTGTCGTGGCCTTGTAGACAAAGGGGCTACAGTCAAGATTTGCTTTAGAAGACGTGAAAGCGTTGGTGGGCGTCGTGCATGCTGGTTGCATAAGGGGTGAGTTGAGCCTGCCGCCTCCAAGGCCTTCCCCCGCTGAGAGGTTGGGGTGCTTGTCTGGTACAGAGAGGATCATGGGAGACACATGGAGTTCTGAAGAGGTTGGATGGTTTTGCTGGGTCTTGGGTTGGGCCATGATCAAGCCAGATTCTGATGTGGAGATTAGACGTGAATCCAGTGCTGAGGAAGGACGCCATCCCTGGCCCCTGGCCCCTGGCCCCACAGTCAGTACAAAGCAGCTTGACTCCAGGCCTAGATCTATCTGTGAATGTCTCCAGTACCACTGCTTGCCAAAAGGCCAGCCAAGAGGGCCCCTGGCAGTTCTCTCTGGTTTATCTACCTGAATCTTGCCTGGGAGCAAATGAGGAAGCACCTTGCCTCATTTGTTTAGCAGGGAATGGGGTAGGGTAGGAGAAACTGAAGCCATAGGAGGAATCAGGTCAGAGAGCACCCCACCACGGCTCTCATGCTGGAGAGCCTGGGGCTCACACTGGCTTTTTTGATCATTTGGTGCCACTGGGCATCAATGGACCACTTAAGGCTGAGAACCCCCACTCACTCCTGCCCAGCCTTCCTTCTGCTTTTTCTCACATTATCATGGATATCAGCCCCTACCAGACTGGAGATCCTGCAGGCGCCCTACCCTGGATCTCCCACAAGACTATAAAGAGGGGGTCAGGATCTCAGACAGGCCCTGTGCCATAGGCCTATTCCCTTTTCAGAACTTTACCACAGTCTGATGCCTGGGGGAGGGGGGATTACTTCACCTCTGAGATTCCAGAAAAGAAACTGGCAGGCTGGCCTTAATAAACGTTCTGTGAAATGCCTGCAGATTGCAACATTAACTTTTATTAACTATTACATTTAATGCTCATAAAAATTTCATCATACTTGAAAACAATTTGAGGATAGACTGTCTCACTTTGCAAATGTCCCCAAGTCCACACCATGATTGCTAAGAAATCACAGCTAATAATCACTCACATCGCTCATGGTCAAGTGGTTTCCAGAGCAAGACTATAGATATGAGGTTTTTGTAATTTTAGAGCCGAAATTAATAGTGTGCTGTAGGGGCACAGGGTGATACTTGGGTGCCTGGGGAGGAGGGACCTGGCGCAGACCCGATTCCCTGTTAAACCCCCTTGACCACAATGAGTAAAGGCAAGGCCTTCAGATGACGAGGTGTCAGCAACCCTCGGTTCCTCCCTTTGGTTTGTTGATCATCTACATATGAGCCTAAGTGTTATTGTTGGGGTTTCTGTCCTGCCCAGTTCTCACAGCTAGTAAGCCCCAAAGAAAATCACACAGAGGTCTATATTAATGATAAACTGATTGGCCCATTAGCTCAGGCTTCTTGCTAACTCTTATAACTTATACCAACCCATTATTCTTATCTTTGTTAGCCACATGGCTCAGTACCCTTTTTCAGTGGGGCAGGTCACATCCTGCTTCTTCGGTGATCTGGGCAGGACTGGGAGGAATGGGCTTCCTCCTTCCTAGAATTCTCCTGTTCTCATTGCCCTGCCTCTACTTCCTGTCTGGTTGACCCACCCATACTTCCTGCCTGGCCAATCAGCATTTATTTAAAACATGATTGACAGAATACAGACAGTTCTCTCACACCACCTAAGGACACCTTGTCAGGCCTAGAGAGTGTGGCATCACGTAAGCCCAGGGATGACGTTAGCCTGGTCAGGGGGTACCAGGCTCAAAGAAGGGAGAGGCATGTGCTTCTATGGAGGGCGGCGTAAAGATGGGGAACACACCATGGTCCATATTCCCATGGCAAAAGCCTTCAGAGGTATCTGTGCCACTGTCCCTAGGCATGGGAGGGGCCTAGGAAGACAGTTCTCACTTGGAAAAACTTGGGCTGGTCAGAGAGGGGAGGGGGAATAGCAAACCAAGGGCCAGAACATGATGGTACACAACGGGACCTGGGCCATGCCTTGTCCTGCATGCACTAGGGTCTTTCTGAACCAGCTCTGGGCTGTTTTGCCTCTTTGGCTTGCGGGAATCCACAACCCTCTTTTCCAAGACCTTGTCAGCTGTCAGCCCTCTGCTGGACCAGCCACCACCTCTAGCTCACTGCACCTAAGACAACTCTCTCCAGAGCCCAGAGTCCCCAGAAGCAGCAGGAGTCAGTAAGGTGAGGCTTTTGTCCTCCAAGGAAAGTGTTCTCAAATGATACCAAATCTCCACTCTTCTGCCACCCACCCACTAACCTTCATGATGTACCATCCAGAGAAATGATACATACTTGTTACCCAAGTTGCTACTGAAAGCGCCTTGTGAGACAGGAATGCTCACCCTAGTTCAGAAGCAAGTTAACAGCTCTGGTGGTGATGTACCTAGTTTGGATCACGCCATAGTCGACCTGGGAGCAAGCAGACTGAGTGAGGTCTAGAACTCCTATCTCAAGTTCAGCCAGCCTTGGTGCCCCTGGAGAACGAGGAAGTGAAGCCTGTTAGTCTCTGGGTCCCAGGGAAGAATATGGCTTCTCTAGCGCTCCCCTGAGGCGCCAGACTCTGCTGGGCTGCTAGGACACTGTGCTTCAGTTTCTGGGATATTCCTTTCTCCATCCTATCCATCTGCCAATGTTGAGTCGGCCCTGGGCTAACCAACACTTATTCTCTGAGGCTCCCTATTGTGCACTAAGTTCCCCTGTGTACACCCCGGGGCCTTGCCCAGGGTCAGCCGTGATCTGCCTGCTTGGAGCTGTTGGGGCTATGTGCCCCTGTCTCCTGATTGCTTTTGGGGTTAGACCCAGTCTGGAGCTCCTCTCGGAGGGGGGGACTATGCCCGGTCCCAACACCTAGTAGATGTCTGAGAGCTGTAGGTAGAACTTAAATACTACCCTCACTGCTTGCTCCCATAACTGGCCTGAGCGGAGTCCAGGCTCAGGGTCCAGGGTGTAATTACGTGGGGCTTGTGCCCCATTTACACGCTGCCCTAGTCCTTCCAGTATTGGCTCTGGCTGCTCTCTGGAAGATACTGAGACAATGGCCCTTGTTACCCTCTGTTGGAGCTATTTATTTTTTTCTCTCCACTTTTCCCTCCTTCCCCTCCCAGGGGACTCGCCTCTCGCCCTCATCCCTCATGTTTTCCCTTTCACTTGGCTGTCATTCTCATTGTCCTCCTGGGGCCTGGCAGGCAGGGTGACAGGCAAGAGGAGCCCAACCAGGCCAGGGAGGCTGGAAATATAGTCATTAATGGGAGCCGGGAAGCCCAGATGTCCTCCCTGAATGCGGGTAATTTGTTTTTAATGAAAAACCACGCGGTGACCCTGAACAAATGAATTGTCTTTATAAGGAGCCTATGTGCAGAGGCACAAATTAAGGACTTAAGGGAGACTCAATGCCAGGCTGGAAAGGAAGGAAGGAAGGAAGGAAGAAGCAAGGAGGGGTGAAAGCACGAGAGAAATGAAAGACTTTAAGATGACAACTGTCTCTTCCTGCTCTTTTGTCTAAAGAACATCCCAGCTCAGAAATGCTTTGGGAACTGTCCTGCCGGACCAGAGTTCAGAACAGTTGGGACCATCTTGAGGCATTTTTCACCCAAGTGCTAAGAATACGACCTCTTATTTTCTCAGAGCTTTATAGTTTCTGAACCTCGCAGCTTGGTTGTTGGCCCAGTTGACAGAGATGAAAACTGAGGCCCAGGAGAAAGGGCTGCTTTGGAGCCGCTCAGCAAGTGCAGGTCTTGGAGGACAAGGAAAGGACTTTAGCCACTCCAAGTTTGACTCTTCGACACTCCATACTTGTGTCTAGAAGTGGCTTTCTAGAAGTGGCTTTCTCTGTGAGGCGCCAGAGAAGGGTTGGGGCCTGGGCTGATCTGTGACAAGCGACAGCACCCTGTCTGTTCTGAGGGACCTGGGCTGAATTAAATGCACTGGTACTTGGGGAATGCCCCGCTTTTCCAAGAACACGTTAGGTAAGGAGTCATACAGAGAGAACACCCAGGAATGAGACTGGGGGTGAGAGCAGAGACAAAAACAGGAAAAAACTGATTGACACAAAAAAATCTGTGTCTGACTTTCCCCACTCAGGAATCAGCCCTGCAGAGCCTCCACCTCCTGGGCTCTTTTAGGAGGGGATGGAGTGGATCATGGTGGGAGGGGCAGCCATGTGGGCACTGTCTCAAGAGAGGCTGCAGCTAGCGGCTCTGCCCACAGTGGGCAAGTCCACCCTGTTGGACAGGTGGTTGAAGCAGGCCTGCGTTGGGGACTGCAGATGGGTTCCACGCTAACGCGTACCTCTCGGGGACCAGAAAGGTCTTCAGACGGTCCACAGCAATCTTACCCTCCCTCGTGCATAGAGAGGCCTGGAGTGCCAAGCTAAGGACAGGAGAGGCGGTGGGCAGAGTCACAGGGAAGGCAAGAGGAACAGCCAGCCTCATGTCCCATCATTGTCTCAGTCTTCCTTGAAGCAAGGAAAGGAAGCATCTTGCCTCCCACCCTCACATAGACTTGGTGTTTCCAGAATGTTCCAGGCACCAGTGCTTCTAATAAGTGTTTGGAAAGCCCTGGTCCCCCTTTCTCTCTATCACTCCTGCTGGGGCCTGTGGGCCTGGCCAGCTCTGAGAGCTGTTCCTGCCCCGACCCAGTGGATATAGATGGTGACCTCCCCAGGCCAGCAGAGTAGGCCTGGAATCTTGAGGCATTGTGTGTGTGTGTGGGGGGGGGGTCCTGCTACTTCCAGCTCTGCTTTTTACCCTAGTCAGGTAGCTGGACAAAATGCAATGACTGCATTCTTTCTCTGGGTTCAATCCCTCTGGAAGAGGGAACCTCCTAACCAGAAAATCAGGCAAACAGAAAACTCAGACCACAGCCCGTGGCCTGCAGTCACAAAGTCTTCACCCTAGGTTAGTCCTTTGCCTCCCAGTACTGACTGAGCCCTTGCTTCCCCAGCTACCAGAAGCAGACCCTCCTCACAACAGGCATCCTGGAATTGAGGGTTTATAGTTCACCAACTTCCAAGATGGATTTTAGCCCCATCAGACTGGCCAGAAATCCCGATCACAGACCAGCAGGGCCGCCCACATGCCTTGTAGGGCCGGACGCATGACCACCCCACCCTTGCGAGGCAGCTACACTGCTGGCCTTGGTGCCCAGCCCTGCTCCTGGTGTGGCCACACCCCTCCCCATTCCAGCCCAGGAAGCAGGGCCTCCCTGGATGCATCCCAGGGCATCCTTCCAGAGACGCACTTCCAACCAAAACACGGGCAAGTTGTTCTTTCTACAGTGGACAATTACAAACACCAGGCAGGGCTGCCAACTGGCAAGTAAATTCCGGAAGTGGCATTTATTACATTGCCGGGGAGCCAGCTGGGTGGGGTCCTCACTTGTGAGCTAGCCTCTGGCTGTCCCACTTCACTGGTACTCTTGTTCATTCCCGCGCTCATTCTCCAGGTAATCGCAGGCTCTTCCGTGTGGCTGAGCCCAGTTCTCGGTGAGGGCACAGACAAGACCAAATGGTTCTGAGGCCCTAAGAGCCTCTATGAGGAGAAGTGACCATGTTTCATGTTTAGGATGGAGGGAAGCCAACTTGAACATGGTGTTTGGGAGTGGTTTTGCTGAAATGGTAGGCCCAAGAGCAAACAGGATACAAAGAGGGTGAGGTTTGAGGGACACAGCAGCTGGAGGCTGACCTGCCCACCGGGATGCATGCGTCCCATTCATGATGAGAGGGCTCCGAGGGAAGGCCGGCGCGTGCAAATCTCAGTCCCGAAGCCCGGGGCTGATCCGTGTGTACAAACAGGAGGCTCAGTATTTAGGAGCAGGGAGGAGCAAGGGAGGTACCCTGAATGGCTGCCTGCTTTGGAAATTTCTATGCATTTGTAATAACAAAATTACCATAATTTGCTCGTTAACGCAGCTAGATCAGTCAAGCATTGTTCCTTCACAGGCGGGCTGGGAGGTGTGCGCCTCTCTGCACACTCCGCACACCCCAGCCTGCCTGCCAGCCCGTCGGAGCACTAAAAATTAGCATGCAAATGGTCCTAATTCAGTGGGCGAGCTGTCAGGCAGGCCTCTCCGGCCTCGTCTCCGTGAAGGCCCTGACAGCCCAGCTCCAGAGCTGGCCCACCCTCCTTGCTCCAGCCAGGAGGAGCTCCGAGGGGCACCTCCAGACTGACAGCTTGGCGGCCTCCCTCCCTCGGCTAGCGCCATCAGGCCTGGCGGCAGACTCCCTAGGGAGCGAGCAGGGCCTGCCACCATGCCGGCCTGAGGCAGGCTAGCGGGTGGGCTGCGGGGGAGGCTGGCCCATGCTCAGGCCTACTGGCCTTGGCTGGCTTGGGCATATGGGGCGACGTGAGAATGGAGAGGTGTTCCCTGACTGAGGGTCCAGCCCGTTCCCATGGGGCTCTGGGAGTACCTTCTCTATCCGCACACGTGCAGGAAGGTGGTTCAACTCCTGATTCCAGGATGGCTGGGCTCGGAAGGAGCTCTGCTTCTATCCCGACTTGCAATCGACACCTTCCCAATGGTGCCCTCTTTCTGTGCTCCTTATGAGGGGGTGCAGGCAGGCCTTGCGTGGTAGAGGCAGTGGCATTACTTGAGACCTTCCAAGTACTGTCCCTCACTGACCGCTTCCACCCCTCAGTCCCTGGCCTTTCACTGTCCGTCTGGAAGTCAGGCGGGCACTACCCCATTTCATGGAGGATCGAGCTGGTACGTGCTTCCCCTTGTGACTTGAAGTACTAGGATAGAGCCCTATAGTCTCACAGAGCCTTTTTTTTTTCTTTTTATGAGGTGAAGGCTGCCTCTGTTGCCTAGGCTAGCCTTGAACTTCCAAACGTTTTATTTCAGTTTTTTTTTCTCTTTTTTCTTTTGTGGTGCTGAGGGTGCCTCCCAAGGCAAACACTCAACCATGAAACTGCTGTCAGAGCTCCTTGAAGGGAAAACTCAGATCACCCTCTCCCTGGCAGGTGACCCATGGTTTATTCCAGTTTCTCAGGGTTGTTCTCAGGCTGTTTCTTGGGACCCTGTTCCTTCTCCTGAGCAGACAGGACCGCTTGCCAGGACGCAGAGTTTGGAAAGCAGGCTAGATCCCTAAATTAGTCCCCAAATCACCCTGCCTGTCATCTGGCTGTCCTTGTTCAGTAAGCAAGACAGTCATTCCTAGGCCAGAGACAGTACCAGATACCTTGGAACTGGCGTTGCAGACAGTTGTGAGCTGCCGTGTGGGTGCTGGGAACCGAACCTGGTCCTCTGGGAGAACAGTCAGTGCTCTTCGTGGCTGAGCCATCTCTCGGTCCTCGCTGGGCCTTTTTAAGCCTCCAGATAAATGAAGAGGTAAGAGAGACCCAAGAAATGCAAAGCCCTGGCTTCTCCCGGATCTCTGGGGACAGACAGCAGGTCATGAGCCTCAGCTTGTTCTGCATCACAAGGCTGCTTCGTACTCAGTCCAGAGCCTGGCACAAGACACACGCTCATGGACCGATTAACCCACCTTTAATAACCTGTGGGTTATTTAATAGCCCAGGAGGCATGCAGACAGTGTTTGGGTACCGCTGTGCTCCCGTCAGTGCCTGGGACAGCATTTCTGCTCCCTACAGTTTTCCTTCCCCAGTTATTCTGATTGGATTTGGGGTGAGGGTCATGGGAAGAAACTGGTGAAACCTTGGATTCTGTATGCCAACCTCTCATAGCATGCCAACCACAGAACCCCGGCACATCTCGGGGCACATCTGTTTTCATCCCGAAAGCTGCTGGGAACTTCTGAAATTCCCTGCGTGAGTTGGGAAAGAGGCTTGCCAATTTAATTCTGCTGAAGAAAGGGTTGCAGGGCTCCCCCTAGTGGACAAGTGAGATGCCTCACTCCCTACACTCTTGTGCGTGGTGGAAACACACACACACACACACACACACACACACACACATATCCTTGGTTAACTCAGTTTCCACATCTGTTCTCTGCCAGAATCCTCGCCACAACCTTAAAGTCCCATCTTCCACCGCTCTTGTCATAGACTCAATGAGAGGATGGGCAAGCCAAGCACAGCCAAGGCTAAACCAGAGCACATTCCATCTTACCCAGCATCCCACCACCATGCGTTGTCTTAGACTTGGCCAGTGACCATCTGCTTGCATGGTGTGCGGCCCCGGCCTCGCCAGCCTTGTGGCATAAGGCCCCAAGAGTCAGAGTTTTTCATCCTTTGGAGAGATTGGCCTTGTAGTGAATGTTTGTGATGGCTTCCCCATGTCTCCTCACGGACACCATTGTTCCTGCAAACCTTTATCTTATTTTATTTCATTGAGATGGGGTGTGATGGCTTGAATGAAAGGCCCCCCCCATAGATTCATGTGGAGTGACATTATTTGAATGATTAGGATGTAGATGTGACCTTGTTGGAGCAAGTGTGCTACTGGGCATGGGCTTTGAGGTTTCTGAAGCTCGAGCCAGGCCAAGTCTCTCTGACTGTTCCTGCTGCCTCAGTCCTGATGCAGGGCTCTCAGCCCCTCTCCAGCACCTTGTCTGCCTGCACACCACCATGCTTTCTGCCATAATGACAGTGGACTAAACCTCTGAACTGAAAGCGAGCCACAGTTAAATGTTTTCCTTTATAAGAGCCCCTGTGGTCACAACAATAAAAACCCAGGTACTGGCTTGCCAAAACTTGCAATGTAGACCAGGCTGGCCTTGAACCCACAATGACCTGCCTGCCTCTGCCTCCCAAACACTAGGATTAAAGGTGTGCACCACCACTGCCAGCTTCCAGACCACTTCTAATAAATAGCAGCCCCAGTGACCCGAAACCAGGTCGTGTTCTCCTTTGAAGTGCGAATGCCAGAGTCCTGCCATGACCCTTTGGCCACTCTCTCCCCATCTTTTCCCTCCTCTCTCTTCCTTCTCCAGCCATACAGGACTCCTCGCTCCTCTGCCCATCCACCTCAGGGCCTTTGCACAGCGGGTTTCCACGGCTCTTCCCGCCCTACTCACCTGGCTAGCTCTCACTTCCCTTTCAGTCACAGGGAGGGCAACCCGAGCCATTCTCCCTAAAATCTCATTTCCTCCTCGCCCTTCCTACTCCAGCCCTACTTTGTGTCTCCTCCCTGCACAGCGCTGTCTGACACACTGTGCTCTCCCTGCACAGCGCTGTCTGACACACTGTGCTCTTTCTGTACTTTATGCTCCGGCTTTACTGGGCGATTGGTTCCCCAGAGCGTGAGTTCCGAAAGACCTGGGACTCCTGACTGATCTGCTCAGACCCATGGCTCCAGATCTAGGTCAGGCACCCTCTTTGTACTTGGAATAGGAGCAAAGGGGTGAGATAGTGACCCTGTTTAATACCTGGCCTCAAGGTGGGCACCTGACAGTCTTCCCACACACCTGGGTTACTTCTCCACCTGCTCAGCACCTTTACTCCTGGGAAACATCTCCATTCTTCTCCCCTTGATCACCAAGATAGTTCTCCTCTCCTTCCCCCGCCCGACTTGGTTTCTTTTCCCCAGTCTGTCTCAGACAAGTCTGTGGGGCAGTCACAGAGGACACATAGGTGAAGGGTCAGTCATATTTAAGGAAGAGGAATTCTCAAGCATAAAATGGTTCTGAGTGTCAAGGCACCCGCGGCCAAGGCCGACGACTTGAGTTCAATCCCTGGGACCCATATAGTAGAAGGAGAAAACCAACTCCCAAAAGTTGTCCTCCAGCTTCAACATGTATACAAATATGTATATACATACATGCATGCATGCATGCATACATACATACATATGTCATACATCATACATAGATCAATGTTTTTTAAAGTATTTAAAAGAAGGAAGCTTTCCCTCAGGACAGGCAACTTCCAGGTGGACCTGCTCACTATGTTCCTGGGGAAACTGAGGCCCAGGCTGGGGAAGGGCTTTGATTTAATGAGTTTTGGAGTAGAGACAAGACCATGCCAGGCATGTGTTCTAGCCAGAGGGTGCTACAAATCCAGCTCCCTTCACAGTGCCTGTCCCTTACCAAACACTGTGAAGAATGGTAGCCCCAAATTATGACAGGAGGCCTCCCACGCAGCAAGTCCTTGGGAGTTAGCCTGCTGGGGACAGCCTTCTTAGCAACTGACCTCTGAGGAACCAATTTCAGAGCCTGGACTCTTAAGCCTCAGCGGATGCTGAGAAATTCTACAGTGTTGACCAGGGTGCCTCCAACGCCATTTCACACAGCCAAGGGAACATCAAAGCAGAAGGTGGTCCAGCTCCTCAGCTTGCCAATTCCGAAATCTATATTTCAAACAGCTCTCTGCCAGAGGCCAACCCTGCCCCTCTGAGGACCAGTCCTCTCTCCCTAGTTTTCAAACTGACTCACCATATCCTGACAGCTGGCTCCACTCAGGTTCAAATAAGCTAGACTGATGGAGTTTTCTTGTTGTTGTTGTTTTATTTTGTTTGTTCTTGCTGTGAGACAATGGTTCACTATATAACTCTAGTTGGTCTGGAACTCACAAAGGTCCGCTCTTCTGCCTCCTGCATGCTGGGATTAAGGATCTCAGATAACTCAGTCTGGGGTGTGTACTGTAGTCTAAAGTCTCAGAGCTCTGTGGATGACGGCCTGACTTATGCTGAGCATCCAGACTTGAGCCCCACCCCCCAAGTCACTGAGCATTGCTCCTGCCCTGGGGCAGCTCTGCAGGGGAATCTGGATAGCAGAGTTTAAAAATGGAATTGTTGGCCCAGTGAGGAAGGGTGACCGGAAAGGAGCGGGTATACTCCACTGCTTCCTTTAAGAAAGGAACACCCAAAGGATTGTGTACTATTGAAAAGGGGGTGTGACTCCGTGAGACCAGCTTGGTATGGATGGAAGCCTTGGGGAGCCCCTTCTTGCAAGGAAGGAACCAGGAGAGCCCCAGCAGCTGAGGACTCCAAAGGCTCTGATCTCTGGCTTCCTTTTCAACCCTGGCTCTGAAGAGAGAAATAAGCCTCCCCTCCCCTGTTTCCCCCAAAAGCCCCAACTTGTTTCTAGTACCTGTCTCAGCACACTGGTCCCCAGCCACCTCAGAGGAAGGTAATTTATGTGTGTACAGCCCCCTCCTGCAGACTGTGGGCTCTCCGTGGGCAGGAACCGTATCTGATTCATCTCTACTTCCCAGTCCTACCCCTGCATGCTGGGGGCAGGAGAGGTGTGCAGAATTGAGTGTGTTCCTCGGGGTGCGACGGGGCTCTGGGCTTCGGAGTTCCCAGCCCACAGTGCAGCCACACACCGCAGTAGTAATTGCAGAGGTAAATCTTGTCTGGTCTCCTCGCAAACGCTTGGGGAGGCCTTCCATAAATATGTCAGCAGCGGCATTAAAATTTGATGGCAGCAGTGCAGGTCGGGACTAGCACTGTGACTTCCCAGCAAGGTACGACACCTTCACCTGCGTCTCATCAGTCAGTCCAGGATGCTCAGGGAAAGTCCAGCCGCAGTCGCAGATGGGGCTGCTGACTCCCAGACCCACGGCTGCTCTGAGGGACAGGCCAGGTCAAGGCCACAGGGAGGTACATTCACTTTGGGCTGGCACCAGGCTGAATGGAATCCCTGTATGCCCTGGGGATGTGCTGGGACATTAGAGGGTCTCGGACTTGGAGTGGCCTGGGACAATGTTTTGAGACTGGGAGCTGGTGACACAGGGACCAGGGGAC
The DNA here is from genome assembly GCF_982192425.1 of Myodes glareolus. Classification (NCBI taxonomy): domain Eukaryota; kingdom Metazoa; phylum Chordata; class Mammalia; order Rodentia; family Cricetidae; genus Myodes; species Myodes glareolus. The sequence continues at coordinate 30,796,806 of NC_142041.1, forward strand.
AAGGTCTTCACAGTCAGTCTGGAGGAAATTCAATATTTTCAAAACACAAACAAATAAACAAAGAGAACACATTGAAGGGATGGAGATTGGAGTATCATTAAGCAAACCAGGAGTCACTGGTCCAGGGTCCAGTCCTGGAATATTCCCCAGGGGCAGAAAGCCAAGGCACCATCCTCATCTTGCATCCACCTTACTGTTGCCCTCTGTGGGAAACTGAGGCTAAGATAATTGGAAGGGGCAAGCTGAAAGGGACACATGATCAGAAGTCTTGGTTTAAGGATTTCTTTACAACCAAGATTTTAGATACTTGTTGAAATGTGATAGAAACACCTGAAATGTGTTTTAACATTATATCTTGCTAATTCTTTGAGAATTTAATACTTACATACAAAGTATGTCTATCATATTTACCCCTCTTCCCTCCTAACTCTCTCCGATCCACCCTCCACTCCTCACCCCTTCCCAAACTTTTGCCTTCTTCTTTTTGTTTTTAATAACCCACCAAGTCCAATTTATATCCAGTTCCTATATATAGGTGTGGGGACATCTTCTGGAGCAGGGCAGACCCACCAGGGCCGTACTCTTAAGAAAACTGACTCGTCTCCCAGAAGCGGTCAACTGTCTACCGCTCCTTAGACTCTCTAGTTTCATGCTAGAATGCCAACTGGCATGGTCTTGTGCAGGCCTTGTACAGGCAGCCACGGCTGCTGGGAGTTCACGGTGCAGTGGTCCTGTCATCACCAGAAGATGCTGTTTGACTCCAGTCTTCCCTGACCTCTGGGTCTTAGAATTGTTCTGTCCCCTCTCCTGAGATGGTTGCTGAGCCTTGGGGGAGGGTGTGTGTGTGTGTGTGTGTGTGTGTGTGTGTGTGTGGTGTAAATGTCTCATTTGTGGTGGAATACTCCGTGGACACTCACTTTCTCTACTTTGATCAGTTGTGGTTTTTGTGTTAACCATCTGGAATATACCTGTTACAAAGAACGAGAGGGCCTGCTTTTGGTCCCGTCCGCCCAGCTAGCTTAGTCCCGAAATAACCACACAGAAACTGTATTCATTCACATACTGCCTGACCCTTATTGGCTAACTCTCCAGCCTCTTGTTGGCTATCTCTCACATATTAGTTTAACCCATCTCCATTAATGTGTATCGCCACTTGACTGCAGCTTACCGGCATGAGTCTAACCAGCATCTGTCTCGGGCAGGAGAATCATGGCATCTGCCACACTGCCCTTCTTCCCATAATTCTGTTCTGTCTTCCCTGCCTACCTGAGTTCCACCCTATCAACTAGGCCAAGGCAGTTTCTTTAATAACCAATGAAAGCAACACACAGACAGAAGAACCTCCTACACCATATACCCTTTAACACAGAGGATAAAAGTCCCCAACATGTTCATTTTTCAATCAGTCCTACAAAGCACCGAGTTTAATAAGTTTGGGTCACACTTTTTATTTCACAAAGAACTTTCAAGTGTGTCAATATTATGTGGTCCCGTGAGTGCTGGGATAACAACAGGGCAGCCCCTGAGATTTGGTTACAAAATTATTGACTTCCAATGCCGTTCAAGTAAGTGCCAGTGGGCATTGGCCAGGCCTGGCAGTGACCTCCCAACTGTTAACAGAGAGTGGCCACTATGCTCTTAGACTGCAGAAAGTCTTTCTGTCATTAATTTTAAACTCACGCTGTAGCTCAGAGCGTCCCCTGTTGCCAGGTTTGCCAGCCAGGGTCCAAGCCCTGCAGCTGCTGTGACAGTGTTGAGAGCCGAGCAGGGCTATGGCCCATTGTTTGCCAAGTATCCACAGCACCTTGGGTCCCCTACAGAAAAACAAAACAAAACAACAACAAAAAAACCCAATGCCTGAGACAGGCTCCTCACCTAGAAAAGAAGCTTATTCAAGATCAACAGGTATGGAGATTCAAGTTCAAGATCCGCAGTCTCTCTGGTGTGAGCCTGTGGCAAGAATAAATAGTGACATGGTGAATAAGGAAGCAGAGAGAGAAAGGGACCAGTTACCCACCCTCAGAAAGTTCAAGGCCACCTGAAACACCCACAGTCCCTCTTAGGAGCACCACCCTGACCACCAAATCTTTAACACATGGGCCCTTAAGGGGAGGCATCCAACATCCTGCTGAATGAGCCTCTGGACTGGGAGGAGCTGGGGCTCCCTCCATTGCTTTTGATGCTTCCTAGTGTTGCCTGGACTGGCAGGTGGACAGATAGGAATTTTGGAGGCAAGCAAATGATGAGGTTCTACATCCTCTGAGACCCAGACAAGCCACTTCCTGGCTCTCTTAGTCAAAATGATTTCCAGCTGCCACGCTGCGCCTGAGTCTACCTTGCCCTCTGCTGACATCCATGTGCCTTTGACACAGACGTGCTCACAGGTCTGGGACCTGGGCTCCTTCTACCAGGGACATTGACCTCTTGGAGAAAGGCCGCTGTGAATGCTGGGTGAGATGGATGTGCTGAACCACGGTCCAGCACTAGTGTGCAGGCCTAAGAGTAAAGATGTAGCCCCAAATCAGAGATGGCAGGTGAGTCTCCCTAAGCTCATGTCTGGGTTCAGGCATCATCAGAACCATTTTACTCTTTCTTTCCAACTCTTAAGCTGCTCCGAGTGTGTTCTCACAGTGAGCTTGACATCATTAGACACTTTCGTGGATATGTGGGGGAGTTTTCTTGGTAACAACTATAGTTTAGATCAGGAAGGATCCCTGAGGCCCTTGAGTCAAAGGCCCCAGTCTGGCGCTATTGACCAGTAGTAAGACCTGTAAGAGGTGGGGCCTATGGGATTCTTGAAGTCGTGGGGACATTGAGGGGAATTCTAGCCACAAATCTTTCCACTTTCTCCCTTCCATTTCCTGACTGTGAGGTGAGCAGCTTTGCTCTGTCCTGTCTTCTGCCATGATAGGCTGCCCGGCTGCAAACTTCAAACCAATGGGTTTGGAAACCTCAAAATCATGAGCCAGAATAAACCTGTTTCCTCTTCAAGGTAGTTTTCTCAGGTCTGACAGACCACACCTCAGTGTCATTCCATCTGAGCAGTGGAACCTGGGGCCTGGAAGAGTTACCTGGGCGTGGGGGCTCCTAGGAATAGTTTATGGCCACTGTAGGCCATACTCAGCGCCCACAGTTGGCATTGATGACACCAGCAGGGCCCTGTGTTTGGGCTATAGCGGTCTGTTGGTCACCAGAGTCAAGCTTGAGGAGCCGCAGACTCAGTAAAGAATAATGCTGTCCACAGCAGCCATGAGTCTGGCCAGGAAGCTGGGGCCTCAGGGGACAGAGCAGGACTCTCTCACTAGGGAGGGTTGTCCAGAAGGGCTTCCTGGAGAAGATGGCGTTTGTGCTGGGCTTGATGAGTCGAGGACAGGACATGAAGCTGAAAGGCTGGAAGAGCTCTGGTTGAAGAAAATGGCTCATTTGTGGGAAATGGCAGGAGGGTGGGGACTTGGAACATGGTATGCAGCAAAGTAAGCAAAGTGTGGCTGTAAGGTCCGTTGTAAGCAGATCCTGAAGGGCCTTGACTAGCCTCCATGAGGCAACTTAGGAGTTCATCCTCACAAGTGGAAAGCCTGTGGGCACATCCTGCTGAGGCATGGTGGGGCTCCAGGCCCCTGTCCCACATTCATACCCGTAAAAATCTGGTGCTCTCTGTCACCATAGGGAGTAGAAGGGAGCCGTGTGTGTTGTCTTGCCCGTTGCTTGCTTAGATTGGGGCATAATGGGTCAGAATTCTGGAGTGAGACTGCCGTGAGAAAGCGGATCTACACTGGACCAGAACTGCTCCAAACATGTTCCAACATGACCAATGATCTCAAATGGAAATGCCTACTGGGACAAGCGTGTCCAAGAAAGAGGGGAAATAAGCCTGGGGGGGGGGGCGGACAAGACAATAGACCTCCCTTGTTTGGCCGCTGGCTAATGGACATTTATGCCTGTAAGAGTCAGAGTTATTCATTAGTCTGTGTCAGCGTCAATAGGACTGCACAGCTCCGGGCTCCACTCTTGCATCCGATGGACCAACGCGGTAGAGTCTGGTGTGCCAGGGCCTGAAGTGGGGGTGCTATAATGCAGTCATGAGTCCCTGAAGAATCTACAGGGTTTTAAGTGTAGACATAGAAAGCAGAGCACAAAAAGGGGAGGGGGGCGGTCAGGGAGGTCACATGACCGCCGTCGGCTGGCAGTAGCAGCATTAGTGCTCAGGCCTGTGCTCACCCAGGTCTCTCCCGCACTGCTGTGGGCCAGCAGCAGCAGAAAGGGCCCATTGTGCATTCTCTCCTTGTGCCCACTCTCTCTCTCTTGGTTTTTCTCTTCCCTTGGCATTTCTGAAGGAAAACCTGAACTGGTAGGAGAAGAGGTTTTTCCCAGCGGCCGATCGATACGCACCATGCAGGGCTGTCCAGGTTGACAGGCTGACCTTTCCTGAGCTTGGGTTTTTGCCTCCCTGTTGGGAGCCCAGGAAGGTCTTGCTGTGGAGAGGAAAGGCAAGCATCCCTCGGCCTCTGAAGGGCCAAGCTGGAGGCTGGATTCAGGGAAGATGGAGAGAGAAACCTCTTGGAGGTCATTTGCCTATCTACCACCTTCACAGATGAGAAAACTGAGGTTTGGTAAGAAGTAAGGTGTTTACTGGTCCCTCAGAGAGAGTTTGGCACAGCTCTGTCAAATATAGACATATGCAGACATACATACCTATGTATATGTTGTACATATTTCTGTATATCATACATGTGCTTGTGTATCTGTGTATATCCTGTCTATATGTAATATGTGTATTAAATAGCATAATAACGCATAAGCTGGCTGTGTCTGTGTCGTGTCCTCATTTAGATCACTGTGGTCACGGACAGTTCCAAACAGCAACCGTCCAGGTGCCCGCTGATCCCTATCCACCACCGGTCACGTGGTTCTACAAGACCACTGGGAGAAACTAGGGTAACCTTAGCCCCTTCTAGACCTCTTCTCCCCCTTCCTCCTCCTCTTCCTCTTCCATCCTCTTCCTTTACCACAAAGATTTTCTCTCACAGCCCAGCTTGACTCCTTCAGAAATAGAAGTTGACTGCGAAGTCACTTTGAAAGACTTTCCATATGTTAATTGCAGCCGGCCAAGGTCTGGAGCGGAGGTGGGAGCCCACCATCTGCAGACAGGTCGGCCCCCAGCGAGCTCGCAAATCCCCATCATCTGGCAGGTGTCGTTTTGGGTTAATTAAGAGCTATGAGGAGCCTGCTTGCCTGTCACTTCTGAGAATTTTTGGAAACTTTGACTTTCTTGCCGTCCCTGGGTTTTGAGCGAAGGGGAAAATGAAAACATCTATGATGTTGAAGTCGCAGGTTTCCCTGGCAACTGCATCCGAACATTTTATCACAGCCACCTCTGAACTTAATTGTCGTGAGAGTTTCACTTTTGTATTTGACCCATTTGTGTTTGGAAGGCTGTGATGTTTGGGGGAATCCCACGTCTGTCCTAAATGTCTCGTTTGGCTTGCTTTCTTTTTGGTTTTTGTTGTTTGCTTGTTTTTGACAGTACTGGGATCTGAATCCAGGCCATTGCCCATGCTGGAGGAGTGCCCTAGCCCTCCTGTGACTTTCTATTTTGAGATGGATTCTCACTATGGTGCACAGACTGGCCTTGAGCTCTCGCTGTGGTGCCAACCCTGAATGTGCCATCCTCTTGTTTCTCAGACTCCAGAGTGACTGGGATGACAGGCCTCTACCCTCAGGCTCAACTTGAGCTATATCTTCCTTCTAAGAGAAGAGCCCTTCCCCAACTTAGTCTGCTTAGTGACTTCAGTGGGACTCTGGTGGCACCAGGAGCCTCCTTCAGTGACCAGAGCCCGGGTCATCACTGTTACCTGACAGCATATTATATTAAATTCACACATCTGGGTTTTCAGCATTCTCTGTAGGGTGATGCTAATATTCTAGAACTTGCCAGGCCTGAGCTTAGGTAACATGGTCCATGCATTTGTCAAATGAAAGCATCAGTACACTTAAATTTATTGGTTTCATTACATGTAAATTCTATATCCAAAAGGAAAATGTCTTCATTATCTCAGTTATGAACATTAGTTCATGATATGCACGCCGGAATATTTAAGAGAAAATGTACTGATGTCGGTAACTTACTTTAAAATGCAAAACTGACAAGTGACAGGGTAGAGTGATGGAAAGATACAGCGTGGACATGCCTGGGATAGCCAAGGATGGGAAGGGGTGGCCAGGGTGGTGGTGGGTGTCCTCTGAAGCTCTATGGAGCGCTGTGCTGAGGAAGGGGGCCTGGGCTCCCCTCTCCCCTGCCTGGAGTTTTCTCTGTCAGTCATGACAGTTTCTCTGTCAGGCTGAAATCCAGCCCCTTCCCCTCAAACTGGGGTCTGCAGATCGTTTATAACCATGATGCCCCTTGACCTTCTCCACAAGCTTAGGAAGTTGAAACTCCCCTTCCGTCCTACTTAGAGAGAAAGAAGCTGAACCTCAAGGGAGTAAATCCACAGCCTACGGCCATGCCTGCAAGTGGTGCAGCCTGGTCTGTAGCCTGGGTCCACGTGACATCACAAGTCATTTTCTTTTCTCTCAAAAAAGACTTTGTTTTTATTTATGTCTATGCCTTTGCATCTGCATATGTGTACGCCACCTGTGTGTGGGTGCCCTCCCAGGCTAGAAGAGGGCATTGCATCCACAGGAGCTGCAGTTACAGGCAAGTGGGAACTGCCTAATGTAGGTGCTGGGAACTGAACTCTGGTCCTCTGGAAAAGCAAGCGCTCTCCTTCTGAGTCATCTTTCCAGCCCCTTCCAGGCCATTTTCTCCTTTCTTCTCTGTGGTAGGCAGTTCTAGGCAAGAGCAGGCTACACATACCCAGGGCATGGCCCAGGCTGCTTCTCTCTGACCTGTTCATATAGCTAGAATCCCATCCTGGTCCACCACTGGCCAACTCCTTCCTGCCTTTGCTCACACAGTGCCTCCTTGGGCCAAACCGTTCCTTTCTGGATGCTCTCCCTTAGGTCTTCAACTAAAAGCAAGATGGAATTAGGCCCTTGTTGTTAGCCGCCTCATAGAAAACTGACGTCCTTCCCAGTTTTGCCATGTTCCCAGGCTTCTTTCCCACCCTGGCCTGTGGCACTATGATCTATACTGTCCTTTGACCGTGCGTCTTCATCGTAACTCCATTGGCCACACAAAGACCGCACCCAGACATCTCCTCTGACTTCCATGTCTGGGGAAAACACCAACTCTAGTCTGCGGATGTTGTCTCAGTGTGTTTTCTGTTGCTGTCACAAAACATCCGAGGCTGGGTAATATATAAGGAAGAGAAGTCCATCTCGGCTCACTGTCCAGGAGGTGGGAAAGTGTGTGGGCATAGCAATGGCGCCAGGACGTGATAATGTGGAAGAAAGCTGAAGGGTTAGGGCACACACGAGCCAGGCAAGAAGGTTTGGATTGACTTTCTGCAGCCCACTCTCCTGAGAAGAACCGAGGTCCCTCTGAATGACCGCATCACCTCATAAAGGCCACCCTCAAAATAGTCACGTGACATTCAAGTTTCTGCATGAATTTTGGAGAGGGTATCCACATGCAAGCCACAGCAGTGAATGACAAGCCATATGAATGCATGGGAGGCGAGCAGGGAGTGAGTTTTGCCCTGAAAGTTGGATCTAGGACTCTCAGTTTTAAAGTGTACACATATACACATACACACACACACACACACACACACACACACACACACACACACACTCCATGTAGGGCATGTGCATCTTTAAGACCCTCCTATCTGGCCCTTCCATTTTCTCATGCACAGCACTTCAGCCCTCTCTGCCTTCACCCCTAAGCCCAGATCTTGGCTTGCTTTTGTGTAACTAAGAACTCAGTGAAAGCTGAGAAACCCTCCTAGGGCCTGGTTCCAGTTTGTTAGGGTTTCTTCCCGTTTTCCTTCCAGGAACCTTGTGTCGCTGCTTCTCTCTGGCGCTGTGATGCAAGTGCTCACCGTAGTCCATTTCCTGTTGCTGTAGTCAAATGCCGCAGTACTTTATAAAGAACGTAGTTCGTAGCGTGTAAGGGCTGCCTCAGCTCACAGCTCCGAGGCCTGGGAAGTTCAGTCAGGTAGCTGTATCTGGGGAAGTTCTTCTTGCTGGTGGGGATCCTATTGAGTTTGGAGGTGGTTCAGGACCTCAGGTGACCACAGAACTCCCAGTTCAGGTTCCTCTGCTCGGGAAGCCACAGCTCCATGGTGTTAATGTCCTTCCCCATGGTCTCTGATATCTTTAATTACTTCCCCCGAAGCCCTGCCTCCAAAAGTAAGTTCTGCTCCCACATTCTTAATGCTGCTGCTGCTGCTGCTGCTGCTTCTGCTTCTTCTTCTTCTTCTTCTTCTTCTTCTTCTTCTTCTTCTTCTTCTTCTTCTTCTTCTTCTTCTTCTTCTTCTTTTAGATTCTTTTTTTGTTGTTGTTGATTTTATTGAGCTCTACATTTTTCTCTGCTCCCCTCCCTTCCTCTCCCCTCCCCTTCTACTCTCTCTCATGGCTCCCATGCTCCCATTTTACTCAAGAGATCTTGTCTTTTTCCACTTCCCATGTAGATTAGATCTATGTTTTCTCTCCTAGGGTCCTCATTGTTGTCTAGGTTCTCTGTGATTGTTATTTGTAGGCTGGTTTTCTTTGTTTTATGTCTGAAAACCACTTATGAGTGAGTACATATAATAATTGTCTTTCTGGGTTTGGGTTACCTCACTCAATATGATGTTTTCGAGATCCATCCATTTGCTTGCAAATTTCAAGTCAAGATGTCATTATTTTTTTTTCTGCTGTGTAGTACTCCATTGTATGAATGTACCACATTTTCCTTATCCATTCTTTGGTTGAGGGACATTTAGGTTGCTTTCAGGTTCTGGCTATGACAAACAATGCTGCTATGAACATAGCTGAGCACAGGTCCTTGTGGTATGATTGAGCATCCTTTGGGTATATACCCAAAAGTGATATTGCTGGGTTTTGAGGAAGGCTGTTTCCTGATTTTCTGAGAAATCACCATACTTATATCCATTGGGGCTGTACCAACATAAAACCAACCACACTGAACCTCATAGAAGAGAGAGTGGGAAATAACACTTAAATGTTTTGACACAGGAGACCACTTCCTAAATATAGCCCCAGCAGCACACTGAGAGAAACAATTAATAAATGGGAACTCCTGAAACTGAAAAGCTTCTGTAAAGCAAAAGACACGGTCAACGAGAAAAAACGACAGCCTACAGAATGGGAAAAGATCTTCACCAACCCCACATCAGACAGATGTCTGATCTCCAAAATATACAAAGAATTCAAGAAATTGATCATCAAAAGAACAAATAATCTAAAACAAATAAATTTTTAAAAAATGGAGTACAGACCTAAACAGAGAACTCTCAACAGAGGAATCTAAAATGGCCAAAAGACACTTAAGGAAATGTTCAACATCCTTAGCCATCAGAGAAATGCAAATCAAAACAACTCTGAGAGTCCATCTTACACCTGTAAGAATGACCAAGATCAAAAACACTGATGACACCTTATGCTGAAGAGGTTGTGGGGAAAAGGGAACACTTCTGCATTGCTGGTGGGAGTGCAAATTGGTACAGCTGCTTTGGAAATCAGTATGGCAATCTCTTAATGCTTCTCAATGGAGATGAACGCCAACCTAACTTTTGTGTGGGCAGATTCAAACCATAGACAACACTTTCATTGATCCGTGTTGAAGATGAGAAGACTGCTCAGAGAGGTTTAGTCCCTTGCCCAAGGCCACACAGGCACTGAGAAGTGCTGATGGTTGAGCGAGCTCAGCCCACCTCAGGAGTGCTGCAGCCTGGGTTCGCCCTTGTGCTCCCATGCACCATGCGGGGCCCAGGATGGAAAGGCCCATGGCACTAGTGATTCCATGCGTCCAACTGTAGACAGCATCCAGACCTGCCTTGAAGGAGAGCCAACACGTGCTAAACCTGAGATTCGCTGGAGAAAAATCAGTTCCACAGTTGCCCGAATTTGAAGGAAGCTTTGTTAAAATATTAAATACTGACCGAGATGGAATTTGGTCAGGACTACTCCTGGAAATTTCCCAGCTGAGTGGCCCCCAGGCACACGTTGTTTGGGGCTTACATGAACAAAACCCATAGGCCCTGTACTTTGCCCATGAGGCTTTGATGTTACTTTTAAAGAACTACAACTCCCAGCATTCCTGGAAGTTTCCTGGTCCGTGGGCCTGTGGGGCTTACAGGTTAATTTGGGGTCTTATTTGTGCTTGGTGCCTCGTGGATGGAGGTCCCACAGACTGAGTGACGACTATCAGGACACAAATTTACCCCCTTGGACCTTACAGAACCTTACTTTTTAAGAATAAAAGCTGTGACTTAAGGGACTCACAGTTTTCAGAGGCTCTCAGAGTATGAACCAGTAGAAAGAGGCAGGGAACCCCAAGGTGGGGAAATCTTTTTCGCTGGAGAAATTCACAAGGGAAGGTGTGACCTTTGACCTCGGGCCTGTTGACTTCACCTCGTGAAGCCCCAACCAAAAGCTAGAAGCAGGAACTTGGGTTTCCTAACCCGTGAAAGCCTGCTCTAGAGGAGGATTATATACCCGTGATGGCCAGTTTCCTCAGCTGTGGCCACCCCTACCTCCGTCATTAGGGACATGCTAAAGGAAACCCTTCCGTGCTGAACCTTCCATACCCGGCTCTGCGGTCGCCTCTGCTGGGGCTTCTCGGAAGGCCTCACCATCACACGTCACACACTGACTGGCCTCAAAGTCCAGCCACAGCTTCAGCTTGACTCCAAGACCCTGCCTCCCTCTGATGTTGGAGTTCTACCCATCCTTAAGGCTAGGTTCCGTGACCCTTCAGTGGCCCCAGAAGGTGCCCCAGGACTCTAAGCTAAATATATCTTGCTTTATAAGCTGCTTTTGTGAAGTTCAGCAGAAATAAGCTGTCCCTCAGTGTCAGACTGGTGGTAAGGAGGTTAGAGTCCTAGGCCTAAAAGTCACAAGGATCATATTTACTGTGTGGATCTAGGTAGGATCTATGGCAGTGGTTCTCAACCTATGGACCCTGACCTCTTTGGAGCCTTATATGGGATATAAATGTATATATAAATATGTAAGTATCAGATATTTATTTATAATACAGATCATAACAGTAAAATTACAGCTATGAATTAACAAGATAATTTTATGGTTGGGGGTCACCACAACATGAGGAGCTGTATTAAAGGGTCACAGCCTTAGGAAGGTTGAAAACATTTGGTCTGTTCTATCCTTTGACAAATGAGGAAACAGAGGCTCAGGATGGGAAAACAGTGTCTTATTAAAGACAAGCAAGTTCAAGGCCAGGAGACAGAAAGCTGGCCTTGGAGCTGTGTTCTGGCCTGAGTAATAATGTCTGTAATGCAGCTTTATTAATACCGTGAGCATCACAGGGTGCTGGGAGGTTCAGTGAGATTCTGGACATGGAGGAGGACTTGCTGACTGATGGAGGAGCTCGCCACTATGGCTGACATGTGTTGCGCCTTCTCTGGATGCCCTACAAGTACCACATGAGCTTTGAACTTACCCTAACTTTTCAGAGAAGGAGCTGAGGTACAGAGGAGTTGAGTGACCCATTGAGAGTCCCAGAACTTTGAAGAGGCAGGCTCAGGATTTGAACCCATGAAGGCTTTGTACCAAATCGATCAAGAACTGGCATCCACCTGGTCAGTCTGCTGACCCACAATCAGTTTTGATACTATATGGACCAGATCTGTGGATCGCTTCCCTGGTAGTGAGACCTTGGCTCCTCCACCCCGTACACTCCGCTAGCTTACTGTATAGCATGCCAGATAATCAGGCACCATTGCAGCGTCCCCAGCAGGTGGCTGGACAGCCTCTAGGTCAGTCTCATGTTTCTGAGATGGCCATGCTCCGCTTACCAAGAATGTACTAGTGTAACTGGGCGTGTCACAGGAAAAGGACCCGGGTGCCCGCCTCACCATGACTCTGAGCACACCAGGTAGGGGCCCTGGTGACTTTCTTTCCTCCTGGGCACTGGATGCTGCGGTAGATAACGGATCAGAAATTGCTTTACATCTTGGCCTACAGCAGATGCCACAGCAGGTCCCTGGCTGTGGAAGGTAATGATGGAAGAAGAAGTGGTGGCCGTTGTCCAAGTGAGAGGCCTACTCAGTGATTTGTCCCCAGCTGACCTGGGTGTTCCATTCATTCACTAACTCGCTCACCCGCTCAGTGAACAATTACTCATCCGTGCATGCTAGATGGCTGCCAAGCCTGGTGATGAAGCTTGGGATCGAGACATAAACAGACAAAACTCTGTCCCCAAGGAGTTTTCAGCCTCGTGGAAGAGACGGATAATTAACAAGACGAGCATGGTGTACAAGACAGGTTGGGATACGATGAGCTCCGTGGAATAAACCATGGCAGGACAGGAGGGTGGGCTGGTCGGGGAAAGCATCCCAGGGAGGGCCTCTCCTACATGGGGCCCAGAAAGAGGGTAGGAAAGAGCCTCAGGCACTCTGTGCCATGGGGGTACCAGTGAACTACTGGGCACCCTGTCTGCTGGAAACGGCATTATACGGGGAGCAGGCAGGACACAGACCTGCAGGTCCAGACTGCAGCCAAGGCAAGGCCACTGAGACACTAGAGGGCCACACAGGGTGCTCTGTGCTAGCAGGAAAGGGTGCCTTCTGGAAGCCACACAGCTGGAAGAACGAGGTGCTGCTGACTTAGGCTCACTCCTAGTGGGTTTGGATGTCGCTCATGTACCTTTGCAGGCCTCCAGGGGTCCGTGTCACCTCACTCCAGCTGAGTGGCCTTGAGATTCGTTCCACTGGGGATGGAGCTCAGAGAGGCTTCCTGGGAGAGGTGACCAGGCAGTAGGAGATACAGTGCTAATAAGAGATAGACCAGGCACGACACTATCAGGATGTCCCTCTGATGGGGCAGTTCATGGTGTCAGAGTCTTAGGGACAATGTGTCCCCCTATCCAGGCTTTCATATCTCCACGTTCCCCCCAACCTGCTTCTTAAAGAGGAGGAAGAGGGGGAGGAGGAAGAGGGAGAGGGTGGAGAGGAGGCACGGTAGTGCTGATGGATAGGCCGAGGCTGGGCTGTGCGGCCCAGCACTGTCACCACGCACTCCCTCTGTATGCCGGAACCTGACACCCTGACCACTGAGGCATAAAAAACAGAGAATTGGAAGGCTCAGCCTGTCAGGCTGGGAGTGGCCCCAGGAGAGGCCTGAGCAGGAGTGTATGTGTGCGCGTGCGCGTGTGTGCGTGTGTGCGTGTGTGTGTGTGTGTGTGTGTGGTGTGTGTGTAGTGTGTGCGTGTGTGTACACTCTGCCTGTGTTTTCCTATGAGGTGGGAGGAGGACTGATCTCTTCCAATGCCTCTTGCCCTTTGGCCTTTGTGCATTCCCTTTAGGGGGATCGTGGAGTCATGCTTGGCCGCAGGTCGTCTCTCAGGACCATGTAACCTCTGTCATCTCCAGCAGGGGAGGGCCTTACCTGGGGTTTAAGCAAACCATTCAGTGCCCCTGCTGGCTTTCCATGCCCTGCTCCAAAGCCTCCGCCAGACACAGCAGGCTCTCAGACACTCTGTGCAGAGGCTTGAGAATGCAGTCTGTCCTCTGGGGCCCCAGCTGTAGGGAAAGGGGAGGACGAAGTGGGCAGAGTCTGCTGCCACGAGAGTGTGGGGACAGGATGTGAAGCTGTGCCCTGGCCTAGCTGGCAGAAAAGAGACTCCCTTGGGACTGCTGCAAACCCAGGGACCAGCCAGGGTGGGTGCTTAGCTCTTCAGGTTGCTGGATCTTAGTGAATTGTCCTCTGGGTCCACCCTACCCTCCCTTCACGTGCAAGCAGTTCACAATGCCTTCCTGAGCATGCCTACAACCATGGACAGCTGCCTCCTCCCCAGGGTCTAGAAGACCCCAGCCCACTCCCTATGTTGTATTTCCTAAGCATTTAGCCCATCCCTTCAAGTCAGCAGAGTTGCTGTCTACATTCTCCAGGCATGGGGAGGCCTGTGTCTCATGTCCCTGTCCAGCTGGCTGCCCTTGGCACAGTCAGTCTGGATTCACAGCACAGGGGGGCCACACTAGAGCTGAGGTCAGTGTTTAAGCTGGCCTGAACCCACAGCCTTTTCTGAGCCTAATTTCACGTGTGTCTCCTGTTTGTCCCTCTTCCTACCTTCTGCAGGGAGTGAATTTTCTGGGAGTCCCTACAGCCACCCTCAGTATTCTTCCTACAATGATTCGTGGAGGTTCCCCAACCCAGGACTGCTTGGTGAGTACTGTCTTACGGGGTCCCTGTGTCCTTGGTTGTTACGGTGGTCTTAGGGCAGTTAATTCCCCTGCAGCTCAAGTGGGGGAATGTGAGACAGGAAAGAAGATAGAAAAATGATTGCCCATGAGTAACTAGCATTTCTTAAGAACCATTAAATATAATGCAAATTCCCTAAATAAAAGGCACTGAAAATACAGACTTGGGTTGAATGGCACTGACTGCCTGGAAAACTGTCTTACTAAGGGAACTAAGGCCCAGTGATTGATTAATGATGTCTGCTGTGGGCACAAGTCGTGCCAGCGCTATTAGAAACCAGCTGCCCTGTGGCTGGCCAAGGCATGCTGTGTAGGGCTCAGCTAGTGCCTAACCTTATCCAAGACTCAAACTGGCAGAATGTCCGTGGCTGGAGGAGCCTGGTCTGTGAATATCATCAGTGTGTTTGTACACAGACAGACACACACACACACACACACACACACACACACTCACACCCCAAGCAGGACTAGCTTTGAAGAGCCCTTTGGTTTGTTAACTAGCCTACATGAAGCTAGCAGGTGAGTATCTACCAAAGCAGAAGTAACTTGAAACAGAGGTCACAACCCGGATGCAGATTTCACCCTTTAACCCCTTAGCAGGTAGAACCAGCCAATCAGCTTTCAGGTAACAGCATCGGTCTCACTCCTATAGTCAGCTAAAGGTGTTCTGCTTGGGGCAGTGAGTGGAGAGAGGAAGAAGCATTTGAGACTGCTCTGGCCTCTCTGTCCACGTTAGCAAGGCCTCCTTCAGACAGAGCCCATGAATTCCCTGGATCCTTAGTTATTGCCAAATCTTAGGCCTGTTAAGTCTCAGCCTTGATTCCTTCCCCACTCTGGTCTGATTAAGACAGACACACGGAGCTGGGTGGTAGTGGCACATGCCTTTAATCCCAGCACTCGGGAGGCAGAGGCAGGTGGGTACAGATGCCACTTTTCTCACTACCACCTGCGCTGGGCATGGGACATGGTCTTGGGACCCTGTACTCCTTGCATACTGGTGTGTCATGCATACCTGTGAATGAAATAGGAGCATGGGCAATTGATGCTCCGGGTGAGGAAGAGGCCCAGACTGCCTTACAAAAGACTCGGAGACTCTCACGAGATCTGCTTTCCTTCCAACTGAGCCCTGGTCCCAATTCTGGAAGACTCACAGGGAGTGTGTCTCAAAGCAGGTCCAGGGCCTGTGGGAATGGCTTTCTAAGGCCACACTGACCCAGGGCTGCTACGCAGGACTTCATGGCCTAGGGAACATGAGAAGGGCAGAAATCCAGCCCATGGGTGGCACAAAGCCCTGCTGAGAGGAGTCACCATTGTGTGCTTTTCACAAGACATCCCAGAGATTAGCAGAGATACTCCCTTCTGGGGATTTAAGGGGCACCGCAGTGGGGATGAAACCACCCAGGGGTGGTATAGGAGTCAGGGTAGTTGTGAAATATGCACAAACGAGGGACTTTGAACAAGGCTGAGAAGCTGGGAACAGATTGCAGGGCTGTGGCGTGTCCAAAGGGGTGGCACTGGGGGCCTGAGGCTTTTCTGCTCAGGTCTGAGGAAAAGCCAGTTCACAACCCATAACATCAGGCCTTGTCCAGTGACATTGCAGGCTGGAGGGAGAGAACCTGGAGCAAGAGTACCTGTGCTAGGTGCTGAGGGCTTTCAGGGGACTAGAGAAAAGGGCAGAAGCAGAATCACGACTCTGATTGTCTACAGTTCTGTTAGGCACCAGGAAAATATGTCACGGGGTCATCGCATTTTATCCTTTCAAAGACCCTATGGGAGCCACCCTACTGTCTCTGAGAGTAGAGGAGAAAGGCAGACTCATTCACCCCAGATCACATACAGACAGGTGTCAGACGAAGTGTCCCCTTGACTCTAGAGTCTGCGTGCTTAGGCAGTGTGTGATGGGGCTCCCTCAAGCTCCCTCACTGATTCAGGCGGGGCAGTTACAGTCAGAAGGAGACCTTAGACCCCTGTAGACACAGGTGAGAGCCCTCAACACTCAAGCCTTGTGTGTGACAAGGACAGCCGGCTGGTTTTGAGAGCCAGGTTAATGACTTATAATTGCAAACAACAGAATTCACTCTGGCTAATTTAAGCAGAAACATATTTAGTGAAGGACATCAGAGGTTCCCAGCATCTCCAGGCAGACTCGATAAATGGGCATGGGACAAGAGCCAGGAACACACTCAGTGGCATGGCCAGGTTGCTCCGCTGTAAGCACCCCATGGCTGCCAGCTGGCAGGAGGCAGCTTTCCTTAGGTGCTTGACAGCCTCGGGAGCTGTTCCCCACCACCGTTCAGGCACAGAGGCCTTTGACACCTGTTTCTAGTACAGGGCATCCCCCAGCCCACTTCCCGAAGGTGCTTCCTTCGCCATCAATGTCCAGCACAAGAGTCTAATAGGCAGCTCTTGGGTAAAACGCCTGAGCCCCAGCAGCAAGGGAAGCCAGGAGGACAAGCCAGAGGCCGGCCTGAGCCACAGGAAGAGTTCCAACACAGGGGGAGTCGGAACCGTGTGGGGCCTACAACATGAGACAAGGCTCGAGTCCATAACCTGGATCCGCCAGGCCACCTACACGCCTGGGCCTCAGTTGGCTTGGGGATGAAATGAGGCTGGTTACCATGGTAGCCTCTCTCACCGGCACTGAACGTGAAGCTCTTGAGACCCGGTGCTCTGACTCCATAGGGATCCTGCTTGCATGTAGATGAAGACACGTGGCTCAGCTGACCACAGTCTTGCAAATAGCTCCGGTCTGCTCCCACGCTCCCATCATACGGGCCCTGCCACAGAAAGATCCAGTCTGATGACTTCTCGGATTTGGGGTGAAGGAGGCCAGGAATGTTAGGGGCCTGGCTTGTGTTTCCTCAGGCTTAGGTGAGCCCAGGAAGACATACATCACAACTCACTCTTCCCACTCAGACCAGCCTTGCACAGGCCCCCCAGGTACGCCAGCTGGTCTGGCTGAAGCCTCCTTTACCAACACAGTCAGAGTGAGGACTAACAGCTACCCTCAGCACCTCATCCCATGGGTTCCCCCATCCTGTGGGACCCTCCAGGCTGGCGAAGGGGCAGCAGAGGCAAGCAGAGCTGGCAGGGTTGGCAGCAGAAAAGCAGGCCATGGTCAATTAGGATTAGAATAGGGGCGCCCGTGGCCGCTGTAAAGGGATTAGGGAGGGAACCAGCCCTGAGCCAGCCGGGAATGACTGTGTCAAGAGGTAAATTGATGATAATGTGAATTAGGGGGGAAAATGACAGAAGGAAGGACAAGTTTATTCTAGATGGAGGTCTAATGGGCGCCAAGAAGACAGACTGCTTTGTGAGGCGATGTTTTCATTTTCGGTGGTAAATCAAAGCCTCAGCGGAGGCTGCCACCCAGGCTGGCTAAGCCCTGAGGGGTGAACAGAGCCCTGGGAGAGAGCTGGAAACCTCACCGCAGGGCTTCTAGAAAGGGCTTCTTTCCTTCCACTTCCTGCCTCTTGTAGGCCCTTTGTGGATGTAGCCCCCATGATTTTCATATCCTCGTGGAGTCTCCAGACTTGCAGGGAATGAACCCCATCCCCACCTTGTTGCTGTCCCATCCCATGGAGGAAAGAGTCAGGGCTAGATTAGGGAAGTGACCTTGCAGGCAGCAGGAGAACATCTTTGGGGGATTCACGGGTGTGCGATGCTTGCCTGGGCCTCACGGAACAGCCAGGAGAGGCCACCACACTATCACTGCCGGAGGCTACCCCGTCTTCCTGAGTCAGGGGCAAGAGTGGATCAGCCTGTGAGGCAGAGTGTGGAAGGGCGTCAGGATGCTCATGTCCTCTAACCCTATGGCATGCTAGCCGCGTGTGGTTCAACAAGTGTCCTCATCCATAAAACCATCATAGTTCCTCCCGGATAAGAGTTAACAGGTGTAAGTCCTTAGAAGGTGGCATTTCCACAGCATCATCACACCCTCATTTCAGGGTGCCCTCACATTTGCCCCCCTGTGATCCCTTTTTAAAGAGGAACACAACTGAGGCTCAGGAGCAAAACCACCTGGTCATGGTCTTCCACCAAGACACGGTTGGGCCTATGAAGAAAACCACACAGCTCCGCCCCCAGTTAGGGTATCCAGGAGAATGATCAGGCTCTGCCCCCATTTATGGAGAGACCCAGTCAGGGTTGGTTGGATTTGAATGAGACTTCAGAACAATTCCAAGCCCGTTCTTCTGGGAATTCAGCTCATTAGGCCCACCTCAATAAGACCGGCTGATAGGACCCCAACTTCTGTCAGCTGCAGTGAGTCAATCCCTCTGCTGTTGACATGGAGCTGTGTTATGGAGGATGAAGCTCTCACCAAGGACACACATCCTTGGTTCAAGCCCAGGATTCAGCACTGAGGTGTGATGTGAGTGGGTTTTTATATTGCTAAACATCCGTCTCCTTGCTGTGAAAGATTTGAAGCTCCATGGTTCTGAGAATCCAGCCAGGTCCCCGGATCCTCAGCTCCCCAGGTCCATAGGAAAGAATTTTGGTACAGACAGGAAGAGTCCTCATCCCACATACACTGCTGCAGCTGCTCCATGTCCACGTCCACGCCCATGTCCACGTCCACGCCCATGTCCACGTCCACACACAAGCCTGAGCCCAGACCAATCCCACTTCTGTCAGTAGTCACCAGAGTTTGTCTGAAAGCCCAGCTCCTTTCTAAAAATTTTCCCCTGAGGCAGGGTCTCAGTATAGGCTGGCCTCCACCTCTGGGTAGTCTCCTTGCCTCAGGCTCCCAAGCCCTGGTTTACACGTGCAAGCCGGCATGCGTGGGTCAGTTTCCCTTAGCTCTGAGTGTCCACCATGTTGGATCAGTGGCTCTCTCTGCCGCCATTGCGGTCAGGAAGGGAGCAAACTAGCAAATGATTGTGCAGGGTGGCCAAGGGGTGTCTCCACTCCTGCTTGCTCGCTCAGGACCACTTTTCCTTCATACCAGAATCCTCACTGAGCAGGGCTGGGAACTTGGGGCAAAGCCAAGAAGACCAGAGCCCAGTTCTTGCCTGTTTAGGATTCTCTGCCCTGGGATAGAGGAAACGCACCAAGGAGAGAGGTGGCCACAGCGTGTGACTCAACCTGGGAAGGAAAGTGAGCTTGTGGGAGAGTCTTCCCAAAGGAGAGGGCAGGGCTGAGAACTTGAAGGAGGCCTAGACAGAACAGAGGGTAGGAGCATAGGGCCGGGAACCGCAGGCAGGGGTCCTGCGTCTGATAAGACGGAGTCACTGGCCCTGCCCCTACAGTTGAGTGAGATGCCCCACGTAGATGATAACACCAGGCACAGACTTTGGGTATGGTATGGACCATGGCTGGGAATAATGGGCAGTGTGGCCAGTAAGTCCAGAGAGGCTGGCCAAGCCTTGTCAATCAAACAAAAACCTGAAGCCTTTTACTCTTGTAGGTAAGGTCTCAAAGATGTTTTTACCCAAGACCAGACACTAAATATTTTAGACTTTGAGGTCCATCGGGACAACTACCCAGTTCTTCCCAATAACTTGGAAGGAGCCAGAAGCCACACAAAAGGAAGGGGAGACCACGCGCCGCAGCCAGGACAGAAACCAGGGGCTTCCATCTGCGTGCAGTTCTGGGCGGCCCTGATCAGGCTGGCAGTTCAGGGAAAAGATCAGGACAAAGGTCTTAGGGAAGTGGACAGTGGCCTGAGCAGATGAGAGGACAGCAGGGACAGAGGTGGGGAGACTGGTGGGAAGGGGACCCCCAGGTCTGACCACCGTGCCCTCTTGTCTTCCAGGATCCCCATACTATTACAGCGCCGCAGCCCGAGGAGCTGCGCCACCTGCTGCAGCCACCGCCTACGACCGCCACTGACCCTCAGAGCCACGTGCACCAACTCTCGCCACGCATATCATTGAGGTAGACAGCTTCCCGATTCCCAAGATAGACAGAGGGACCCGACAAGTCCGTCTCCCACCCCATCCCACACACACTTGGAGCACCCTCCCTCCATTTTTTTCCTGCCCCCGGATCCAGGTAGGGCTGTTGGACTTCTGGGTTCTCATCCATTTCAAGAGTCAATTGACGCGCTTCTCCCAGGGGTGACAGCCTTCTCTGCTGTTCTGAAGACCGTTGCAGCCAAGCCCGGTCTGCCAGTCCCTCCTGACTGTCTGCCCATCTGTGAAGAGGCGAGCTGGCTTCACAGCACCCATGTAAATACCTTCTCGCTTCTCTGTGGACCTGAGGGTCTAACAGAGCAGATTACCCACAATGCATCACAGGCTACCTTCCAGCCCTGCACAGAACACCCCTCTCTGCCCTGGTGCCCTGTCAGTGCTCCAACTCAAAGCTGTCTTTGACACGGACAGCAGCCACCTTGAGGATGCCTGGCCTCGAGCTCGCTCCACTTCTTTCATATCTACAAGGCTCACTGGTGGTCACGGCGTGAGCTTCCCCTGAGGTTCCTCCCCAAAGGAATACACCTCAGAGAGACAGACGCTCTGACCTCTCACCTTCGTTTCCATGGAGTCACCGCAGCACCAACAGTCCTTTTCTTAATCCAGGGACTCCAAGAGAACTGTCTGGGGCAGCTGCTCTCCTAAAGTAAGAGGTTCATCAAGTGCAGATGGCATTGTGACTCTGAATGGCTCTCTGGATCAAAAGATCATTGGACCCAGGCCAGGGACAAGCCTGAGGCTTTCCTGGTCCTCCTGACCCCTGGAACCAAACTGAACGTGTTTTCTGAGGCATTGCCCAAGCTCAAGTCACTTTGGACATCAGCCATGGGCACTTCACAGCTGTCCTCTGGGACCCCAACAACTGGATTCTGGGCAAGTCTGTCCCAGCCACAGAGACAGTGGCTAAGAGAAAGGACTGATGTCTGCACTGAGGACCAGCACCCCCTGCGGGCATCAGCCAGGACCTGAGCTTCCTCACAAGCAGCCCTGCCACCCTTGGAGAGCACAGACTGTGGCTGGGCACGAAGGTGGTGGGGGTGTGGCAGGTACCCAACTTACACCTGCAGGCCAGCCTGTCCATAAAAGGTGTCAAGATGGAACTCGCTGTGGGAAAGGTGGAGGAATATGTGGGAGACCGAGGAAGGGCTGGGGAGGGCCGGGACAAGCAATGAGGGACCAGCTGGGGATGGGTAATTTGAGGGTGGGCTTGAGTCTGGGGTGCCCAGTGACACAATTCATTCATCTGGGACCTCTGTTCTCCACATGGTCCCTCTTGCAGAGAAGAACCCCTGTCTAAACTGAGGACAGCAAGCAGTCATTTCCCTGACAGTGTCCCTAGGGTCTGCTGACTAGTGGGACCTCAGACCTGTACCTCTCTGAGCTTCTGCTGGGCTGACAGCTGGCCGATCTCACTGTTTTTCCTTCTCTCCCTTCCTCCCAGGGAGCTGAGGCGTTGGCAGTGTCACCTGGGTCAGGCCCTCACTTTTGAGCAAGCATACGGGATCTTGCCAATGTTCCAATCAAGTGTGAAGCAAGAATGGGAACCACAGAGCCTCAAAAACATCTAGTTTAGTTCTGAGAGGAAACTGGGGCCCAGCTTAGGGAAGTCTAGAATCAGACAGGGAGACCAAACAGAACCCCCACACCCACCCCCACCCCGCATTGTTTTGTGCCTCAATACCTCCCATAGGGTAATAAGACAAAAGAAAAAATTGAGGCTTGGTAAAGTGGAGTCCCAGCAGAGGTAGGGCTGGGACCTGGGCCCCTTCTAACACATGGTGGTCGCTGTCACTTCTGTCTACCCATCTCTTGTACCTGGAAGAGAAGGTGACAGTCAAGATGGCAGGGGGTACCATTTGTCCCAACACTCCAGACCAGGCTTCCGAACTGGTAGAACTGCCAAGAATCCCTGTCACCAAGCTAGAGGCAAGGCACGTGAGCTTGGAGCAGACTTAGCACCTGGGGAACTTGCTAGCAGAGGAAGGTAGCTAGGGCCTCAAGCCCACCCCCGGGAGATGAGCAACCTGCATTCAGCCTGCCTTTGTCAGCTAAGGTAGGAGAAGGCTCCATCCTCACTCCTTCTCTGTCCCTGCTTCTGCTCTGTTAATGATGTTCATCCTGTGCTCCTCCCAGTTCCAAACTGCAGGAGGGCACAACCTCCAGGTACCTTACCGCCTTCAGTGCACACACCTCCCTTCCTCAGCAAGCCCACCCCGCCCCACGGTGGCTCCCTCCCCGCCACCGCCTCATCTTGCCCACACAAGGAACTCCATCTGTATGTCTCTCCTCTCCGAGGAAAGCACCCGAGGTGCTGCTGGGCCTCAGACTGGAGTCTGTAGTTATTAGTCAACCCCGTGGTTCCTGGGAGAGAAGCCAGGCAGAAGCACAAGGGCACAGAGGTACATGGCTGCTCACGCACACACTGCTCTCGCCAGCTCCAGAGACACAAATGCATTGTGGGTGGTCTCATGTTTGCACACCTGCTCTCTCCAGCTAGCACCCTCACACTGCAGATGCACAAGCCAGAGAACTCAAAACGGAGTCTGGGGTTTCACCAGCACCGGGGCAGAAGGCTGGGCTATTGGTCCAAGGACCTTCAGTCCTGTTTGAACTTTGTGAAAAAAAGACATTTCCACACCATTTGTCTAGCTCCAGCCTGAGAACTTGTGAATATATGACAAACCCACCGTCCCTTTGCTAAGTCACCAGCTTAGAGATTGTCTTCATAAACGATACTGTACAGTGCTTTGTAATGCTCCACTACCCCACGAGGCCAAGATCCTGACATTCGAGGCTCACTGTGAAGATAAGGATGAAGTGAATCCTCCAGTCTCTGAGCCACATTCTTTGCCCACAGAGTTGAGATCCCATCACGAAGTGTATGGCTTGAAGACTCCCACCCCTGAGTCCTCCAGAAATCCCCAGACCTACAACGCGAAAAGAAAGAACAGAGCCCAAAAGTTGGTCTAGTAACAAGCAGGGTCTGGGGACTGGTGGCCTTGAGGGTCCCATCAACACTGATACTTTCAGTCTTTACCTAAACTCCCACAAACACCTCTGAGTTTTCCCATGGAGCCTTTTCCCTGCTGTACCCTGAGGCTCTGAGGACAGTGTGTCCAAACCTGTACCATAGTCTCTAGTCCCTGGCAGGGTCTAGATACAAACGTCCCATGAGCCGTCCCCTTTCTTTCTCTTTTCTCTGCCCTTTCTACTTTGGAACAAACTGTGACAACATACAAGGCTGCCTGGTCTAGAACCTGGCCTCTCCAGAGGCCTCTCCTGAGGCCGGTCAGGTGGTTCGCAGCCACCCTCTGGGCAGGGTACAAAGCAGCAGGGTATGGTATATCCCCAGGTGTCTAGAGCATGTTTGGCCCATGAGTTGGCATCTCAATAGTGAAAACTTTAAAAACACTCTGTTGGCCAAAAGAAAAAGATGTCTATGGGCTGAATCGGGCCAATCAGCCACCAACTTGTGAACCAGTCTTGTTGAAAGCCCTTCTGTTCTCTCCTTGCTCTTTCATGAACACTTGGGGAAGATGGGAGGGAGAGGAGCGGTGCTCAAACTGTTTCTAGAACTTTGGAAGTGGTGGTGGGTATGAGGGGAGCTGCTGGTTTTCTATGTGTAGAGCCCCAGATGTGGCCACAAGGCATTGAGGGGTGAAATCCTCTTATGAGGAGTCAAACTTCAGAGTGACTGATGTGCCTTTGGCAGCCTTAGCTCCATCCACCCCTTTGTAGGTGACATTTCAGCTAGAATTTAACTCCAAGCCATGGGTAGCAAATCTTAAAAGCAAACCGAGCACTCCCAAGCATATACTAGGAACAAGTGGCATCGGAAACGCGGTCTCCCGGGAGACCCCTGCACAGGCCAGGCCAGGCCAGGCTAGAGTAGGTTGACCCCATAAGTCTCTGAGTTAGACCAGCTCCCTGGTGGCCCTGGCCTTGTCACCCATCTGGAGTCTGCCTGTGATAGTTTCCAGGCACACGGTGGTGCACCTGGATAAATTTATTCCTTTATTGCTTTAACCTCCAAGAGGTCCAAGGCATGTGCATTTCTTAAAAGGAAACAAAACACATGATTGCAGACTTGGACAGTCAGGCCACGACATCTTGCCTTCAGTCTGCCCTACCTCCCAGTGGCCCCTTCAGCTCCTTGGCCCTTGTTGTCCCTGGACCTCAAGATTCCCTTTTGCATATTCATGAGGGAGCCACAGAGTTGATCCACACTTTCTTGCTGTCAGCTAAGGCTATTCCTGCCTTGGCAGCCGGGTCCCCAAGGGCCAGCTGCAGAACACATAGTGAGTCCCTTGCACAGGTGCTGTTTGGTTACAGATGCAGCGAAGGTAGAGTGAGCTGCATGCCGGGAGCAGCAGGCATCCATCTTTCTTTTTGTCTTTGGTAATTCGTCAGTACTGAGGCCCAGTTCCTGGGTCCTTCGAGGACCAATGGGGTACTCATATCTGATCACTACCATTCATGGGTTTCAATCCAGAAGTTCCTCTTAGTTCATCTCCAGATGCGGTTGAACACAGCCACCCTTTAGTACCTCTAGATTCTTCTGCCTACACCTTAGTCTCCTGAGTAGCAAGCACCAAGTTGCTGTTTCTGTCCTCACTGTGGGCATGGCATGGCATGGCATGGCATGCTGGTAAGCTCTCAGTTGGGATCAGGCTCAGCCTGGACAGCTTTGGTTAGGGGGTAGAGAAGGGAACAAGGAAAACTAGCAAAAAGGTTAGAGACTTGGCATTTCTGTGCCTCTCACTGTCTCTAAAACCTGACTTCAGGAGACCAGCCTGTAGTCTCACTTGTCCCGACCTGGTTCACTCGCTTGCTAAATTGCACACGGGGGTATAGTCCCCCAAACCACCATGCAGATGGCACATTCTTCATCCTCTCCAAAAGCATCTTGAGACCATGTAACAATGGGTTTTTGATTTACAAATGGTGCATTTCACTTAGAGTGGAACAGAAAGGAAACTATTTAATGACCCCCTTGTTTTCAAGCATGAGTACATTTTAACGAAACTATTTCATTGGATTTGAGGGAATGGAGAGTTGGACTTTCCAACCGATCAATAGCCAATTAATTGCTATAAAATTAAAAAGAAAATAAATCCCAAATCCATTTTAAACATTGTGCAAAACTCAGAGCCTCGTAGTCAGGCCTTCTTCTCCATGCCGTGTGCTCAAGTGCATGAATAGGGGAGTTTACATACATACACGCACAAGCACACACACACACATACATGTACACAGTCTCAATACACAGTCACACACACATACAGACCTCCCTCTAGCACACACACAAACTCACACAGTCAATCATACACACAGACCTTTCTCTAGCACACACACACACACACACACACACACACACACACACACACACCCTCTCTCTGATACTAGGACATGAAACTCAGAAGAACTGTTGTGTCTCCCGATGCCAGTTCTTGCTGGCTCTGCTTGCCTTTGGTCACAGAAGGTGAGTGGACCCAGCAGCAGCCTGTCCCAGGGCTCAGAGAGGGACAGAGCTGGCCCCAGGCCCAAGCCACCAGCACAGTGTAGGTAATGGGCATGAGGACCTGTTGTGGCCAGCATGCTGCTTCTCTGCCTGGTTACAGGGCCGCCCCACAGTGAGCAGGGGTTGGAATTTTGACTCCTGCTAGACGATACTGCCCTGGCTTGCCACCCTCTAGTGGCCCCCGGACATTGAGTCTTTGTGGGATGTAGATGACATTCCGATAGAGCTCTGCCAGGAAGACAAGTGGCTTTTGCTTCTCATTCTTTCAGATGGTTAACACTGCCCTAGGGACTGGCCCAGCATCAAAGAAATGCATATCTACTGTATCCGCCAAAGTTTGTGATGCCTGCATAGACGCTTGTTAAAAAAATATACAAAAAAAACAACAAAAAAATAAATACAACCACACAATTGAATTGCCTTTGAAAGTGGGAGACGATCTGTCTCCAGCAGATTGAGAAACAAAAAGCTTCTTAAAAGTGTGTATGTTTTTTTATTCTTTTTTCTAGTAGAACTGACTTGAAATATTGGTGGTTTTTTTTTTTTTCTTAGTGATGTGTGTTGCTTTTGTGTGTGATAATATTTGAATGTAATTACAGCAGTGCCAATTTGCCAAAGATGTTGGACATATTTTTCTTTTGTTGGGGGAAGGGCGGGGCTTCGGGTGGGACCTGGGAGGACACTGGGATGGTATACTGGTTTATTTTTTTTTTTTAACTTTTTTTTTTCTCGTCAAACCTGGGATTTGTGGTTTTATCTTAAGTTAAATGGTTGGCTGCAACACCTTTATTTTAAATTAGCTGGAGAAACATGCAATAAGGTTGGCGTAGTTTCAATATCTGTGTCTTTTCATGAGTGACTGTTCTTGTGAAGAATTGATTTTATGTAACCTTTATGTGAGATAATTATTTGTAAATATTTGCCATAATTTTATTGGTTCCTAAAATAAAAGTAATTTTTTAAGTTCAGAGAAAGGATCTGATTGTATTTGTTTTTAACTAATCCGTACACAGTCTTTGACCACCTTGAGAAGGGCCCCTGGAGTGGTAAGCAGCTTCGTGGCTCTCAGTTAAACTGGGGTCAGAAACAAATGTCGACACCCAGTATATAGGACTGTGCATGTGACAGAAGAGGCAGACAGTGTACTGGAGGGGTGATATCCCCTGACACACACACACACACACACACACACACACACACACACACACTCACATACACTCAAACTCACACTCATACACACATTCTCTCGCACAGCACTCACATTCTCTCACACACACTTACATAACATGCATTCTCACACACTCATATACTCACACAACACACTCATTCTCACACATTCATGTACACTATCACACACACTCACACTCTCACATAACACAATTCTCACACACTCATACTCACCACACTCTCACACACTCACATACACTATCACACACACACATCCTCACACACTCTTACACTCACACACATTCTCATACACTCACTCAAACACTCTGACACACACATACACTCTCACATTCTCAGACACTCACTCACACACACACATTCTCACACTCTCTCACACACTCACACACATTCTCACTTACACATTCTCACACACTCATACTCAAACACACTCACATACACTCTCACACACACATTCTCACACTCACATACATTCTCACACACTCAAACACTGACACGTACTCACATTCACTCTTTCACACATACTCACACACACTCACTGTGTCACTCATTGGCATGGAAGCCTTCACTAAGCTCATTAACCTTCGCTTCTTCAACGCAGAAGTAACCAGGACTACCCACATCATTCGCTCCATTTGTTCATTAACTGACTGAGCATCTACCCCAGAGCAAGCAAGCGCCCCATTCACATCACACTCACAACCTAGTAGCTTGGGGCACGGAGTAAACACAGCTGAATTACTGAGTGGAGGGCATGCACCTGCTCCTATGCTTTTGACCTAAACCCAGGCCGAGTCTCCTCGAACCTGAAGTGCCTGGGTGCTGACAGCTCAGAAGCCCCTCACACCAGAATACCTCATTCCTAGTCTCTAAAGTACAGCTCTGTCTGGCCTGAGCTTGGTGACCAGACTCTTCAGTCCTGGGAGGGAAACCCCGTCTCTGAGCCATTAGAACTGAGCAGCTGGGCTGCACAGGAACCAGGGGTAGCTTTTTTTTCCCATTAGGGGGCAGGGCAGCTGTAGACCTGAGCCATGCCCCTGCCGGGCTTTGTCAGTCTGCAAGGGCAGGCGGGGACCACTGTGCCCCTTGGCACAGTGTGTGTAACTCAGTAATTGCCAGAGATGGAGTGGGCGAGTGACCATGTGGGGGCTATGGACTGCGACTCATTCATATTTAATAAAGCTGGCTGTGTGGCCTCCATTCATTTCTGCAATGGATGGTGACGACGAAGATGATTCCTCGGGGAGGGAAAAGGGGGATGAGCATGCAAGAGCCCAGCTTTTCTTCCTTCCCAAGCCTCGCTTGTGTTTGAGGGTAGGTAACACAGAGAGGGAGCCACCAAAGCTCCTGCTTCTGCTTCCCTGGGGACGGAAACCTTGCACCTGCTGGGTGTCTCAAAAGCAGGACAGTGGTGTCTGTGATAGCCAGGGCAGGTGTAGCCCCCCATGACAGCTGACCGGAGGAGCGGGACAAAGCCCCCAGGAGAGGAGGGTGATTGTAATCGAATTGGAAATGTTTCCCACAAGTTGGTGTTCGGAAGTTTTGTCCCCGGGTGATGCACTATTTTTCACGGTTCTGGTATCTTCGGGAGGTGGAGCCCAGCTGGAGGAAACGGGTGGGTCTTTGGCCTTTCCCCCCTTCCCCTTTCTCTGCACATCCTGGACCACCATGTGAACTCACCGGTTCTGCCTCATGTTCCAACCACCATGGTGCGCTGCCCAAGCGCAGGGGACCAAACTAATAGGTGCTGACCCCTCTGAAACGGAGATCCAAAGTAAATCCTTCTTTTCATGTCACAGCAGAAGAAAGGTAATAAATCTAGGGGCGGAAGTGCTAGCCAGCCTGAAATTCTCTCCACTTGGCATCAACCGCAGAGCAGGAGGAGGGATGCTGGGGTCTGAAGAGCAAGGCAACACCTCAGGTCCATTCATTCCGCAGATTCCCTCCATGCTAGGCCCTGGTAGGGGTTGCATACCGAGGTGCCCAGAGTGGGGAATTGACTGCTTACCCCTGTGCCCTGGGGTCCACCCTCTGAGGCTCTGTATGTCAGACTCATAGCTAACCTGACTGTGACCCCAAAAAGATGGTTACCTGGGCCCATGTCATTTCCTACCAGGTCGGGCTGCCTAAGCAGTAGCGAGGTGGCAGGCATAGGCAGGGGCTGAAGCCCCTCCTCAGCAGCCTGCAGAGACAGGAGAACAAGCATATCCAGCACAAGGCTATGTGGGGGAGGGGCACTTCCAGGCCTGCTTGCTAGAGCTGACTTCAGGAGAGGTTCTTGGCCTGCCAAGTCCAGGAAGTGGAATGGTAGGTACCCTGGTACCCGGAAGCCCTCTTACAGCAGACATAGCCATCGTGGTTTTAGACATTAACACCCCAACTGATCGGATTTGGTTTCGGTTTGCTTATTGTGACGTTCTGATTCTTTTTCTTCAGGGAGTACGCCTTGTGCACGGTCTTTCTATATATATATTTTTTAAATCAACAAAGCTGTTCTTGGCTTGGTCTCCCCCAATGTTAGGAGGATTCAAGCCCTACTTCAGGCCAACTCTGAGGTCATTTAGTAAAGAGAGTTCCTGCTGTATTTGTTTTCAAGGCTGAGTAACTTAGTACTCCACACAGGGTGACTCGCTGACTTGTTTTCCTTCAGTTCTGTGGCCACGATCATGGTGCGTGTGTACAGATGCACAGAGACAGGAGCCCTTTGAGGTCTCTGCTAGCAGGATGATGAGAATTTGGGGAACTGTCCATAACTCTACCCAAGACTATAGAGACTCGCAGAGCCAAGTCCAGCCTGGGCTGACTCGTCACATACCAGCCGCCCTTGGGATGTCTCATACTGTCTCTAACCAGCAGGTTTGTGCTGTCTCTGCTGGAGACTTCTGCCCCACCACCTACCTCCATTTCTTAGCTCTCCAGTGCGGCCTCCAGAAAGATCTTTCCTCGCACCTACATTTAATCCAGCATCTGCCGGACTAGGTAAGAGGTTACTTTACAATTTTTCATAGTAAGATTATAGGTACTGGGTGAAACATGACTTTGTAGCTCAAAAAGATATATAAAAGTAATGTATTTGAAATATAAATACTATATAAGATAGATAAAATTTTATATGTGATTAATTTTTTTTAGCAAAATGCCAAACAAATAGGTCGGTGGTTGGTTAACTAAATCTAAGAAATATGAAAAGATATGCCTTCCTTAATATACAAAAATTTTGTATGTGAAATATTAAGATAGTCTCCTCCTCAACAGAATAATGGGTCAAAGACACGCACGGCTCATTTACAAAAGGATATGTACCACTTCTCAGTACAAGCTCAGCCTCTGATTCAAAGTATAATTCAAATTTACAGGGTTATTTATTGTTTTGTTTTGTTGTTTAAAATGGGATTTGACTTTAGCCCAGGCTGACCTTAAACTCATGATGATCCTCCTGCCTCAGCCTCCCAGGTGTTACGGGTGAGCCACCTCACCCAGCACAGACACTGTTTTCAAAAGGACAGAGGTTCTGCCAGTGCTGGAGACGTACAGAGAAATGTCCACCAGGCTGCCCCTGAGCTGTCTGAGAGGGTGAGACCAAAGCTGTCCTTCCATTTCTAGGCCTGATGCTGGTCCCTCAGTCGCTGAAAAGTGGGCAGGTTAGGAGGAAGATGTGGCTTTTCCAGATCAGCGCTGTCGCTTGGAAGGGCACGCAGCAGCGGAGGTTCCCCCGTCATCCACAAACATGTGTAAATATCGCAACGGCACTAATGTAACCAAGAAAATCACTTCCTGTTGTTTCCCCTTCAGTGATATTTTCTGCTTGGCTGAGTTTGCTTAGCACACTGGAAAGGCCAACTCATCAGTTCTTGTTGCTAATCAAGAGCAGTAATTGTCCGAGTGCAGAGCCTTCTGACTTGGACTCTGCTGAATAGGATAACAAGTTCCAAAAAACGCTAAGTAGTGGTTTCTAAAAACGGGCCTCTTTTCACAAGGAAGGCCCCCGAAGAGCGTTTATAAAGAAAGCCTTTCTGGGAAGTGGAATGAAAACATTGTGCATATTTTACAGAGCATGGCAAGTAGGCGGGGAACTTCCAGAAATTCTTAAACCATGGCCTCCGTAGATGCACTCTCGTTGTCCCTCTCACTGGGAAACGTACGGATTGGTCGAGGCGATGCCAGCCTATAGAATGAAATAAGCGTAGCCCATAATGTCAATTGCAACCCAATAGATATCTGTTTGGGGTCTACACAGCTGGCACTCACAGAAGGCAGGCAGCCTTCCACAAGGTGACCTGAGAATCCAGGCTCTTTTTGATTCTGCCGTTTTCACGTTCGCCATATTTGAGAGCATCATGCCTGCAAAAAAGGAAAGCACCTGAAGACCACGCCGTGAGACGCTTCCATCAGCAGGGCGGAAATGATATGCATTCTGAGTCTTTTAGCCAGAGCCTATTCTGTGGCCACAAATCTTTGCAAGGGAGACGGGGAAGCAGCCTAGCGTGTGATGAGGAAGACGAGAAGGCAGGTTTGGGGAAGGACTAACCGTGTCAGCCTAACACCCGTGAATGCCGAGAATTGCTACCTTGGCCTTGCTCAGAATGGCCGGAACACACCCTGCCCTGCCCTCAGCTAAACCCCAGCTGACTCCGTGGAGACTAGCATACTTCTGTCCTGGGAGGGTGGAAGGCGGTTCATGGTATGTCTTCCACAAACCTGATTTGGGCCCTCTCTGATTTGCTGCCCCCTTTCTGAACACAGCTCTGGGCTGAGCCATAAACAAGAAGGCCTGTTAGCATTTACTGAGTGCTAACTATTTACCAGCCACTAACACTTAGCAGAATTTTTCCTGTTGCTCCAGAATTACGTAACCAAGGCCCATACTTGAAGCCAAGTGTTGAAGTCACTTTCCGCAGTGCTGATGTACTGCAGAGACTAGACCTGACTTTCTAACCACCTCCACTCACCATCTATGACCACTACCACTGACCACAAATATAAGAGGCTGGAGACAGAAGGCGCGGACAGCTAGAGGAACAAGCAAGTTTGTCAGAGAGGCCAGACACTCCCTCCCTGTGAGGAGGATTGCTAATTCCTCCTCAAGCCGAGCAGCAACAGCTGAGAGAACTGGCGAGACTGGAACTTCAAGTTCCTGTTTGAGCATCTTCTCCATCAGCCAAGCTTTTGGCCTGCCCTTCTGTTTACTGGAGCAAGAGAAAGGGTATGCCAACTATATGCCAGTACCTTGTGGGCAACCGAATGCTACTGGTTGTGATATCTATATTCATATATACATCTACATCTGTGGTAACTACAGTTATAGTGCCCTGCTGGAACCCCAAAGATCCTCTCCCTGGCAAAGGGGCACGTAGAGACGCTGCAGGCTGTTTTGGGTGGGAAGTCTTCATTAGGGGGTTGGGAGAAATAGAGTCACATCTCCCAACATACATGAAACGGATGCAGGAGTGGGGAGGGGAGGAACATAGGATTGCCATAGGACCACAGTCATGCAGATGGAATGCAGGTCCCTAATGCACTGACTCTAAGTTAGTGGGAAGAGAGTATCCTGGGTGGGCCTGACTTAAACAGGTTGTCTCTTTATAAGAGGTTTAGGGGCAGAGGGGCAAATACCTGCCATATTGTGGCAGAGTTTGGCTATGGGGAATAACCAGCAGCCTCCGGGAGACCAGAGCATTGATCTGGAACTGTCGGAACTTGATTCGCTGGCCCGAGTGAATCAGGTTCTATCAACAGCCCGGGAATGGAGAGGGCCCTGAGGTTTAAAAGCGGTAGTGGGTCTCTCAGGAGCCTTGAGCTCAGGCTTGACAGCCCAAAGGAGAGGACCAGCTGAGGAATTGACCAAACTCCTGCTCCACAGTGACCATGAGACAATGAATCAAAGTTATTTGAAGCCGTGTGTCCATCAACAGAAGATGGACAAGGTGTCTCCGCAGCTCTCATAAAGGCCCACCCTGCACTGGGGAGGGGAGCAAAGCATCAGATTTGAATTGTGTTTGAGACAGAAGTTCCCGAAAGAACAGAGTTGATGTCAAAATGAAAGTGTTCTAGTAACCGGAAATAATTAGAAAGTTCTAGAATCTGACCAAAGATGGTAAAAAAAAATCCTACCACTCTGCCAGAAATGGAGAAGAACAGCTTTGCATAGTGAAGAGGGGACTTGTATCTCATTTCGTGTTCACAGCTCAAAGAGCCATGCCACACGTGTGCCATCTCATTTAACCCGCACAATAACATGGTGCGTGTCGTTCCCAGCCGCCCAGTTGAGCCTGCAGAGGGATTTCACTGTTATGCAGGTGGTAGGCAGTGCGGCCAAGACTTGAAGCCAAATGGTCTGGCCCCCCAAAAGGAAGTTACTGAGTATCTGAATCCCAACACTCAACTTATTTGGTCTTGGCACCCCAGCCAGCTTTGCAGGAGGTCGTGGAGGCCTAGGAGGGATGCCAAGGGCATTCTCCCTGTACTCTTCCCTAGAGCCTGGGTTCTTGGGCCCTCCGCGTGCCCTTATACCCCCAGCAGGTGCAGTTCAACCTAGGCCAAACCAAAAGACCAGTGAACTCAGAGCCTACCGGGCAGTGGAAGGCTACCACACTCTGCACTTGTTATTGCTGTTGTCCTTGTTTGTTTGCAGGCTTCCCCCCCTTTTTGTTGTTAATGTTCACTGTTTGATTGATTGATTTTTTTCAAACAATATGGAGCCTTCCACGTGCTAGGTTGACAGCATGTGCCATCACACCTGGCTGGGAGAACACCCCTTGTAGTGGCATTTCATTTTTTATTTTAATAAATAAAGCTTGCTTGGAGAAAAAAAAGTAAAACAGAAAGTAAAACAGACCCATTGGTGAGCCTTACAGACCAGGCAGTGGTGACACACACCTTTAATCTTAGTAGCCACACTAGTTTGCCATAGAAGCCAGACAGTGCATGTCTTTAATCCCAGGGGTGCATGCCTTTAATCTCAGCCCTAGAAAGAAATAAAAATGAGAGGAGACAGCTCACACACATAGTCTCATTCTGAGATTCATGGAGGCAGGATCACCATTTTGGACTAAGGTAGAGCTAAGAGCCGGTGGCTGTTTTGTTTTTCTGACCTTTAGGTTGAACCCCAATTTCTGTCTCTAGGTTTTTTTAATCATGCTAAAACCCCTCTGGTGAGCAGGGAGGCAAATACTTGAGGGGTTCGGTAGTTCAGGGACAGTGTCTGCAAGTTACTTGGTACTGTAGGACTGCGTGGAACAGGTGCCCTGTGGGAATCAGTACTGTCACCAGACAGCAAGAATGGGCCACACCTGCTAAGCATGCTCATTGAGCCCTGTAAGGACTTTCTGTATTCCCCCCAGATGAAGAAGCCCATTGTCCTTTTCTGGGAAGAAGGTGCGTGCCTGGGCACTGAGCACCAAGCAGGAGCTGGATGGCCACTCGGCAACACTGAATGGCCCATTTGGTCCACCTGGGCATGGCCTTTGAAGGCATAAAATGAGCTTTCATTTGTTTCTCTCTCTTGTGCTTTAAAAAAAAGGCTGGGAAAATGGCTCAGTGGGTAAAGGCCCTTGCCACCGAGTCTGATGATTTGAGTTCAGGTTCCTTGGTGGAAGAAGAGGACAGCTTCCCTCAGATTATCTCTGAACTGTGCAAACACAAACGCATAATAAATACATAAACATGATAACACTTAAGGAATAATCCTGGCCAATGATATGCTTCAGCTGGCAAAGGTAATTGCCACAGAAGCCTGGCAACCTGAGTTGCGTCCCTGGTGCCCAATAAGGGTGGAAGGAAAGAGTCAACACCTCAAAATTGTTCTCTGACCCCCATACATGTGCCATGGCATTATTGTGCACACACATACATTATGCACACCATGATAGATAGATAGATAGATAGATAGATAGATAGATAGATAGATAGATAGATAGATAGGCAGGCAGGCAGACAGACAGCAGGCAGACAAATAGAGAAGTATTTTAAGATAACACACAACATGTAGTAGGCAAATTCAAGGGATAGAGCAATGGCTCAGTGGTTAAGAGTCCTTGCTGTCCTTCCAGAAGACTGGCATTTGGTTCCTAGAACCCATGTCACATGACCCACAACTGCCTGTGACTCCAGCTCCAGGGGACTTCTTTCCTCCAGAGGCACTCACAAGCACATGTGCACACACACACAGGCACCGACACATAAATAAAAATTAATATAGGGGCCAACAATACAGCCCAGTGGATAAATGGACTCGCTGCCAAACCTAGTACCTGAGCTAGATCTCGGGAACTCACATAGCAGAAGGAGACAACCGTCTCCGGCAAGATGTCCTTTTGACCTCCACTTGTGTGGCATGTCATACTGCAAGTGCACACATGCCAATCAATCAGGCAGTCAAATAATTAAATAAATGTAAAATAAAAACTTTTTTTAACCAAAATAAATCCAAGAGAAATTTATAAAGCAGGCAAGTGGCTCTCACATCTTCCCCACCGCAGACTCTCAGGCCTCTTGCCTCTGACCACAGCCTCTGTCTTGTCCCTTGATAGCACATGTAGAGAAGGGATCACTTTATTTAAAAGGACTTTTGGCCACAGTCTAGGTTCTTGGGGGCATTTCGTTGTGAAGAAGTGCAATGTTTTCCTTGGCAAAGCTAAAAGAGCAGACTTTTTTCCCCCCCACATCCTTGTTAAATATTTATTCTACTGTGGTAATAGTTAGTTAGCTCCGCTATGAATGACTGACAAATTCAGAATAGCGGTGACTTAAACAGGACAGATCATCTGCTCTCACAGATGGAGTCTGAAGGTCAGTGATCCATGGCTGATATGGCAGCTTGACCAAGGAGCCCCACGGGGAGCAGAGTCAGTCAGCCTTGGCCCTCCCAAGGCAGCATCCCCTTAGTCACTTGGCCCAAGACGGAGCACAGGGATTCCAGGCTTCAGAACAGAGGAGACAAAGAAGAAAATGTCCCTCCAGTGAGGTTCTAGAAAACCACTACCTGGTACGTCTGCCTACACTCCGCTGACTGGAACGTAATCGTGTGGTGGCATCTAGCTGCAGAGGATGCCAGGACTGTGACCTCTGTCCCCAGCAGCCACATTTGTCCATCTGCGTATCCTATTAATATAACCAAGAGGAGCTGATGGAGCATAGCCATGGTACCCTCAGGACTCCATTGCCTACTCCACTGGTTCAGTTTAGAGACATGTTCAGTGAAGTTGAATTGGAAAGGGGAGGAATAAGGTAGTCCTGTGAAGAAATGTCAGCAGATCTGGACCTCTTCAGAAACCCACTAAGGTCCAGATGAGACCAGACCCCAGAGAACTGTCATCTTCTTGCCCGGTCCCTCTCTCATTCAGATTAGAAGGTCCTCCTCTGGGATTCAGCCTCTCTATCTGCACAATGGGGACTTAGGATAGAACCTTATAAGCACCAGTCTTTTTTGCTTTAGAAGTCTAGGAGGTCTATGGTCCCATAATTGGCCACACTCAAGGGGCCAGAAGTCACCATGACTCACCCAGAGGCAAGGATGAGTCAGAGATCTGAAGGTCGCTTGTGTCTGGACTCCCCTGTGGTGGTTCTGGTAGCTCAGAGGCCCTCTGCAGCCCCAAGTGTTGTGTTACTGCTGAGTTGGTGAGCTGGATCTCAGTGAATACTGCTCCCCACATGTGATGGTTAACACCATCATCTTGACCAGCTCTAGGGTCGCCTCGAAGACAAACCTGTGTGAAAGAGTTTCTAGGTTAGTGCACTGAGGTAGAAAGATCTAACCTGAATGTGGGTGGCACTATTCCACAGGCCAGGGTCTGGACTGAAGAAAAAGCCAGCCGAGCACCAGTGTCCCTTTCTTTCTCCTTCTTGACCAAAGATATAGTGTGGCTGGCTGCCTCACACTCCTGCCACCTTGACTTCCCCACCATGGTGGGCTGTACTCTCAAACTGTGAGCCAAAAACCCCTCCTTCCTTACGTTATTTGGCCAGGCCTTATTTGTTGCTCATTTGCTGCAGCAATAAGCCAATAACTAACACAACTCCAGAATAAAATTTCAGTGTTCTGGTCACAATGAGGCATTGGGAATAGCTCCCCATCTGAAGAAACACCAAACTGCTCGAAACTGCCACTCATAAAGGGGAACTATTTAAAATAGTGATTTATGGGCAAAGTTTGCCATGAAAGGCAGACTTTGAGAACAGGTGTATTAGTTACTTTTCTATTGCTTTGTTAAAACACCATGACCCCGGAAACTCATAAAACAAAGGATTTGTTGAGGCTTATGGTTCCAACAAAATAAGAGCCCATCATGCCCAGGAAGTATGGGGCAGGTGACAGCCACAGTGGAAGGGACAGTTAAGAGCTCGTGTCCTGAACCACAAGCCAGGAGAGCAAGCAAGGGCTGGTGTGAGGTTTTAAAACCTTTCCCTCCAGCCAGACTGCACTTTTTAAGCTTCTGCAAACAGCACCACCAGGTGGGGACTATCCAAATGCCAGGGCCTATGGGGGATATTTTCATTCAAACCACAAGGAAGTCTGTTCTGCAGAGATACCTGTCCGACTTTCAGTGTCCTTGAGGAAGAACAGAGTGCCAATGAGAATGAGCCACAGGTGTTATTGTTCAGTCTTTGGGCAGCTTTAAGAACATTCTCCAGAGCCCCACTAACAACACTGAAGTTCTCAAGAAACACCGGAATCCTCCCTCGTGTTTAGAAAACTGACTTAGGGAAAGAAAAGTCAAGTGTGCTTCAAAGACACCTCTTTGAATGGACTAGAGTAACATTCTCAAATTCTCTAGAGCCTGGGATTAACTGATGCCAGTTATATTAGCAGCTATCGAGAGGGCGGGAACTTTTTTGGTAAGGAAGGGGTTAAGTATTGGAAAAATTCCCAGGCTACTTGAAGGTTTAAAATGAATCAGGTGAGCTTCAGTGGAGGAAAGAATTAGTCGTGGGTTAGGAGGTGTGGAAGATGCAGAAAACGTATGAAGGCTAAGGCTGTTCAAGAACTCCCCCCAATCTAACCTATGCTTGACTAAACAAGTTTTGAGTAATTTTATTTTATTTTTATTTGTGTATCTGTGTCTGTTTATGTGTGTGCCACATGTGTGCAGGAGCCTGAGGAGGCCAGAAGAGGGCACCAGATCCCCACGAGCTGGAGTTACAGGCCGTTGCGAGCAGCCAGGTGTGGGTGTTGGGAACTAAACTTGGGTCCTTTGGAGGAGCAGCAAGAACTCTTAGCCACTGAGTCACTTATCCAGTCCTTAATCAAAGAGTTTTTAAGATGAGAAGTATGTCTGTGCCGTTTTTAGACAGCCATTATCCTTGGGTATGTGTGGGGACACAGCCTCAAGGAGGAATTCAGAAACCGGGCTGGCGAGAGTCCGCTGTCCGTGTTACTGAAGCATCCTTCTGTCCGAGCCCAGCCAACAGATGTTCCTCCTTCTGCCAGGATGCAAGGGTTTCTATCCAACTTCCCCATCATTCTGAACCTGGGAAAGGCTTTAATTTTCTATCTTGATGAAAAATGTGTGGTTTATACACTGTCACGCAACAAATGGAATTAGGATTTATTTTCACAACTTACATGGTGTGTTTGGGTTTTTTCCACATGTCTTTGACAGTCCTATCACATTTCTGACAGTTACAATATTTTTTCCTTTCTGGGAAGTTGGGAAGAGGCAGAGAACATGTTTCCCTGCTTTTTTTCACTGAGTCTTGAGAGTACTTTGTACAACATAGCCCTGTGCATACGTGTTTAATGTGTGTGCATGGGTGTGGGGCTATGTTTGTGTGTGGTGAGCTGGGCTGCAGTGTGTGTGCATATATATGTGACTTTATGAGCTGTGCATTTGCATATGTATTTGTGATGTGGCAGTGGTGTGCGAATGCATCGCCAATAAAAAATTAGCCAATTAGATGCTACTCCAATTCAGATATCATCAATAACAAACCTCTCTCCTCACAATGTCACGCACTGACGTGTGTTGGGCTTGCCAGCAGTTGGGAAGGGTCAAATTGTTCGCCATGCAAATTCCATGTGTTTTCAATTAATCTCACATCTGTGTTTGCAAGTGTGCTGCTTTAATTACACAGGTGAGGAAAATGTCTCACTCCCAACTATTGATGGAGGAACATTCCTTTACTCCATGCTGCAGAGTCTTCATCAGGAAGAGCTGTTAAACAGGACATCAGTCCCCATCAGTCCTTCTACTAATTCCTTTTTCATTATTAGAGCAGATTTACAACTTAGGAGTCAGGGTGCTGAGCTTTTTCTCCCACTAGAAAATTCATCTGTATCCTAGAATCAGCTTGTAGCTCAATGTAAATTCAGTGTAGAATTCAGTCAGTTATTAAGTGGATTTAAGTGGCTGAACCCTGGTGTAATCTGACCAGCAATGCATGAAGGAAAGAGTTGGAGGTGTAAAAAAATGTCAAATAGCTTTCTCAGATGCATTAAACTATTAATAAAGATAAAACGATCTTTATGTTTGGGGTTTAGAACATCTTTTTTATGATAGCAAGAAGCCACTTTGATTCACGACTCGTTGCTTTCGGGGTCTGGTGTCATTATTCAGAAGGTGTCAGGAAGAAAGCGAGACAAGCTCCTTACAGAGGGAGCGCCAAGGAAGGATGCTGGGGTGGAGGATGGCTCTGGGTCAGCTGTGCTAGGTGAGGCGATGACAGGGGATAAAAAAAGAACGTGTCCGCTCGCGGAGTGCCCTCTCTAGAGGACCCTCCACTTGGCTCTGAGCTCTTACTTTCTGTGGCCCTTCTAGGATGGTTGTGGCCTGCCTGAGGCATCTCACAGAGATGCTACGCTAGACACATTCCATTGCTCTCATCCACACTGGTCCACATCTTCTTGCTCTGTCCTGACCTGTATCCAAGGTTGGTCTCTGGAACAAATCACCCTGACTCTCCAACCTTCCGACTTTCAAATGGATGAATGTAGCCAAAGGCAGGGGACACTAGTGGGATGCTGGAGGGACAGAGGAGTGAAAGGTCAGAGAGTTTGTCCTCTCTTCCTTCCTGGCTCATCCCAATGGCTGGTTTCTGGAGTTTGCAGCTCCTCTCCAAGGCTTCCTCAGGGGCTGGCTACCACACTCCTCCTCTTGTCCTCAAGCCTCAGGTATTGAACCTCCCCACTGCTGCTCCCCCATCTCCCACTGCACCCCAAATTCTATTCCCACCTCTGCCTATGCGCTCATCACTAACTTCTTCACGGTTGGACTATTTAAGGGGCAGTCACTTCTGGGGGCCCCTCCCTTGACTCAGAAGAGCTTTCCCCTGGAGCCCCTGCTGCTTCGGGGGCTGCTTGTACAAGTGGGAGACAGGCAGGCTGAGGCAGAGGGGAGTCGGGAGGAGGGAGTCTCAGCACAACACATTTGTTACATGAGGACCGTTGGTGCATGGCTGCTTCTCAAGGCTTCCCAGGCACATAGCTGCACATGTCCATGTTGTCCTTCCAATGCATGCTGGCCCGGCAGCTTCCAAGAACCAGGGATCAGAGCAGGCAGGCCCTGCCCTCAGCGAGTTTACAACAGCAGGCTAGTCTTGTGTGCTAGACTATGATGCGGTGGCTCAGACTCTGAAGAACAGGTAAGAGGAGAGGAACACGAGGGCCAGATAGCAAGGTTTCCTGGAGGAAGAGCATTCAAACTATGGGCCTAAAGGAATAAAAATGCTCTGAGAACGAGCGTTGGGGGAAGGACAAGGGACAGTGCGTTCTTGGCAGAATACGTGTGGCATATACAAAACTCCAAAGGCAGGGGGGAACAGCCGGAGTCAGAGAAGTGAAGTACAAGACAAAGGAGGGGCAGTGAAGGAAGTGCCGCCTGA
Organism: Myodes glareolus; assembly: GCF_982192425.1. NCBI lineage: Eukaryota > Metazoa > Chordata > Mammalia > Rodentia > Cricetidae > Myodes > Myodes glareolus. Next base: position 30,837,569 of record NC_142041.1, read on the forward strand.
TCTGCAGCCTCCTCTCCATCTCCGTCTCTGCCCCCCACCACGCCCCCGTCTCCGCCACGCCCCCCAAGCCCTACAGGACTTTCAGAACCCCAGGGCTCCCAGACTCAACCTGGTTTATATCTGCCTGAGAGCCGCTGGTTCACAGTGTACCGCATAAAAACAGGCCAGAAATGAAGGGCTCCACCACAGGCGCTGGAGTGAGACGGGTCCTGAAGTACACGTGGGGACGTGAGGTCTGGAGAAGCTCAGGCCTTCCTCAGGTCATGTGGGCTTTAAAATAGCAGTCCAAGGTTAAGGCTGCTAAGACCAGGGTGGAAGGAAAAAGTCATGGTCTAATTGGAAACCACCTCATCTGGGAAGGAAAAGCCACGGAGAAGCAAGACAGGGCAGGTTCTGGTCCCCCTTTTTGCCATTGCCAGGCTGTGTTGTCTTATAACTCGGGAGAGCCTGGTCCTTTACCTGGATGCACCCTGGGTACCTCCATCCAGCCCCTGGCTCGGCACAGGTGACTGGAGCTTCCCACTGAAATCATGCGAATATTAAGCTAATCAAAGCCTTGCTTGAGAAGGGATGGGGCCAGGAAGGCGGCCCTAACGAGCTGCGTGTCACTCCCTCCACCCCACGCGTCTTGTGCTGTCCCATTTGTCTGGCTGTAATCTACATTTCAAATGATTACATGGGAAGCTGAAGTGGTAGTGACAAGGATAAACGAAGCTTGTTAAACTAATAGCTGCACTAATGCCCAAATATGTGAACTTCCCGACGCAGGCCGCATCCCAGCCTGGCGGAGCTGTCAGCCCAGCTCCCCCGGGCTCCGCCGCCAGCCGCGGCCACATGATGAATGGCCCTGTCGACCAAACTCATCCGGGGCCCAATTAAACAGGCAGAAATGAACTAGAGCCGTCAGGCAGCCAGGGAGGGGGGACGTGGGATGGGGGAAGCCAAACCAGACACACAGAGAGGCTGGGGGAAGGGTGGGAGTCAAAGCAGCTAGGGGGGAGTAGGGAGAGAGAGGTACAGTGGGCCAGGGAGGGGGTGGCAGCTGCCTAGGAGAGACAGCAGCTTGAGAGAAGGGAGGCAGAGAGCTGAGGGCGATGTGGCAGAGTGGGAAGGGAAGGAAAGAGAGAGAGAGAAAGACAGAGACAGGAGACCAGTTTGAGAGGAACACCAGGAAGGCAGAAACCAGTACCCACTGAAATACACAGGCACCCAGAGTGGGAGAGAGACAGGCAGAGACAGCCAGAGAAACAGCACAGGAAAGACACAGGGTACCCTAAGCCCAGCAAAGAGGACAGCGTTTAGGATGGAGAGAGAGGAGGGAGGAGGTGGGGTGGGCAGGCAGAGGAGAGGATCTCGGGAAGAGAGAACAGTCCCCTGGCAAGCCATTGCAGCTCACGGCAGCGGAGAAGTCGTTCTGTCAGAAAATGGTCATTTAATGGTTTGCCGAGCCTGCGACAGATATGTCATGTGAGGCGGCTGGGCGGCAGTCCCAGGGCATTTCCTTTATTAATTACCGGTTTCCAGCAGCGCCCTCCATTGCTGCCTCACACTCAATCAGCTTAGCCCCCTGACTGGAGCTACACTACCCCCCAACACCACTGCCAGGCACTTGGTCCCATTTTCCAGAGGAGGAAGACAGAGACAAAGGCCAGACAGGGGCAGGTAGGATCAAAAACCTACTGGCAGACCAAGCCTTCCTTTCTGCCGGTCCCTGGTGGGGCAGTGGACACCCCCAGGACAGAGAGTAGGCACCCAATCCCTCCCTAACCCCAGGCTAGAAGAAGGTTGAAGCCTTGCCCCTGGCCCTTTCATTTTTAAAATACATATTACCTTTTCTTGTTTACTTTTGGTCTTGGTTTTTGAGACAGGATCTCTCCATAGAATCCAGGCTAGCTGGACACTCTCTCCTCTCCTCTCTGGCCCCTCAAGGGCTGGGGTTACAAGCGTGCGCCACAAGGCTCAGCTAGACATTACACTTTGTAAGCCATGAGTATAATGGCCTAGCACTTGTATCATGATCTTACACGTTCGCATGCAATTCAGTTTTACCATGTTCTGGTCCATCCCTTCCCCTCTCAGTAGTCCTTAGGCTTTCATTCAGAGTCAGGTAATTAGGATGCTAGTTCTTCTCTGTGGCCCTTGCCTATAAGAAATGCTTTATCAGAATATGTATTGAGGGGGCTAGAGAGATGGCTCAGTGGTTAAGAATACTGGTTGCTCTTCCAGAGGACCCAGGATCAAATCCCATCACCCACATGGTAGCTTACAGCCATCTGTAACTGTTTCAAGGGATTTGATGTCCTAATCTGGCCTCCTCAGGCAGCAGGCATGCCCTTGGTACAGACAAGTATGCAAGAAAGACTCTCACTCATAAAATAAAATTAAGATTCAATAAAGAATATGTAAAGACACAGGAGCACAGACAGCTAGATGTACCAATGGCAGGCCCCACCCACCGGATGGTCTGCAAGATGGGGTTGACACTGGGTAAGTGGAGCTAAATTCTCCCAGAGACCCACAGAAGACACTGCCTATGCCACTGGAGGATGTGAATCTGGGTGCTTGATCTGAAATCCCACCTCTCCAACTACCACTGAAGTCTCCAGATTCTCTCTCTCTCTCTTTCTCTCTCTCTCTCTCTCTCTCTCTCTCTCTCTCTCTCTCTCTCTCTCTCACACACACACACACACACACACACCTTGACCCTATACCCAAAGGAGTTTGTCTGCTCCCTAAAGCCCTCATTAATTTATGGTGTCTGGCTGTGGTAAAGGCTATAGACTCCGTTCAGTGAACCACTGCATCCACACCTCCAACCTCCTCACCTGTCTCCTGACAACTCTCCATTGCCTTTGGGCTCACACACCTTTCTCAGAGATGGGCTCCCAGGCACAGCTGAGGCCCCCCCAGGCTTCTATATCACAGCCAGGGAACCTCCCACTAAGCAAAGTATCCCTTTCTTGGCTTCCTTCAGAGGGACAGAATTCACTCACCATGAGTTTGTGGTCCCCACTCTTTGTCCCTGTTCTTGCCTTTTGCCAGCATTCCAGCCACACTGTTCCCTGTGTCCCTGACTCCTCTCTCTGCCTCTTTCTCTGCACCCTTCCCCAACCCTTTTCCTCTCCTCTCCTCATCTCAGGGTCTATGTAAACAGCCTATCTTCTCTGGTATGCCAGCCTTGTTCTGGTCTATCTGGAATGTCACAGGCAAATCAGATGCTGGAAGGAGTCCAAGGATGGAAGGCCAGCCATGTATGCCATGAATGGTGTTGGATACAGCAACTGGAGGAGCCAATGTCCCTGGGACTGGGGAGGAATCTCTGATAGGAGGAGACTCTTCACCAGAGCCTCTGAGAGCCCTCTGGCCCAGTGTTCCTGTGTCTCTGTGTATCTGCTTCTCTCAGTCCAGTGGTAAAGGTCCTCTTTGTGGCCTCTTGTTAGGCACAGGACTAGAAGCTTTGGAAACACTGTCTATTAGTTCATTCCCCACCTCAGCAAAAATCACATGCTTCAGATTCTGAGAGGGAGGGTAGTGGGGCTGGCAGTGTTTATGGGCACAAGGAATCTGCCCACAAATGGACTTCACCAAGAGAAAGTTAATACTGCAGGAATAAGCCATGACCTATGAGATTCACCAGCAAAGGAAAATCCTCTCAGATGTGAACATGGGTCAACTTTGGACCACGGAGAGGAAAACAGTCCATGGGGAGGGAGTAGATTTTGTCAGTTCTGATTTGCTTCCCCTGGAGCTCTACTTGCCATTGGCTAATTTACTGGGGTCACAGTCGGTCTTGGCACAGGCTTGGCCAAAGCTACAAGCCACTCCTTCTTTCTACTGAATGGAAGACTAGAGCTTTTCTGGAATTTTCTATGCAAAAGAGCCAGCTGACCTCAGAGATCCACCTGCCTCTACCTTCCAAGTGCTGGGATTAAAGGCGTGTGTCACCACCTACACCGAGGAAACACTGAGGTGGGAGATAATGAGGCCAATACACAAAATAAGGAAGCCCAAAAAACTGAAGAGAAAGAATCCTGAGGATTTGCTTTAAGCCTTGATTCAGCCAGGCCTGAAGTTAGCTGGCATCTCCTACAGGTGTCCGTTTCTTCGGCCCAGTTATTACTCTGTTCTTTCTTACAAAATGTGTTTAAAATATTCCTTTCCCTTGCATCTGAAATGAGGCACAGAACTAGCACAAGGCCCTTTCTTGTGTTTTGTATAGCAATTGGCACTCAGCTCCCTGCTCAGTGTGAGCCACATTGGGTGCCATGCTTAGACACACATTGTCTTGTCACTAGGAGAAGAGGCTCAGCTGCAGGACTCTGGATCTCCAACTGTCTGTCTTGCCATGTCTTCTTAGGGCATTGGGACAAAGGAAAGTTGACCATGGTGTCCCTTCTCTGAGCTCAAGGGTAGCTAAAGGCTTTGAGAACTTGACTGAGTTTGTGTGTTCCTGTTCGTGTGTGCAAGGTCTCTCACTGAACCTGCTGCTCACACTTTGGAGAGGCTGGCTGGCGCACAAGCCCCAGCGAGCTGTTGACTCAGCTCCACAATGTTGGGATTACAGCTGTGTATGAGCAGGCCAGGCTCTTTCCGTGGGTACTGGGGATCTGAACTCAGGACTCCAGGCTTGTGCAGTGAGCCCTTCATCCATGAAGTCATCTCTCCAGCTTCTTTGGGATCTTGTAAAAGGTTGTGTCCAGAGTGAACAAAGGGCCATTTCTCAGCCAGGGAGTCCAGTCACGCCATACTCTGTCCCAGGGCCTTCAGTGACTCCTCATTGCCATAGGGGGAGTGTAGCACCTGAGCTTAGCAGTCCAGAGGAGCCACAGTCTGACACGAAGGCCTCATCCCCTCCTTTCTGTCCCCAGATTCTACTTCTCAAACACCCAGAAAGTTCTTAGGCCCAGCCCAAGCACTATTCTTGCGGTCAACCTTCCTTAGTTCCCAGAAAAAAAGCAACTCTGCTGGTCCACCCCTGAAAGCGGTTGCTCCTCTCTAGTGGCCCATCACAGTCTGCCTTACACTAAGTGCATCTTCTACCCAACTTCATTCTCCTCCCCTAGCTGCATCAAACACTGTCTGGTTTTATCCGTTAGGCACTCAGTGGTCGGTTGCCCCAAGAGATGTTTCCCTTACCTGCTTCTCCAACAGTCTGTTCCCTTCATTTTCTTACCCTCTCAGAATTTTAAATTATTCTTTAGTGGTGCTTATTACATTTTATGATAAAATATTTATTAGCATGAATATTTGATTGATGTTTATATCATTCGACCAGAACATATGCTCCCTAAGGGCTGAGATTTGTGTGTGTGTACACACATGAATGTGTACTCATACACACACACACACACGCACGTATATGGGGGCCAGATGTCAATGATTCAGCTACTAAGCAAGCCCCAGGTATCTTCTTGTCACTGACTCTCTAGTGCTGGCTGTACAAGAACATGCCATTGTGCCTGGATTCCACACAGAGACTGAGGCTGAACTCGGGTCCCCATACTCACATAGGGAACACTTTCCTGGCTGAGCCACCTTCCAGGGCTAGAAAGTGTAGATAGCTAGAATGCTGCCTGAAATATCAGTCCGTGTTAGCAGACTTGGTACTGGTAGAAGCAGTGACTGAACAGGTATACAAACAAACGGACAAGAAAATGAATGAATGTCTTGCCGAGCCCTTTGCCAGCTGAACAGTGGTAGGGCTAGAGACGTTATGTCCCTCACTGTTTCCAGCACAGTCACTATGAGTAGCCAGGGGACAGGATGGCAGCTATCAGCCAGTGCACAGTCTTCAAGCTTTCCTGGAGTCTATTGATGGCTACCTCGGACACAGGGAAGCTTGAGCACCGAATTCAAGCTAGGCCAGGAACTGGCATATTTGAATAGCTGTAGAGAGCACTTCCTCGTCCTTGCACACTAGGGCTGCAGAAATGCTGAACAAGCCCCCCTGCCCTTAGAGTGCGCATGTACATTTTCCCTGAGTTGTTCTGACCCATCACCTCTCCAATGGGCTATGACATCGTTCTCAAATTTTATTACTACAAGATGGGCATCCTCAACTCCTCAGTAAACAGCATTACCCAGGCCCCATGCACACGCAGGCAGATCCAGAATGGACAATAACCCCAGGCATGGTGGAGTGTTTGATGGGATGACCACGGGAAAGCAAGCCAGGAGCCAGCTTTAAAAACAATATTTATTTATTACAATTGGCAGAGCAATGGAGAAAATTGCCACTTAGATAGGACTTTGCGTTTGCGGAGCATTTTGTAATCAACACAATTTCTCCCGACGATTTTTGAGGACAAGATCTTTTTGTCTTTCCCATTCGCAGGCAGGGAGGAAGTGGGGGAAAGGAGATGCCATGCTTTCAATTATGCAGAGCACATGCTGACAGAACTCTGGCTTGCCGGAATGGAAGCGCCTTTTTCTCATGTCTGCTATGTCTGGGTTCCTGTTTACATACAAGGCCATTATTAGAGAGTCTGGGTTCTGATTCACTGCTGGCTTCTCTGGGGTACATTTCCATTGTCCCACTCAAAGAAGAAAACAGTGTGTTGTCATGTGCCATTTCTACTCATCATGTTCCTTGGCCACCTGTCCTTTGAAATGTCATGCAAGTGGTATGAGCGAGGTTAGGCTAGGTAGTGCTGCGGTAACAAATGATGCCAGGTTTAAGTGCCCTCAAAGAACAAAACTTTATTTCTATCTCAAGCCATACATACACTGTGGACCAGCTGCATGGGCGCTGCTAATTGTAGGTACTCAGAGACCCAGGCAGATGGAATAACTTCCATCTTATACACTCAGTGCTTTGGTGCAAATGTGCTGTATGTCACATCAGAGACGACTCTGGAATAGGCATACAGCACCCAAGAGGTGCAATACCTCTGCCCAAAGAACTAGAAATAATTGGCAACTCACACTAATAAATTAAAGCTGTTTTTTTGTGTGTCTAGAAAATTCCAATTCTGTGAACAGAAAGATGTCTTACAGCTGATTGTACATCTTTAGGAAGGCAAGAAAAGGAGAGAGGGAGGGAAGGAAGGAGAAAGAAAAGACAGGAAAAACTAAGAGCTTTGCAAAGATTGCTTTTTGTTTTGTTTTTGTTTTGTTTTACCAAAATCAAGACATGTTAAAGAGGAAAGCCTAGATAATGAAATAGGACAAGAAAACCAAATAAAAAGTGTACAGATTGCCCTCCCAAAAAATCCCCACAAAAGTTGTCTCTACTTGTAGTGGACATGACTATGTATGTATAGGAGAACCTAAATGTACACAAAACACAATGCAGCAAACCTATTGGAATGAGCATATGAATTTAGATTCTCACTATATATTAAGCCAATAGAAAAGTCAATTGCATTCTGCATACAAACAATTTTAAAATTGATGTTAAAATAAATGCCATTTGTAACAACATTCAAAATACAAAATACTTGTGTGGATGGAATAAAAATGACCTGAATTTTCCACACTGAAATTATGAAAATGGGTGGAAGAAACATGCTTTTCAAATGACCAAATGAGATGGGAAATTTAAAGTCCATGTGATAGATGACTTAATATTCTTATGATATTAACTGTCTTAAAACTGATCTAAAGATCCAAGTCATTAAGATCCTTAAGTTTTATCTGGAAGTCAGATGTGATGGTGCACACCTTTTATCCCAGAACTAGGGAGGCAGAGACAGACAGAGCTCTGCGAGTTTGAGGCCAGCCTGGTCCACAGAGTGAGTTCCAGCACAGCCAGGGATACATAATGTCTTGTCTCAAGCAAAGGGCCAATAATAGCCAAAAGAATTTTGAAAAATCAATTAGAAATGAGAAGACTTACACTACCAAACTTCATGACTTACTACTATGTTAGGCTACAACAACCTAAGAAGCTGATTCTGACGAAAAGAGAGACGGCTGTTTCAGTGGAACAGAATGGAGGGTCCAGACATGGGTCGTATGCCTATTGTCACTTGGTTTCTTGTCAAGGAAGCCTAGTCAGTTAGTAGAGAAAGAAAAATGTCTTTGACAATGGTCTGGAACAATGGTTATCTATGTGAGGAAAAAAGATTCTAGACCCCACCACACCCCATACACAAACATTAATTCAAGATGGAGCATAGACATTTTAAAAAGTGAAATTATTAAAAGAAAATGTAGAATGTTTATGACCTCTAGGTAAACAAACTAACAAACAGTTCTTAGGATATATATAAAATAAATTATAAAAGGGGGAAAATAATGAATTATAAAAATAAAAACTTCTCTTATCAAAAAATATCATCAAGGGCTGGAGAGATGGATCAGTAGGTGTACTCGTGAGCGTTGTGTTGCTGTGAAGGGACACCATGACCAAGGTGATACGAAGAAAAGTGTGTGAGCCCATTATCATTATGACAGAGAGTGTGATGGTGAGCAGGCAGGCAAGATGCTGGAGCTTACATTCTGATCTGCAGGCAGAGAGAGAGAGAGATGGAGACTGGTCCTGGGTTTTTGAAACCTCAAAGCCCACCCCCATGTGGCATACTTCCTCCAACAAGGTCATACTGCTTTAACAAGGCCACACCTACTCCCACAGGGCCACGCCCACTCCAACAAGGAGCAGCAGACACTGGGGAAGGATGAAGGCAACTGGGATTTCTGTGCTTTGCAGTTTGTGGTGTCATATGGGACAACCACTTTTGAAAACTGTTTCATGATTTCTTAAAAAGTTAAACATAATATCTTCCCAGCAACTTCATACCTAGATATTCGTTTAAGAAAAATTAAAATATGTTCTTGAAAAGGTTGGTAAAATTAATTGTTATAGGATTTTACCCACAGCAGTTAAAAGCAAAAAACAATTGGGATGTCAGAATGAGTAAGGCATGGGCTAGCCACCCGATGGAATATTGCTGAGCAACGTAGAGGAATGGGCCACAGAGACAGGCACTGAGGACAGAAGGAAAGAGTCAGACACAGAAAGTGCACAACCTTGTTGCAAGATGTTTGAGCAAACTGTGTAAAGATGTGTCGCTGTTTTCCCTTGCCTGCCTAAAGCACCTGATTGGTTTAATAAACAGTTAAATGGCCAATAGCAAGGCAGGAAAGGTTTAGTGGGACTTCCAGGGAAAGAGAGAAACTTGGGAAGAATCTAGGCATGCGAGAGACACCAGTGAGACACAGAAGGAAGAAGTCAGACATACAGAATGGAGGAAAGGTAAAAAACAGAACACAGATTAGTAGAAACAGGGTAATTTAAGTTATAAGAGCTAGTTAGCCAAGCCTAAGATAACAGCCAATCTTTCATAATTAATTATAAGTCTCCATGTCATTATTTGGGGGTTGGCAGTCCAAGAAAGTCCAACAAGGAAGACCCGCTACACAATCTGTGATGCCGCTTGTTCTAGATCAGGAGAAACTAACTTTCATTAGAACTTGGAGAATCTCTATGTAAAAAGGTTCCGTCTTAACACGGATCCAGGGCACTGATGGCAAACACGCTCACAATGTACGCAGTCTCTTGTACACGGGGAAGCACCCTGAGACGCTCTGGATCAAACCATGGCTCTATCCCCCAGTAAAGGGGAACAATGGTGCCAAGCAGGCACTCTGCACACACCTGGGTGTCCCCAGGCTGCTCGCATGAGTGTCTTCCTTCCACACGAGATGGGGCTCTTTGACAGAGTGTTGCAACAGTCCCATGACAGGTCCGAGAGAAATGGAAACTGCTGAGCCCCTGAAAGCAAGAAACCCCCAGAATTGATGACAAACTCCTATATTCCCAAGGAAAGACCCCCTCCAGGCGGCCCCATGTGTGGATTAGTGGAGTCTGGATCCAAGAGAGGGGAAAATGTCCCCCTGACTGCAGCCACTTCTTCCCGGAGACCCCCAAGATCCCAGTGAGGAAGATCCACACCCCACAAAGAGGCTAAAGCCAGGAGAGGTCACATGACTTGTCACGCCAGCACAGAGGCTAGGCAGTGGGAGATCTTAATGCTCTCTCCTGCTCGCTCAGCCTGTCCCTGTTTAAATGGCAACTGGGAGGCAGTGTGGCCCAGTGGGTAAGGCTGCTGACTCTACAGCACCCAGACTTTGGTTCATACCTCCAGTTCTTGGGCCAGAGAACCACTCTGGGCTTCAGTGTTCCTTCAGTAAAATGGGAGGGACAATATAATGGTAGTTAGCTCTCTCTCAAGATGGAACTAAGTAATTGAGGTGAGGGAGCAGGGCCCCAGGTTGGTAGTAAGTGCTCAGGAAATGGTAGTTGATTTTGTTTGGCCTCATGACCTTAACATCACTGTAAGCTCTCATCCTACAAGACTAAAAACATCTGGATCATGTGTGATGTTTGCCACCCCAAGGAAGGCTGGGGGCCTAATTAAAATTGCTACTCTGTTTACATTATCAGCTGTCAGGATTTTTTTTTTCTTCCCACAGAGCAAAAATTTTTCTTATCAAAAATCTATCCGCTAAAATGCTAATGATCGCCAGTGATTAGAAAGCGCCGCTCGGATTGTGGAAGTTCCCAGTGGGCCATTCAGACATGGCTTATAACTCGTCAGCTGGAGAAACGTCCTCAGCAAATCAAAGTTTGCTGTATGTGACCAAAAATAAAAAGGGAAAGAGAGAGAGATTTCATTTCCTTAACGCTTCACTGTGCGGGTCCAAGAGGGACTTTCCAGTTAAGTGACAGAGACCACATTATTAGTTGTGGAGTCATTTCTAATAGAAATCTCCCAAGGCAGGTTATTCAAGATAGACCCCAAAACACCCACAAAAGCCTGTGCAGCTTATATTAACCAGTGAGCATTCTGTCTGACCACATGGAGGGGGACACCGTCTACTTTTCTTGTCTTCATTCAGCCCTTGTTTCCCTTCTCCCTCCGCCTTCCCCTTTGAGAGAACGGATCTACCGGATTGCGTCCTTCAGTGTGCAGCCATGATCTCCAGACCATCAACTGTCCCCCATCGTCAGACCTGAGTACCTGTGGCTTCCTAGGTTAGGTCCTTAGAGGCGGAGTAGGGGTTGGTGTGATGGCTCAGCTGGCAAAGGCCTTTGCTACCAAACCCGACAACCCGAGTACAAACCTTAGAGCCCACATGGTGGAAGGAGAAAAAAGATTCATACAATTTGTCCCCCTCCACACAGAAAGAGAGACAGACACACAAATACATAGATGATAGGTGGATAGATAGTGAGATGGATAGATGGATGGATAGATAAATACATACATATGATAGATAGATAGATAGATAGATAGATAGATAGATAGATAGATAGATAGATAGATAGATAGATAGATAGAGATATGATGGATGGATGGATAAATAGATTAGATGGATGGATGGATGGATGGATGGATGGATGGATGGATGATGGATGGATGGACAGACGGGCGGACGGGCGGACAGACGGGTGGGTGGACGGGCAGATAGATAGAGATGTGAGGGGGTCCCAGCAGGGCCAGACAGGGCAATGATGCAGCAGATGGGCTCACCCTGTACTCCTGGCTGCCCACACATTGGCACTGTCAGCAGCCAGACACATTGCACTTGTGACACCTCACGTCCTGATTGTTTGGCCTCTCTGAGCTTCTGGAGCTACCAGAATACAGAGCCGAACTGTGGCAGAAAAGCCACTCAGGACACAGGAGTTTGGTGTTCAGTTATCTGGTGACAACCGGCCAGCACAGCTGGAGGGTGTAAGGTTGGAAGCATCCAATGACATCTATAGCATCCACTCAGCAGGCAGGCCGGGGCTTTGTCTCAGCCCCTCACTACCCATTCAGTCAAGACGTGTAACTGAGCCTCTGCCACACGCCAGAGGTGAACAGATGCTGTTCTTGCCATGCCCTGCCCCCCAAGCTTCCAGTCTGGTGGATGCAGTAACAACCAACGAAGCAAACAAATCAATTACACAGTTGCAGGCTCAGGCTGGTGTCTTGAAGGAGACAGACAGTGATATAGTAGCAACGAATCTTAATGTTTGGCTGAGCCAAGTGTTGCAGTGGTACCTGGTGATACCATGTCCTGAGTGCAAATTCCTGGCCCCAAACTCAAACCTACAAGATCAGACATTCTAGAGTGGGGCCCAGTAACTTGCAGTTTACCAACCAAGCCTTTGAGTGACCTAGACACATGGTCGAGTTTGAGGCCCTGGTGATGGCAGGTGGAGTGGTGTCTTAGTGTTCTGTTGCTATAGAGAGATGAATGGCCAAGGCAGCTTATAGAAGAAAACATTTCATTGGAGACTTGCTTACAGCTTCAGAGGTCAGTCTGTTATCATGATGATGAGCATGGTGGTACGCAGGCGGGCATGGGTGCTTCATTCTGGTGTTGGGGGGCGGGGAGAGGGAGAGGATACTAGGCCTGGTGTGGACTTCTGAAATCTCAAAGCCCCATCCCTAGTGATAGCTTCCTCCAACAAGGTCACCTCTCCTAATCCTTCTTAACCTTTTCAGATGGTGCCGCTCTCTGGTGACTGAGCATTCAAACCTGGGGGCTGCTCTTATTCATACACCACAAGTGCTGAGGAGCTGTGTGAGATTCGCCTGGGAAGCGGCCTGCAGTGAGGCTGCAGGAATGAGGAGGACCCCTGAGAAAAGCAGCCTCAGCTGTGTGGGCTCAGGCCTCAGTTTCCTCAGCTGGGAACTAGCTGGGAACTGGTTCTCCCACAGCTGCTTCGGGATGACACTCCCTGGGCTGGGCTTAGCACAGACTCTGCCCAAATGTGAGCTCTCTGGTGGTAACTATTCCAGCAAGGACAGCAGCAGCTCTCTATAGCCTGAGTACTGGGTAGGCAGAGACGGGAAGATTGGTTGCCAGAGCTCCCTGGACAGCCGGTCTAATCCAGTTAGTGAGCTCCAGGTTTAATGAGAGACCCTGTCTCAAAGAATGAGAAGGAGAATAGAGGAAGACACTCAACATCAACCTCTGACTGCCACATGCATGTGCACACAAGTACACATGTACCTACATGCACACATGCATGGTTCTAATGTTTTTAATTATTGTGGTCATTTGAAATATGATGCCATGGAGGTCCCAGTTCCAGAGTCCCTCATACTAAGAATTGCCAAGAAAGCTTTTGGGAGAAGCCCATGCCAGCACCCAGGGCCTTTCTTAGTGCTCATAGAAGTCAGGTTGTAGCAATGAAAAGCATCCAGGGATCATTTCATATAACAACTGAACCACTTCTAACTCTATAATGTATTCTATATCCAAAGAAACCCGAAGCCTCAGTGCTTTTATGTAAAAGCCTTATTTTTGAGAGAGGGTCTCACTATGCAACTCAGACTGCCCTTGAATTTCTATTTTCCCACACTGGATTTGAACTCATGACCCTCCCGCTTCAGTCTCCCAGGAGTTTCTGGGGGCATAGGTGTGTGCCACCATGCCTGGACCTTTATGCAGTTTTAAAGCAACATGGGCCCTGGTAGATCATCCCACTGAGATGATGGGCCACTTCCATCTTTAGCACAAAGGTATATTCCTCTACCCCAACTAGCCAACAGGCACATCATGAGCCCTTCCCAAGAGCTAAGTACACAATCGCTGACTTCGGGAGGCTATGACCTAGTTGGCTATGACACAAGTGGCTACTCAGAACATGAGGTGGGAAACGCTGTGAGAGACATTACCAAGTGTTCAAGGGGCAGGGCAATTGAGTCCTGCTGGGCCTGGGGAGCTCTTCCTGGACCTACCCTCCCATGGGGGCATTCATCATTTCTTTCAGGAGCTTCCAGGTCTAAAGAACTTATTATTCTCTCCTGCACCAAATTGCTCTTGGAATTGTAAATCTAAACTTTAAGGATATAGAAATTCTTAGCTCTCAAGTGGAAGAAAGAGAGACTGTAGGCCTGTTTAACCTCTCTGCCAGCCCTTTAGGGGAGATGGTGAGATCTGAGAGGTGACCCCACTGTGTTGCAGAATCAGGCATTCCTTAGGAACTTTCTACACCAGGTCTCTGGCAGCAGGATGAAGCCCTGCAGCTAAGCAGGGAGTTGAGGAGACTCCGTGTGGTCAGACCCTCAGCCCTGGGGCCTCGGGTGGATAAGGTGAAGGGCAGGAGGCTTGTGAGCAAACCCTGAGCCTCCTGCTAGAAGCCCCTGGGTCTCCAGTGCTGGCTTTTTTGTGTTTTAGTGGTTTGGTTTGTTTTTTGGTTATTTATTATTACCAGGTTTGGGTTCCTGCTTCAAGAATCAGGGCCACCTACTTAGAAATGCACCCAAAAGAGCAGATAAAGCCCGGAATCTTCTAAGGCATCCTTGCTGCTCACCCTGTCTTGTCATATCTTGTTTGTTTGTTGATGGGGACAGGGTCTCGGTATTCTAGGCTAACCTTGAACTCACTATCAGCAGAGGATGACCTTGAATTTCTGATCCTCTTGCCTCCAGAGCCAATTGCGGCTTCACAGGATCACAGGCTGCACCATCACACCTGGTCTAGGCTGTACTGGGAATAAAAACCAGGGCTATCTGCATGCTAGGTGAACACTCTACCAATGGAGAGCTACATCCATAGCCCCAGTTCCTTTCCTTTTGGTCTGGGAGCTTTGGGGGAGCATGCTACCATCCCCCGGTTTTGAGCTGCTGTTGCTATGTCTGTTCCCCCAACTGGAGCACATCCGGTGTGTGTTCCCGCTGGGTCTCCCCCTCCTGCGATTCTCACTCACCACAAAGGTTCCCGGTTCTTGCCTGGTTCTTCAGGCCGACCTGTGATAACTCAGTTCCCTCCTTCTGAGACTGCCCCCCCCCCCAACAGACAAGACTCTGTGTCACCCTGGGGAAACCGCCACATGTAAAGGTCCCTGTGAAAGTTCGGGAAATTCATGGAGCTAGCAGGCAAACACGAAACACGGCAGCAGACTTAGCTAACAAAAATCACACTGCTTAGAATGGACGAATCAATGAAGGGAGCTGAGGTCAGTCCATGGTCCAGGTAAAGTTTTTATTTGCATCATTATCATGTCTTAGACCAGTTTGGCGACGAGGTTAATTCAGTGATATCACTGATCTCTCATTCAGGCCCAGGAGTTGCAGTGTAGAGCTGCCGTCCACTCCCAGTTATCAGTAGGGGGAGGATATATTAATGTAAAAGCATTTCTCTTGGGCCACCGAGATGGTTCAGCAGGCCAAGGTGCCTGACACCAAGCTTGAAGACCTGAGTTTGATCCCCAGAACCTGTGGCACGAAAGGAGAGAACCGCATTCCCAGACTGTCCTCTGACTTCCACACAAGCATATGTGACACCCATCCAGGAGAGAAAAAGAAAAGTGGAAACAGCAAAAATTTGTTATGATCGGGTATCAGGACCTGTGCTGTGCTTGGAAAACTCTCCTGTTAAAGGATAGCAGGACGTAGGTGGTGGCGGCGCACGTCTTTAACCCTGGCACTCAGGAGGCAGAGGCAGACAGATGGATCTCTGTGAGTTCAAAGCCAGCCTGGTCTACACAGCAAGTTCCAGGCCAGCTACATTGAGGCATTCTCAGAAAAGAGAAAAAGAAGGAAAGAAGGAGGGAAGAAAAGACAAAGGAGGAAGGGAGAGAGGGAGGGAGGGAGGGAGAGAAGGAAGGAGGGAAGGAAGGGCAATAGCAGTGGCCACCTGAGACAGGAAGGAAGCTAGGAAGGAACCTTCTGCAGCTGTGACCACTCGGCCTATTCTTGAAGAGTTCTGGGCATGGTAAGCTCACTCTCTCTAAGGAACCCGGACCTTAGAGCAGCCCTGGTTGAGCGGCAGAGTCCAATCTGCCTTTGTGGTTTACCCCTTTTATCTACTTTTGTTGCTCTAAAAAAATGGAGAAAAGATGTCCAGTTGTTGCTTTCCCACAAAAGTCCCTCCAGGACTTTAAGACGCGGAGATGTGCTATGGTCCAAAGCAAAAGATCTGATGACTTAGATTTGGGGCTATAATTCTGGTTCCACCTCACTCTTGGCTATGGTTATGTTGAGGGAGTCACACAATCTCTTCACACCAGTCACCTTAATGAGAAAACGGGGCACCACCCTTCCCAGTCCTTGAGAGGATCAGTGAGCCAGGATACCCAAGCGCCTACAAGATCACTTCCACTCTTGAGAACTGCCGTTTCATTTTCATTGTCCTCCCAGACTAGATTCCATCTGTTCACTCTCCCCTTAAGGGAATGCTTAAGACTGCTCAAGCCACCAGGTTTTGGTGGCACACACCTTTAATATCAGCACTTTTAATATCACACACTTTTAATATCAGCAGAGGCAGGTGAATCTCTGTGAGTTCAAGGCCAGCCTGGTCTATAAGAGCTAGTTCCAGGACAGGCTCTAAATCCTGTTTCAAAGCAAAACAACAAAAACAACAAGCAAAAAGACAGCTCAAGTCTCCTTCTTGGTCCTCAGCTACGAGGCACAAGGAAGTATTGTTCTAAAACTTGTAAGTCAGGGAAAAGGCTGAGTGAGGTTGCTTAGCCTGCAGTGTCAGTAAACACTGAACACAATGGTTCTGGGCACTTTTGTAACTTAGAATGAGGACAAGAAACCGTTTAATGACAGATATGCCTCAAACCAAACTGACTTTTGAATAACTTGGATGTGTACCTAAGTGAAATGTCTTAAATAAAGATTAGGCATGTGTGCAGAGCCCTGCTCTAATTACTCGCTGGCACAGACATCCTCCCTTCTTTGGAGACGCGCGCAGAGTCTCAGTTCCCGTTTCCCCCCAGGTATTGCGCTTCACGGTGATGAATGGGAACTGATTCTTGGAATAAAAATGCTATTTCCATGGGGCTGTGGCGGCGGTGGGAACGCTGTTAGCTGCTGTTTGAAATGCACACTCCTGGCAAGGAGACCTGCCACTGCCTCCGAGAACACCCCCCGGCTCAGCCTGAAGATTCTCTGAGGACCCCAAAGCTTTTTGATGGCAGGAGTTTCAGAAGCACCGGGACCGCTCCCGGGTCGCATGCAAAGCTGCCGCTCCCGCTACAGCTGTTCCAGGCTCAGTTGCTTTTCCTTGGCCAGTCAACCATGGCGTCTAGGAAACCCCACAAGCAACGAATGCTTCTCCTGTCTCCTCTGGTTGCCCACGCCTTTTTAGGTTTGGGGCTGTGGTTGTCTGAGTGTGACTATATTCCACAGAGGCTGTAGCATGCCTTATCTCATTAGACTCGGGGTGCCCATCTGAGCTTGGCGACTTTATTCCCACTGTACAGATAAAGCAGTTGAGACTTGGGTCTCAGCTGGATCGTTCACAGTGAGTTCAGCTCTCGCTTCTTCATGCCCCGTCGAGAAAGGGTGGCTAAATTACTTTCAGCAATAAAACCGGAGGAGAAAGGAAGCAGGTCACTTCAAGAACCAGAAAGGATCACCCTGCCCTTTCTGCATTGTTCTAGTCACCAGAGAAGCAGTAATAAAAAGAAGCTTCTACAAACTCATTCCCAAGTTACCCCTATGAAGAGCAGTGCCAGCAAACCCTAGATAAGGAACTCATAGCAAGCTGTCATTTTCAGCCACTTAGATTTCGGGGCTATTTGTTACTGCAGCATAATCTATACTATCCTGACTGGCACAAAAATGGCCAAAATGCTGCCAAGGTTGTGTGGATGGAATTTGAAGCCAGTTTTGCCTAATAAAGCTTATGTTTCAGGTACTACTTACCACCCTCTCCCTTCTTCCTTGCTCCCTGGTTCTCTGCCCCATCACCACTCCCTGTCCCAACCTGCTGACCGGAAAAGCACACCCCAGGGCTCCACTCTTCCTAGCTTGAAATGCTCCTGGGTCCCACAAAGACAGTTGTGCCCACAGGAGGAAGAGCATGGATGACCTCGCCCACCTCTGTTCCCCTATGCCCTTTGCCCTCCCTCCTCTGGACTCTCCCACTAAAGCTCCAGTCTTACTGGGTTCTACAGTGTCTTAAAACTACTCTTTGGCTGGGCCTGTTGTGCAGCTATTCCAGCTGCCTCGGAGATGCCTACAAGATGATCACAAGTTCAAGGCCTGTCTGGAGTACAAAGGGAGTTCAAGACCAACCCCAGGCAATTTAACAAGACCCCGTCTCAAAAACAAACACATAATATAAATAAATAAATGTAGCTCAATGGTAGTAGACTTGCCTGGCATATACAAGGTCGTGGGTTCGATTCCCAATGCTTCAAACAAAACAAAGCACTCTCCATCTTTCTGGTGCCTTAGGAGAAAGGACTGATGCTCTCACGGACTGCAGCAGGTTTCTGTCTCCTGTCCGATGGTTTCTGCATCGGCCATGACATGAGAACAGTCAGAGCTGACACAATGGTTCACTGGGTAAAGGAGCCAGCTTAGCCTGACAGCCTGAGTTCAATTCCCAGAACCCACATGGTGGAAGGTGAGAACCAAGTCCTCCAAGTTGTCCTCTGATCTCTGCATTTGTGTTCACACATGAGCATTTACACACGCACACACATCACACATGCACGCACACACGCCAAGTGCCCCCTCCCTTCACTCCCCATACTGCCATCCCCTCCATGACAGCATGGGTCATTCTGCACCATCCTTGTCTTAACCTGCTTCCGCACCCTGACCGAAGCACCCAGGACAAGGACCACAGCAGGCTCCTTCCTGTGTTTCCAGAGTTTCCTCAAGGCCTGGCCCAGAGTGGGGGCTTCTTACATTGCCAAATACCAGTCACCCCACACATGAGCTTCAACAGAGGATAAAATGGTGTGTATGTGTGTGTGTATCTGTGTATCTGTGTATCTGTGTGTGTCTGTCTGTGTGTGTCTGCAGTGAAACTATATCAGTGTGTGTGTGTGTCTCTGTGTTTCATTTGTGTATGTATCTGTGTGTGTCAGTGTGTGTGTTTGTATGTCTATGTGTGCATCTGTGTATGTGTCTGTGTGTATCTGTGTCTGTGTTTCTGTGTGTATGTATGTGCCTGTGTATGTTTCTGTGTCTGTGTGTATCTGTGTCTGTGTCTCTGAGTATGTGTCTCTTTATGTGTACCTGTATATGTGTTTATGTGTCTGTGTGTCGGTGTGTGTGTTTGTGTGTCAGTGTGCATGTGTGTCTCTGTGTGTGTGTGTTTGTGTGTATGTCTGTGTCAGTGTGTGTCTGTATGTCTATGTGTGCCTGTGTATGTGTCTGTGTGTCTGTGTCTCTGTGTGTATGTGTGTACCAGTATGTGTGTGTGTTTGTGTCCGTGTGTATGTATGTCTCTGTGTGTGTCTGTGTGTCAGTGTTTTTGTGTGTCTGTGTGTGTGTTAGTGTGTGTGTGTCAGTGTGTATGTGTGTCTGTGTTTGTGTGCCTCTGTATGTATCAGTGTGTGTCAGTGTGTGTCTGTGTATGTCAGTGTGTATGTCAGTGTGTATGTCAGTGTGTCTATGTGTGTCAGTGTGTGTCCATGTGTGTGTTCATGTGTGTGTCAGTGTGTCTGTGTGTGTGTCTGTGTGTGTTCATGTGTGTGTCTGTGTGTCTGTGTGTGTGTCTGTGTGTGTCCGTGTGTGTCCGTGTGTGTCACATTTTGCAGCTTTGCTCCACTCTCTTGAAGATCAGCTGAAACAAACAAAACAAACAAAACGTGTTCAGCTCCTGAGCCCCAGACGGGTTCTCCCCGGGCGCCACCGTGTTTTCAAACATCATCTGCGCTCCCACTCCAAGGTCTATCTATCATCCTTGCCAGAATCTGTCCCCGAGGGGCTGTGGCAGGAGAATCGTCAGCATTTACCACAATCAGAGCTGGCTCCATCATGAGGGAGGCTGGCAGGCTGAGAACGGTTTGTCTTCTCACAGGAGCAAGAACTCCAGACAGGATTCTCTCCCGAGGCCTCATCTTCCTCCCTCCTTCTAATTTCCTTTTATCAGAGAGAGAAGGCAGGACAGATGCAGAAAAAGGAGAAACCGGGGGGGGGGGGGGGGGGACAAAGTCCACCGGCCCCTCCCAGTGCCCGCCCTTCCCACCTTAGCTAGCTCACTCTGATACAATGCTCCTTGCTGCGTTCCCACCACAGGGTACTTGGTGGCCCGAGCCTGTGAGTGAAGGTCTCCCGCACTTCCTCGTGCGTTCAGTAGCAGCTGCTGTGTCTAAAGGTCTGGCTCATGACAACCCCGCTAGTGGTGGGAGGCCCCACTCGACAGAATCCCAGTGGGAACTCCGGCAGTCTGCTGTGGATGAAGACAGGATAAGGAAGGGAGTGGGATGAAAATAGACAAGTTTCTTGGCTATGCTCAGGATCTGCTCCCTACCCTTCTCCAGTTTCAACACTTACACTTCCAGGTCAGGCAGGAAGATCACAGCAGGTACGGGAGACTATTCCACTGTGTGAGAAGACAGATGGTTTTGGCACTTGACTCTGGCCAGACCCATGCTCAGGAACAAACAGGGATAAGTGTCATAAAACAGAGGTCAAAGAAAAGGTCGAGAGAGATGGTGCCTGCCTCCTGGGGTTTCCTTCCATCTGTACGTCCTGGTGGAAAAGCTCAAGACATTGATCCATAAGCAGAGAAGAAGCCACAGCACTCCCTCATCACCACTAGACGGCCCCCAAATAGAAGCTCGGGTGCTCTCATGAAGCTGCTCCTTGGGAATCTCCGCTTTGGGAGGACACAGAAGAGGAGTGAAGATGTGTGTGCTAACCCAATGCTCTGCAAGCTTCCTGTGGTTCTGCTCCTGGCGGTGCTGAGCCTGAACCCCTGAGAAAGCCCAGACCTCCAGGAATGGGCTGATGGATGGAACTGAGTTCGTTTTTCCTCCTGAGTAGAGAGACAAGGCTTACAAATTAGGTGGAATTGATGTGGTGTCGGCAAGTGAAGTTATTCCACTTCCGAAGGCCTCATTCGGAGATTTGCACATGCTCCTTCCAGTTTGGGGGTAGATAATTTTTGTCTCATCCCTGCACAGCTAAACGAGATCAGTTTCCACGTGGCCAGGTGGTTACGGAGTGAGGCTGCCCCTCGTCTTTCACCTCCTCTGTCTGAGCTACATAGTCTCTCACTGTCCACCATGTTATCCTGCTCCTGAATTTCCCATCATGCCCCTAGACTTCCCAGACTCCAGAGTCATGAACCTAGCTAGGAAAACTTCCTTTATAAATTACCAAGCTTTCTGTATAATTTTATAGCAACAGAAAATGGAAAGAGGAACCAGGGCACTATGACTGTGACGCTGATGTGACCTCAGGGGGTCACAGCAATAACCATGCTCTTTACAGTTCTTCATGGCACCTTCAGGAGGCACATGGACGAAGGGTCTTCATTTGAGCAAAAGGACAACGAGACTTAGTGAAGAAATAGAGGTCACAGCACTGGAACCAGGCTTTCTGATGCTCAGCCCTGCTACCTTCCTTAGGCCCGGGTTTGCAAGTGGCTTTTGTCTTAAGTTAATGGGAAGGGGACGTATGATTGATTAGGAATGTCTGCCATGAGCAAAGGCCAGAGTGACACCAGAGGTGAAGTATATTTATGGACCCTTCTCCAAACCCTCAGCAATATACCCTTTTTTCCCCTCTTCAGAATAAAACAGTTTTGAAATTACCTCCTCCTTCCTGTCTCCAGCTCAATAAAATTTTCTGACCGAATGGCCAGAAGGTGGGAAACTTCAGCGTAACGCTACCTGGGAAGGAAGGTTTGATAAACAATTTAACATTGACTTGAAGATTGCAAGGGGAGTGTTTAATTTGCTCAAGAGACCCACTGTCCTCAAGGACTCCAGTACATTAGCTTTTGTCCAACTAATGACAAGTGAGTTTTCTATATTCATTAGAGCAGACTTGGGATTTGGCGTCAGGGGCAGTGAACTGGAGAGAAAATCACACCCGACTCAAGAGGAATGTTCTTGATTGCTTGTTGTGCGTCTGGAAAAGAATAAAATGGTGTTTTCTAGAATCCTTGTAAGTCAGACATGTCTGTGATGTGGATGTGGGACTTCAGGGAATCAGGACCCACCCTAAAAGACCTTTTCGGGTCAAGCCAAACCGGCGGAGCCCAGCTCAGGTGATCTCACCAGCAGAGATGGGAGAGATGACCTGGTGCTGAAGAACTCACAGTTTAATAAAGAAACTGAGGCAGCACCCCTACCCTGCTGGTGGGAACACTGAAAGAAGCCCCTGGTGCCCAGCGTTCCTTGGATCCTAAGCCCCCTGCCTCTCCTACTCTGGTGTCCAGCACCCATCTACTCTCAGAGCCGTGGTCACAGAGATCCTGGAAAACAAGACCAAACCTCCAGGCCCCGGCCACACTGTGCGGCTCTGTTCTCTGCCTCTTTACTTCCTTCCGCTGCCCCATGAGAGTCAGCGGCTGGGCTGCTATCTGAGCCTCACACCTATTACTCCCAAATGCTTCTACAAGGCCAGGAGGCTGCTGAGACCATGGCCTGTCTGAACAGTGTCTTTGTGGAAAGCATGTCCCTAGACCGTCCATGTCAGGCAGGCAGGAGATGGCTAACCCAGGATCAAAACAAGAGGGAATCTGGTGGTGATGTTTACACAGGTGTGGCCTGATTAAGAAAAAACAGCAAATGGCCTGGTATAGTTTTGTACCCTTGTAACCCCAGCCCTCAGAAAGGCTGAGGCCGGAGAATTGTGAGCTCAAAGTCAGCTTGACCTACATAGCCAGACTTTGTGTCAAAACAAACAAAACCCTACAAGAACTTGGGAGATACCCCAGTCAGCAAAGTGTTTGTTTAAAAGCATGAAGACCTGAGATCAACTCCCAGAAACCACTTAAAAACCTAGGAGTGTTGGAACTGGAGAGATGGCTCAGTGGTTAGGAACACTTGCTGTTCTTCCAGAGGACCCAGGTTCAGTTCCCACACCAGGTGACTCACAACTGCTTGTAACTCCAGTTCCAGGGAATCTGATGCCCTCTTTTGGTTTCCAAGGGTACTGCATCCATGTGGTGCACATATACATATATATGTACTCAGGCACACACATACATACATATACACATACATACATATATACACATAAATATATATACATGTATTATTTATTTATAAATGTATGTGTGTATGTATAAATATGTGTGTATGTATGTATATATATGTGTATAGATATATATATATTTATTTAAAAGACAGGAATGGTGGCATACACTTGTACGTTTAGTGTTGAAGAAGCAGAAGCAAATGAACACTGAGGCTAACTACACAGCCACTCTAGATTACTCAGAGAGCTCCAGGTCAGTGAGAGACCCTCATTTCTGAGAATGATGCTCTAGATTTCCCAATGCCTTCCACATGGCTCACACATGTGAACTCTTAGACATAAGAGGAAGGAAAAAAGGGTGAGACCAAGACAGAGGAAACAGAGTACCAGGGTATGCTGGTTAAACTGTCCCCTAGGAACAGAGGGAGCCATTAGCATCATTAGGCCTGAAAGGATATCAGAAGAAAACATTGAGAGAAAAATAGCTACTGTCAAACCACCAGGAAGGAGCAAGGCACTAAATACCTCAGCCTCCATTACTATCCTCCTGCCTCCTGCTGGTGCCTTCAAGAAAGCCAGGAAGCCGAAAGCCCTGCAGGGTAGAAAGTAGGGAGACGAGGGTGGAAAGCAGAAGGGACAGCCCCCCACCCCCACCCCACACCTCTCCTTCCAGACAGTTGCTTCCTGCAGTGTCAAGATCAGCGTTCCCTTCCTCATTGTTTCCACTAATGGGTCAGCATCATTACTGTACTGTACTGCTGTACTGCTGGTGGAGGGGACGCTCTCACCATCAGGGCTGATACCAGTCTCACATCTGATGTGGGACTCCCCTCTGTGTGCTGTGAACATGTCTTATTAGTTAATGAACAAAGTTGTTTCAGCCAATGGTTTAGCAGAACAAAGTCAGGCAGGAAATCCAAACAGAGATATAGAGAGAAAGTCGGCCGAGTCAAGGAGACACCGTGTAGCTGCCAAAGGAGAGAGACACCAGAACCTTACTCGGTAAGCCACAGCCTCGTAGTAATACACAGAATAGTAGAATGGGTGACTTTAAGACGTAAGAACTAGCTAAGAATACACCTAAGTCATTGGCCAAGCAGTGTTGTAATTAATATAGTTTCTGTGTGATTATTCGGGTCTGGGTGACTGGGAAACGAATGAACAGTCTCCTTCTACACATATTTGTCCCCAACACAGCCATGTTTTAGCACTTCCAAACATCCTGAACAAAAGTCCTTACTGTCCTACAAGTCCATGAAAGACCAACTAGAAAATCCAGCCCAGGACAAACGCCACCTCCTCCTCGAAGACTGTCTGAGTCCACCAGCTGGAAGTTGAAACTTCCTTCTCTGAAGCCTGTACCGTCATTGCTCACAAGGGGCTTGCTGCATTTTCTCTCTCTCTTTTCTCTCTCACTCTTTCTCTCTCTGTGTATTTCTCTGTGTCTCCCTCTGTCTGTCTCTCTTTGTCTCTTCCTCTGTGTATAGCTGTCTCTGTGTCTCTATGTGTCTCTGTTAGAAATTTTTTTGGGGGGGGGTTCGAGACAGGGTTTCTCTGTAGCTTTGGAGCCTGTCCTGGAACTAGCTCTTGTAGACCAGGCTGGTCTCGAACTCACAGAGATCCACCTGTCTCTGCCTCCCGAGTGCTGGGATTAAAGGCGTGCACCACCACCACCCGGCATCTGTCTCTCTCTCTCTCTCTCTCTCTCTCTCTCTCTCTGTCTCTCTCTGTCTCTCTCTGTCTCTCTCTGTCTCTCTGTCTCTCTCTCTCTCTCTCTCTCTCTCACACACACACACACACACCTGACTCCTCTGTGGGAATAGAAAGTGGCACCTTGTTCATTCTAGAATTGATCCTAAGTTCCTTGAAACAGCCGAGGCCCCATCCCTGAGGAGAGCATCCAAGAGGCCATTCACTGTCACAATTCTGTGAGCACTCAATGACATCCTTCACATGCCATTCAGTGGCAGACTGTCTCTAAGGGCAAAAACGGATACCCATGGCCATCCTGGAAGCCTGGACTCTCGACAGGGCCACTATTTAGGAGCTGGGACCTATGCCAGAACCTCTAGTGAGTACTAACACCACTACGGTGTCCTTCTGTCTGTCTTGCATAAAGCAAACAGAAGCAATAACAGCTTATCTGGCACATCACACAGAGCTCCAAGGACATCTACTCTGCTCAAGGGCCGAGTCCAGGAGGCCATGGGATGCCCCAAACACAGCAGTGGGTGATATGGCTGCTTTCTTTCCTGTGCACTTAACATTTTTAGCTCTCTGGGCACCTAAGAGGACCACATGACATATCCACTTAGAGCTAGGTGTGGCCAACTTGCTTTGGCCGAGAAAGTGTAACTGGCAGTGCTGCTGTCCCTGCCAAAGGGGAGCTTTAGGAGTCCACACACGATCTGTCACTTTCTCTCTCCCTCTGTTACACTGAGCAGCAGTGTTCCATATAATAGTTGTCCTGTCAGTCAGGGCCTGGCTGCCAACGACAATAGCATGGACCAGTGCCCTTGGCTGATTCCTAGGAAAAGTGCTGTAGGCCACTGAGACCTGGGAGGTGCTTGTTACCACAGCATAGACTAGCTGACCCTGACTAATGCCCATGGGGCCTGTTACCTTCTCCATTTCACAACAAGGAACTAGCATCTATTGCGTGGGCAGGTCTGAGTATTACCTGGCTTGGTCAGGGTAAACTGGAATGCAGTGAGTTCTGAATAAACATTAGCTATGTGTATATAGCCACAGCTCATACATAGACCTAGATGTAGATATGAAATGATTTTTTTCAGGGTAGGCAGTTTTCCCAAGACATGTCTCAGGGAAATCCCAGGCCCTTGACCTGGAAGAAAGGCTCCGATCTCCACAGGCTCCCGCAGGTTCTACTGGGAGGTTCCCCCACCCCCACTGTTTCACTAGAAGCCAGTGCTTGAGAATCAGCAACCTCAGCAAATGCCAGCCCTTCCTCGGTTCTTCCCATCTGTCTAGCCATCGACCTTGACTTGTGAGCAATTGCTGCCGACTGCGTGGGAGCTGGCAGCCATGGATTTTCTTTCCTTCTGGGTTAAATTTCTGGTCATCAGTGCATGCGTGTCCATTACCTGTTGTTCCTCGCCTCTGGAAGAACTGGAAGGCTAAGGGGTGAAGGGGCTGCCACAGCCGCAGGGATGAGAACTCCAGAGATCCGGTCCAGAGATACGCTCCCCTGCGAGCTCTGATCACCAGAATATCTTACTATTATTGATCGACAAAGAGTGACATGACCCACCAGTACATATGTAGTATGCACCACCTAAATTTACTAGGTAACGTTCTCCTCCGCTACTAAGTACTATTCATGAGTATTTAGTGGGCACCGGGCAGCACAGTAGGCTGAGATTTCTGCCCCCCACCAGCTTGCAGATTGCCTAATAATAGCAGCAGTTGCAATGGTTTACATTTTGAGTGTTATATATGCCAGGTATTACCTTCCAATAAGAGACAAAGACGGCCGGGCAGTGGTGGCGCACACCTTTGATCCCAGCACTTAGAAAGCAGGCAGATCTCTGTGAGTTTGAAGGCAGCCTGGTCTACAGAGTTAGTTTTGGGATAACTAGGGCTGTTACACTGAGAAACCCTCTCTCAAAAAGAGAAAGAGAAAAACAGAGACAGAGATAGGAGGGAGCAAGTATGGGTGACATGCTGTCACCATTTCAGAGATGAGGAAACTGAGGCACAGAGAGCTTACAACAGAGCCCATGACGGTTAGAAAATGGTGACACCAGAATTTCAGGAAGATGAGCCTGAATTCAGAATTCCCAGGCCATAAAGAGTTACCAGAGAAGGGAGCTGGCATCTCAGAGGCTGTTCACAACAGCCTGTGGGTCTTGGTGCTTTCCTGTTTCATGTTGGGTTATTGGGGCCAGGATTAGGAGGGGTTCATGAAGTCACGCAGCAGGCAGGTGATAAATCAGGACTCCATCCCAAGGGTATGGCATCAAAGCCTCTTCCTTTCAGGAAGAGTGGAGATGGTGTAAAGTGGAAGAGAGCCATATCAGACAGGGTTCTCTGGAGGAGCAGAGCCAAGAGAATGTGGATATGGATATGTGTATTTATGTGAAATCTATGAGACGGAGACTGTGTACACACAAGGGACCCGGTAGTCCATCTGCACACTGCAGAGGCTGAGAACCTGGCGACTGCTTAGTCCACCAAGCGGGACGCCTCAGCAGTCCCAGCCAAGCCCTGAAAACCTGGATGTTCCCCCCAGAGAGTCACTGTGTTTGAGTCCGTGTTGGAAGGCTGGAGAAGATGGAGTCTGACCTCAGCGGCGATAGATGCTCTCATTCGGAAAGAAGTGAAGGAGCACACACTGCCTTCTCCTCAGACCTCCTCAGAAAGTGCTGCCCGCTGTGACTGTGGTCCCCTCTTCCTTTCAGTCGCTCTTCTCTGTCGAGTCACAAGTTGACAATCAACCATACAAACAACCTGACAGAAACGACACATTTAATGGACACATCAGCAGAGTCTGAGGGAGCAGCTGGGAGTAACTAATTCCAGGCTGAGGAAGGAACACTTCCTACAAGGGATAGCATCTGAGGAGAGGGGAGAAAACCCTGAAGGAATGGCGGGAAAGTTGGTACTGTCACACTAGGGCACAATAACTGGGTCCGAGGCAGCCTGAGGCTGACTTTGCCTCTCTTGAAGGCTGGCACTTTGAGAGCCCCTTGTCTTTTTTTCCCCTCTTCCCTTTATTCCATACCCAGAGAGCTCCGAAGAGACAGCAGACTTCAGACACCCTGATTCCCTTTCCCACAGCATGGGGGCGGGGCATACTGGGAGCATGGACACTCCCACAGAGACCAGAGCAAATTCTTCAGCCACATCTCCACTGCATTGACGTCTCCTCTTTGTGAGTTCACGACTCATTTATTTCCTATCTGCTTGTCCCCACCCTGGGGGGAAAAAACTGGACAAGAGTAAGGGGGAAATAAAATAATAGAGACTTTTGAGTCTAGAGCAGCCATTAAATACTCTGCCCATCCGGCTGTATTAAATGGAGGAGAGACCTGTGGGGGCAGAGGGCATTGTTAAAACTGCCTTGGCGTGGCAGCAGGAGACAGGAGAAATAGACCTGGAAAGGGTTTTCCGGATTGTACTGAAGAGATGGAAAACAATGGGTCCCCAAATGGAAGCAATGCTCACAGACCTCTCCGGATCCGGATCCGGCAGGCAGTGGCGGAAACGCTCTCCTTGCTCCTTTTACAGCAGGACCGAATTAATTTAGGGACTATGCGGCCTTGTACTCCCTTTTCGATTACAGACAGACCTAGTTTTTGCAGAACTCATTAACTAGCAGGTCTGTAGGGACCTGGGCTTCCAAGTCTTACTGGACAGGTCTCAAGAGCGGGCTTCTGAGGAATCCAGATGCCTGGTATTGGGCAAGGCCTGGGAGAAAATCCGGGGCCTCAAGCGCAGCTCTAGCTGGTCATGTGCATCCAAAGAAGGTCAGTGTGTAGAGGAGGCAGGAAGAGCTAACAGGCTGCCTCCCCTTAGCACGCCAGGCTGTGGCCACTCAGTGTCTCACGCCAGACAACGTCAGCCGAGAATTTCTTATCAGTGGCATCTTTCCCCTCTCACCTCTGCTGATGACTCTGTCTTAAGGAACCCGATACTCACAGTGTGCAGCGGGTGTGGTCATCCACTTCGCAGCTCCTGCTGGGTTATCAGGTGCCAAGGGTCACCTCTCTGAGGTTTTGTTGTCCCAGCCTCTGTGTGTGATGTGATCAACAAAGAAATACGTGCAAAGGAGCGACTTTGGGGAAAGAAAAGGTAAAATAATGCAATATTTCACATAAAACTTCCCAAAAGCTTCAAACTAAGACGGGAGTGGAGATAGCCCGGTCGAGTGACCATGTTCTAGGAAGGACTGGGGCAGGGGCCGGCTCCTCGCAGGGGCTGCCTAGCACAACAGCCAACTCAGCTTCCGGAACTTGTCTGCTGAGTTCATTTCCCAGCTCTGGACTTAACAGCTGCCTATTTAGTCTGCAAAAATGGGGGTGCTATAATTTCTCAATTAAGCTATTGTTTTTAAAATACTTAATTTTGGTGCTTAGTACCAAATGGTGAGTCATTCGCTACCCCCACGTTCTTGGCATATTCACAGGCTGTTGGCCTACCACAAACACTGCCTTTGCTACCATAGAAACCAAGCTGCACTAGGTCAGTGGGGACCCCTGGTGACAAGAACTGGAACTGTCGGACCACTGTTCCTTCATCGTCTTTAATCCCACCCGAGAATGAGAACACTAAGCTCCTCTTCTCCCCACCTCTCTCTGTTCATAGCTCAGTCTGCTGCCTCAAAGACCCTCTTATGCATAAGCAATCCCTTCTCTAACTTTGACCCAGTTACTTTTAATTAAACGCTTCCTTCCAAATTCATTGTTTACCTCTGAGCCCCAAATCTGTTCCTCTTCTGGTTGATATGCCTAACCACGCTGTGTGCACTGCCCAACACAGCCACCAAGAGCTGCAGTGGCTGGTACTTTTAAATTTAAGTTCCACACACTTAAACGTGCTCGTTAGAATTAAACAAAGTCAAAGTCTCAGTTTCTATGCTACACGATCCACACAGCAAGTGACCTGTAGTCACGTGGGTTGGGGTGACTGAACTAGATTGTGCACAAAGGACCAATCCTCTCACCACAAGCCCTTCCCTTGGGCAGCACTATGTCACATCTCCCTGATAATCCCTTTAAAGGTATTCAGGGAAAGGGGGCTGTGATAGTCCGGTGGTTAAAGTGTTTGCCACGTAAGTGTGAGAACCAGAGTTTGGCTCCCCAGAGCCCACATAAAATGACAAGCGGGCATGCTCATCCACCTGTAATCCCCCAACAAGGCAGAGATGGAAAACACAGAACAGGATGGAGAAAGAGACTAGCCACAATGTCGAGCCTTGGGCTTCGTTGAGAGGCCCTGTCTGGAGTAAAGTGGAAGAGGGGTCCACGAAGAATCCTGATATCAACCTCAGGCCTCCACATGTGCATGCATATAGATGCACATGAACACACATCCATGCTAACACGCAAACACACACAAGATGGGAGCAGGAGGCCTTAAAAGCTCCGGGTGAAAGTGCCCTACAGTGGAGGCCCTAGTGGACCATACAGGAGCAGATGAGCGAGCAGGAAAATCAATGAGACAGCCAACGATGCAAGAAGCCTCAAGAGCAGCAAATGCAAACCCAGCCTCTGAAATACTGGAGGTGGCAGATGTCTTTCCTGGCCTGTGAGGCCTACCTGTGCCTTTTGAAGAGAAATGTCCTCAGTCTTTTGTGACCCCCCCTCCCCTTTTCAGTGCCCAACGATGTTGGGGATGAACCTCAGGACCTTACTTGGGCTAGGCCAAGGGTTTTACCACTGAGCTATATCCCCCAACCCACTGCCCCCTTGCAACCCGAACTTCTGGTGGGGCTCTACGTCTTGCCTCACAATGACTCCCAACCAGGCTCTCCATCTTTGAGCAGAGCTGTGAGAGACTGGTGTTGTGTGATGATCTTTGTCTCTGCTCTCGGTGACAATTCCTGTAAATACTGCACAAGGCCTTAAGGACCCCAAAGGAGGGAACCAGATACACAGACAGGGCCCGGCATTTGTTGCACCAGCTTTTCCTGGTACCTCTGGGCAAAGGACAGAGGCGTGGGTCTGAGAAGCATGCAAGACAGAGAGGCAAGGTGAAGCCCCAGCTAACTCTAGGTAACAGGTCTCTATGGAGGGTACCTGAGCCAAGGTTCGGGGACATTTTTATGATTTGGCTGACACCACTGAACTGATGAGGGGGCGATGTCACCTCCATGTTTAGGGATGTAATGTGGGGAGTTCAAATGTGATCTATGTAGTTTCTCACAGTATTGTGCCTCCAAGGGACAGTTCAAGACGACCTCCAAGATCTGGGAGCCTCTTCTGGCCCCTTGTCTCTGCTGTTCGAATGAAAGCGCTGTGCTGTGGAATGCTATTTTAACCGGGCAAAGATGTGTTACATTTGTTGGTGCTGCGGAATATGACTTTAATTATCTAAAAGTATGCTACATTTGTGTATGTAAAGATGTGTTGCATTGTTTCACCTTGCCTGCCTAAGGCAAGATTGGTCTAATAAAAAACTGAACAGCCAATAGGTAGGCAGAGATGGCTGGGGGGGGAGGTGCTGGTGGGCAAGGATATAAATAGGAGAAGAAATCTAGAGAACAAGAGAAGAAGAGAGGAGAGAATGAGGAAGAAAGAGGAGACACCTGGGGCCAATCAGGCAGCCAACAGCCAACAGCGCAGGACAACAGAAGCAAAGGTAAAATGCCTGGGGGCAAAATATAGATGAAGAGAAACAGGTTGATTAAAGTTAAAGGAAAAAACGCGAGCCATAAATAAGCATAGGCTATTTTATTTATTAGATTTATTACTAATAACAAGCCTCCTTGTTATGATTTGGGAGTTGGTTGGTGGCCCAAAGAAAGAGAAAGCCTGAGCCAGGCAATGATGGGTCACATCTTTAATCCCAGCACTCGGGAGGCAGAGGCAGGCAGATGTCTGTGAGTTCGAGGCCAGACTGGTCTACAGAGTAGTGCCAAGAAAGGCTCCAAAGCTATAGACACCCCCCCAAAAAAAATTCTGGTACAACTCTATATACAGTAATCCTCATGAACAATCACTATGACAAACTTGTGACAAGCGCCAGACCAACTTCCGGCACCTATGGCACAGCTGGCATGCAAACTAAATCCCGAGTGGCTTTTCTTCATTTTTAAATATCTGTTTTATTTGTATATGTGTGTGCCTCAGTGTATGTGGGTCCACAGAGGCCATAAGGGGGAATGGGATCCCTTGGAACTGGAGTTACAGATGGTTGTGAGCTGCCACATGGGTGCTGAGATTCGAACTTGGCATTCTGTAAAAGCAGCCGGTGCTCTTAGCCCCTGAGCCACCTCTGCAGCCCCAACTCTGATAGTATTAAATACACTCGTGCTGATTAAATTTTGATTGCCTCCCTGAGATCCAGGGTGGTAAATAAGGGTGATGGTTTGAAAACATAAAGCCCCCCCAAAGGCTCAGGATTGAAATGCTTGGTCCCTAGATTCTGGCACTACTTAGAGAAGTTCTGGAAACTTCATATGTGGGACGGGACCAGGAGAAATGCATCACTAAAAACTGAGTGTTGGAAATATGTTATCCCTGACTGCTTCCTGTCTCCTCACTGTTTCCCGGTGGCAGCAAGGGACCGGCATTCCTCCATCACACACTTCATCACCACGATGTAGAGTAAAGAGCTCTACCGTGCCCTCCCCACCCTGAGGAATTGATCCCTTTACAACCAGGAGCCAAAATAAACCCTTGTTCTTTTAACTTGTTTCTTTGGTTGGCGATAAAAAGCTGGCGACAACATGGTTCACCCCAGTCACCAGCGGAAGCTGCTTGGCGGCTGTGTTGAGGAGGATTCTGAGGACCATAGTGAGGAGCTGATGGGTGACTTAGATTTTACACAGTGAAAATTGGGACATTGAAGAAGGTGGCCACAGGTAAAAACCACATGGTCCACCCACAGGAACATCCCTGCGCAGAACCCTGGGGACACTTGGCGCCTGATCCAACAAAGACCAGGAGGCTGTGTTTGGTGTGGAGGTCAATGAGCAAAACCGGAATGCTTGGAATAGGGGGCTTTGGTGTGAGAGCACACTTGAAGGGCAGCAGCTATCCCAAGACTCCTGTCAACGGTGATAGCAGGGAACTCTGAGGAGAGCCAGCTGCAGAACAAGCCTGCAAGGTCACTGTGACCCCCTCCTGCCAATGGCTCCCTCCACTTATCCAGTGGGGGGAATCCTGTACCTGCTTCATCAAGAAACTCAGTGCTCATTAAAGCTGTGATTCCCAGCCTGGCAGCCGTGCCAGCATGATGGTCCCCAAAGCCCTTCACGTGTCTGTTTATCTCACTCAGAGACTGCCTAGGTCCCCAGACCAAAGGAAGCCCAGGGCGCTACAATGCAGCCCAGGTCCCAGAGGGGCCCCACAGTGGGGTATGCACCTTGTTTCTGACTCCTGCACCATTCCTATCCCAGCAGCCCCACCCCTGTACCATTCATCCCTCAGCACCCCACCCCTGCATCATTCCTCTGCCGGCATCCCCACTACCCCCTTGCCTACAGGAGAACACCGACTTCGGTATGCAGGCTTTGAAAGAAATAAGAACTGACAGTGTACAGCCATGTTTAGGTCTAAGCTACCAAGCAGTCATACAATTATCTTTGTCAGAATTCATTTTGTCTCCACCCCTCTACTCCTTAGGTTGTAGCGGCTAAGATCTTTGAGAAGTTTGAAGAAACTGAGGATGAAATGAAGGGGAGACTAGAAACATCTCTAGAAGGAGATGGCTTCAGAATGGAATAAACAAGGTCCTGGGCAAGGGGTGAGCATGAGGGACTCAGGAGAGAGGAACCCAGAACCCCAACAGGAAGAGAGGCAAGTCATCTAATGTTTGCCCCAATTTTAAACCCCTCTCAAGCACCCCAATTCAGGGACAGGGTCCTATCAAAGCTCAGACCCCTATATAGAGAGCCCTTGGGTGTGGGAGACCCGGAGTCTGGCCTAAAATACTCTCTGAGGTGCCCCTTTGCTTTAAAGAGCCCAGCCCAAACCTAGAACAACCCAGGGAAGGACAAACACAGACAGGTTTTTCTCGCCGCTCCCCAACATCATCACACAAGAATGCCTTTCCAGAGTCCCAGACTCACTGAGTTTCAGGGACCTCAGAGGTCATCCAGCCCAGGTGTCCAAACTCCGGTCTGGGAAATCAATTTACTGAACTGAAAGTGATTTTAAAATGAGATAAGAGAAGGGATAAATGTCAGAATATATTGTTTGCAGCAAAAGAGATTGCTTTGTGAAACTTTTGTTTCAGAAGCATGAGTGTGTGTGTGTGTGTGTGTGTGTGTGTGTGTGTGTGTGTGTGTGACTGCAAATCTGTTTCTGTGGGTCACAGAAGCAAATGTTTGAAAGCCACTGATTTAGCCCACACCCCACTGTGTGGACTGCCTTTATGATATTTTCAATAAATCACGTGGTATTTGTTGCTCACCACCCGCTCCTCCAGGAGAGTCCAAACACTCCTCATGTGGCCAAGGTCCCTTTCAATGCACACTGCTCTGTGTGCAGAAAGTACTTCCTCCCCCCTGGTTTTCTCTTGTCTCTGACCATCCCTCTAAATAAACCCACTCCGCTTCCCACACCAGCCTTAGGGGAATAGAGACAGTGCAACAGGCCTCTTGGCCATGCTCTTTGGGGACTCTATAGCTCATCTTTTTCTCTTGCCTGCCCAGTACCCCCTATGAAAGCAAGGCCTTGGCCTTCATGCTGGGCCACCATCTCTACCTAGCTCACAGTCTGTGTGATTTAGAAAGAGATTGGCCCCATCCCTGGCTCCAGAAATGACCAGTGTTGAGCATCCCAGGGACTGGATCCAGAGTGGGAACCTGATTCAGACTGATCCAACCAGAAATAGCCAGGTCAGCCAAAATTCACAGAAAAGGCATTAAGAAACTAAGATGGTGGACAGGAGACCCCAAACTACTACAATGTCCATCTTTCTCAGAGCTTGGGGAAAGATCTGTTGTTGAATGGAGCCCCCACAAGGGAGAGAATGAGAGGCAGAAACACAGAGAGAGTGGAGAGACAAATAGACCTCTCATCACTAACTATACCATGTTCTCCTAAAAGAGGTATATGAGCCCCTAGCCATCGTTCCTGGGGAGGAGGGTCTTTACCCAAGTCATCTAATCAAACTGAGCTGATTGGAGTGAGGCCTCAAGTCAACATGACTAGTTCGCTTGCTTATAAACATGGAAATCCCAACAGACAAAGGATAGCATAAACACCTATGAGGGAAACAAGACAGGACAGTGTGAAGAAATATGAGGAAATGAGAGGAGATAATGTGCAGGCCCACAGGGAGAATGAAAGTGGAGAGTGTGAAGACCTAAACAAGAAACGAGAGAAATGGTGTAAAGACTTAAGAGGAAAATAAGAGAGATGGTGTGAAGACCTAAACAAGAAAAGAGAGAGATGGTGTGAAGACCTAGGTGAGAAATGAGATAGATGGTGTGAAGACCTAAGAGGGAAATGAGACAGATGGTGTGAAGACCTAGGAGGGAAATGAGAGAGATGGTGTGAAGACCTAAGTGGGAAATGAGAGAGATGGTGTGAAGACCTAGGAGGGAAATGAGACAGATGGTGTGAAGACCTAGGAGGGAAATGAGACAGATGGTGTAAAGACCTAGGAGGGAAATGAGAGAGATGGTGTGAAGACCTAAGTGGGAAATGAGAGAGATGGTGTGAAGACCTAAGTGGGAAATGAGAGAGATGGTGTGAAGACCTAGGAGGGAAATGAGACAGATGGTGTGAAGACCTAGGAGGGAAATGAGACAGATGGTGTAAAGACCTAGGAGGGAAATGAGACAGATGGTGTGAAGATCCAGAAAGTATGAGAGGCATGGGAGGGTCCTACAGAGTCCAGAAGGAGAATGACCCTATAGATACCTTGATTTAGGACTTGAATTATGTCTTAGTTAGGGTTTCTATTGCTGGGAAGATACACCATGATCATGGTAACTCTCTTTAAGGAAAACATTTAGTTGAGTGACTGACAATGGAAAGATTCAGTCTATTATCATCATGGTTGACCATGGCAGCATGCAGACAGACATGGTACTGGAGAAGGAGCTGAGCATTCTACGTCTTTGATCCTTAGGCAATAGGAAGTGAACTGAGACACTGGGCATGGCTTGAGCATATATGAGCCCTCAAAGCCCATCTCCACAGTGACACACTTCCTCCAATAAGGCCACACCTATTCCAACAAAGCCACACCTACTCAAGAATGTCCTTTCAAATTCCTTGTTAGTTCATGTGTCATTTTAAGAAACTTGAATGTTATAAGGCGAGACATTGAGAAGGACTTCCTCAAACGGTAGCAAGGACTGAAGGGATACTAGAAAATTCATGGAATAGTCTCCCTCCCAAGTTCAAAGTGGACATCAGAAGAAAGGACAAGCACACAGGAAATGGAACTTCAGGAAGTGGACTTAGAAAGACTCAGGATGAAAAGGAGAAGGAGAAAGAATAGGAAGAGGAAAGGGAGAAAGAGGAGAAAGAGGAAGAAAGAGAAAAAAGAGGAAGAAAAGAAGATGAAGGAAGAGAAGGTGACCAAGAAGGAGGAAACCATGAGAGCTGTCTTAAATCCTTGGAGTCAGCACTGAGGGGACAGCCCACAGCGGGTTCAAGATGAAGGGTCAGGAAAAATGTGTTATGAATAAAGAATGAGTGATGGGTTTTAATAATCCAGGACCCCATGCTGCCACCTGGGAACCTGTGGGAGAAGGACTGGGAGCTCAGGTGGAGAGGGCTTGGTAATCCTCCCTGGTCTTAGTATTGATAACAAAGAAGATACAGGAAACCAGAAGAAGATGGGAAGCCACAGGGGCAAACAGCAGAAAAGAGACCCAAGAGACCAAACAGGGCATGAAAGGTTTAAGGGAAAAAGAGAATTTGAGATATAGGTCAGTTGGAAGGATGCTTGCTTGGTATGCTGAGGTCCTGGGTTCAATCCCCACCACCACAATAATCACAAAAAAGTGGGAACATGGTGACATACTGGCATCATCACTGGCATCAGAGAGGCCCATATAGAAGGCCTATCCCACAGCACACTGGACCTACTTGGAATGACAAAGGGAGACAGTGAGACAACTGACCAGTGGTACTAACATATGGTCCCTCAGTTGATGGCCTTCATTAGACAGAACATCACAAATGGCTTAATTTGAAATTTCAATATTTGATAGACTTTACACCAAAATGATTATTTCTAATAAAAGTATCAATACTTGGTTTCCTAAGCTCCTTCCAAGAGGGTTGGTGGAATTGAAACGCCTTCAAACACCAAGTAAGCAGAGATTTACCTCATTCTCGTGTTCTTCTTTTTTGTAAGCCAAATGTTAGTGCTGTAAAGAAAAGCAGAGTGGGAATTAATCTGGCTCACTCTGGCTTTCTCAGGTTGGGTCTGAATTATAGATCATGTGGACATAAAGATCTTTCTTGTCTTGTGAATCATTCGTCGACATACTTAGTAATGGCTGGGAAGGGACAAATTCACTGTCCCAGCCAGACAAAGTCCTTAAAGGGTGCTTCCTGCTGTCTCCATGGGATTCTGCCACAGATGTCCAGGGCAGGTGCCACTCATTTCTGCAGATCCTGTTTTGGGGGCTCCCATTGGTGACACACAAGCATCCATGTTGTTCTCACGAGTTTCTGTGTTCTGATGTGAGTACACATGTTCACATGCACATATATGTCAGAGGTCAACCCTGAGTGTCATTCATTCCTCATGAGCCTCTCACTTTTTTTTTTTAGACAGGGTCTCTCATTAGCCCGGAGTTCTGTTGCAAGGAGAGCAGGGTG
This sequence comes from Myodes glareolus, assembly GCF_982192425.1. NCBI lineage: Eukaryota > Metazoa > Chordata > Mammalia > Rodentia > Cricetidae > Myodes > Myodes glareolus. The sequence continues at coordinate 30,874,896 of NC_142041.1, forward strand.
GCCCTTTGTTTGTCCCGGTAGCCTGGCTAGCTTACACCCGAAATAATCACACATAAACTACATTCATTTAAACATTGTCTGGCCCATTAGCTCTAACTTCTTATTGGCGGATTCTTACATCTTAACTTAACCCATTTCTATTAAATCTGTGTACCACCACGTGACTGTGGCTTACCAACAAGATTCTAATCAGTGTCCTCAGGCAGGAGATTCATGGCGTCTGCCACTCAGCCCTTCTTTCCAGAATTCAGTTCTGTCTACTCAGCCTACCTAAGTTCTGCCCTATCAAAATGCCAAGGCAGTTTCTTTATTCAACCAATGAAAGCAACACATAAACAGAAGGACCTCCCACACCAGAGCTCATGCAAGGAGCCAGGATGCCTGGACAGCCCATCTGGGGATCCTCCTATCTCCTGCTCCCTGGACCATCAAATCCAGCTTTTTTATAAACTTGGGGACTTAAATTTAGAACCTAATGCTTACTTAGCAAATAGTTTACCAGATATGCTACCTCTCCACCCCTTATTTCAACAAGTCTGAAGGAGGAAAGGGCTCTCAGGGCAAGAGAGAATTAAAAGGAGTCCCCAAGTTTCGTTTGCACCTCAGGGTGCTGCTATGTTTTTCCATCTAAAATCCAGCTAAAGTCAAAAGAGAGATTAGGAGAAGGTGAAGGTGGGTAAGGGAAAGAGGAAGAAGAGGACAGGAAGGGGCAGGGAGAGAAGTGGGGAAAGAACCCAGTGTGGAAATAAAGTCTCTTATCCCCGAGTGCCAACAGCTTCCTGTGTCCCATCCTCTCACCTGAACATGAGACCATAGCTCCCTCCTTTCACAAAACAGCAATAGCCAAAAGGAGGTAAGAAGCTAGCAGTGAACAATGCCAACGTGACCCCTTCTTTTCTCTATGAACTAGACTTCAGGGCCAGTGAGGTTCTGCAGGTAAAGATGCTTGCTGCTAACTAAGCCCAACATCTTGCTTGATCCCTGACACTGACATGGTAGGAGAAGCAGTTGTCCTCTACCTTCTACACATGTGTTGTGGCATGACACACACAAATAAGTAAGCACACTTTAAACAAATAAAGAAAATACATTACACATATGGGGGGCCCCCCTGTTGCCTAGGGACAGGTAGAGATGAAATGGGTCATCCCTGGACCCCACAAAGGTAAAAGTTGAGAGGAGGCATGATGTGGGATTTCCCTCTGTATGCTGTGATTACCATCAATGAATAAAGAAACTGCTTTGGACTTATAGCAGGGCAGAACTTAGCTAGGTGGGGAAAACTAAACTGAATGCTGAGAGAAAGAAGGGCTGAGTTAAAGAGAAGCCATGTAGCCCCACTGAAGACAGATGCTGGGAACTTTACCTGGTAAGCCACAGCCTCATGGTGATACACAGATTAATGGAGACAGGTTAAATTAATATATAAGAGCTAGCCAATAAGAAGCTAGAGCTAATGGGCCAAGCAGGGATTTAAATAATATAGTTTCTGTGTGATTATTTCGAGTCTGACCCACCGGGAAACAAACAAGCGATCTCCTTACAACAGAGGCAGACATTATAAACCAATGAAGGATACATACAGGACCTGGGGTAGCCTATCTGGGCTCCCCATGACCAAGTTCCTGAGATACTATGCCCTGGGGATTTTGTTATTTATGTGTGTTGTCTAAGTGTATAGCACATTTGTCTGGGCACCTGTGTCATCTCCCCTAGAGCCAGAGTTATAGATGATTGTGATCCACCTAACATAGGTTATATGTACAGGAGACCAATACTTCCCCATAGAGTAACATCTAGTAGGGGACCAATGTCAGTGTAGTGCCGGCTAAGGATGTCAGTCAGATTTTCCTTATTGTAACAAACTATCTGAAGTCATCTACTTATAAAGAAAGGTTTTATTCTGACTTACAGTTTTGGAGGTTTGAATCCATGAGTGACTGCCAGGCAGCATATCATGGCAGAAGTGTGTAGCAAATAAAACTACTCACCTAAGATGCTGGGAAAACAAAAAGAAGAGAAGGAAGACACACCCTCAGTGGCCTAAAGACTTCTCACAAGGCTCTTCCAAGTCCCAGTAGCAATACCTTGAGATCCAGTTAGTGTATAAACCTTTTGAGGGTCTTTAGTATTCTGGTCATAGCAGTGTGCAGTCTCAAGATCATGGGCACACTGAGTGTAGAGGTAGCCTTGGCAGTTGGCCTTCTCATCTTCAGGAAAGAGTAACTTGAGGAGCTGACCCTTGAGCCCTGGATGCCATCAGTCCAGAGGCTGAGTAAGGACCAGAACCCTGAGGACACTCCTTCACCACACACCCAATGACCTACCACAGCCAGGAAAGGCCCATGCCTTCCAGGACAAAAACTGACATTTCAGAGTCGGGATAACACCATCAACATCAAAGAGTCCCACAAGTCTTTTCTTCTCCATCCCATGCCTTTCCATGACCAAGAATCATGCCAGCACCAATCACTTCATATCTGTGAGATGAGATATGGACTCAGACAAAATGCAGAAACAAAAGCTTGAAGCCCTCACGTCCCAGAAAGGCCTGTGCAGGGGTCTACCCAAGGCCCCCACCTTGCAGCTCACCTACTTACATACATTATTCTTCTGGACCAGCTCTGGAGGTGAATAGGCAACATTTCTCCTCTCTGGTGATATGGAATTCCCCTCTGTATGTTGTGAATATCATTGGTTAATGAAGGAAATGCTTTGGGCCTATATAAGAGCTATAGGGGAACAGAGCTGGGTGGAGAAAACTAAACAGAATGCTGGGAGAAAGAAGGGTGGAGTCAGAGAGAAGCCATGGAGTCTCCACTGGAGACAGACATGCTGAAACTTTGATGGTAGGCCACGACCTCATGGTGATTCACAGATTAATGGAGATGGGTTAAATTAAGATATAAGAGTTAGCAAATAAGAAACTATAGCTAATGGGCCAAACAGTGTTTTAAATAATAGAGTTTCTGTGTGATTATTTCCAGGCTAAGCGCTAGAATGACCAAGCGGCCTTCTTGCTACACTCTCCCTAGAGTGATCTTTTAAAAATAGAAATTGGGCCATTCCTTCCACTGTATTAAGGACTTTCAAGGCTTCCTCTGCCCCATAGAGCAAAAACCACATTTATCATTGCATTCCGTGGGACTCTGGATGTCTGCTTCTCCCACGGATCCTACATAATTTGTCTGTTCTCATCCACTCTGTCTTCCCATTCCCAGCTCATGCCAGTGTTAGCCACTTCCTCTCCTCCCCTCTGGCCCTGGCACCAAACCTCAACTTTAACATGACCTCCTCAGAGACCCCTCCTCCAGACACTCACTGAAACGAAGAGTGTCCCACAGTTTCTCTTCCTAGACCCATCAATCTTTCTCTTTGCAGCACCTGCTTCACAAATTTGCCTTTTTACACACATTTATGTAAAGTCATTTTTGCCCTCCCTGGTTCAAGCTACACTGAAAAAGCCTAGGACCATACATGAGGGCTCCTCTTCCATAATTAATTGTGAGATAGATGAATTAATTTACTAAGTCAACACTTACTGGGCCTTCCAAATTGTGACAAGGATCAAGTGAGCTAACACTACCCAAATAGGAATAATTTTCCTCATCTAATATTTCTGCCCACAGAAAACTGGCAGACAACAGCATGAGCCAACCACTGCCTGCTTTGGGACGTTTCCAGAGCAATCTGAACAATAGCAACCATGAGAAAGGCCAAGAATTCACCACAGTTTGCACAACAAGGGTCATTTACAGTCTAATCATTTGAATTAATTTTATGACTTGAATCAGATCTATTTTTATCAAGCAAGCAAATAAATATATATCGATATTTAAGAGGCTCGTGCATGTGGTGTTAGCTAAAATATGACTGCATTTTCCACAGTCATTGTCTCTGGAAGCTCATTCCCAGCTGTGCTGGCTCATTTAGCTAATCTGCAGCGAGTACAGTATTGATCCAAGCAGTCAGGGAGGAGACATTAGCCTGGTCACATGCATGGCGGCATGGTCACTTCACAGACTGATTGGCTGAGGGGACAGTCTGGAAGTCATCCTCTGCTGCTCTCGCTACCCCTGGATCTCACACACACACACACACACACACACACACACACACACACACACACACACACACACACGGTGGCCTCTGAGTTCGCAGGACAGGGACAACATGATAGCCACATCCCAGGGAGATATTCCCACCCCCACAAAAGGCTCTCTCCACTCATTCCTTCACTCTCCCTTTGCTGGTAAGACTTCACACACATAATGTTTAATTCTTGCTAGGATGAACCGAATGGACATTCTCTCATGCCGCTTATGGAGATATAAGTGAGCACAACCAATTGGAAAGCCAACTTAGCTGTTCCTGTTCTCTGACCCCGAAAGAAGTAGGCTTCTCTGAGCCTACTCTTGAGTAAAATAGTCACAGATGTGCTTACAGTAATTTTCAATATTCCAAAATAGGGAATGGGTTCATGGAATAAACTAGGGTATGTCATTACAAGCAATACTCTTTAACCATGGAAATCATCTGTGAATAATCGGGGTGACGGAGGAGAGGGAGGGAAGGGAGAGGAGGGAGAGAAATAGTTTTCAAGCACTATAGACGATTTATACATCATCATTTAGAAGTGTTCCAACTTATAATTTTACATGGAAAAATTACTGCATTGATTAAACAGAGGGTGTGCCATGGGAAACAAGAAAATGTTCTCAATTCTGTCCACATTTGGAATAAGAAGAACTAAAGGGGGGCTGGAGAGATGGCTCAGAGGTTAAGAGCATCGCCTGCTCTTCCAAAGGTCCTGAGTTCAATTCCCAGCAACCACATGGTGGCTCACAACCAACTGTGATGAGGTCTGGTGCCCTCTTCTAACCTGCAGGCATACACACAGACAGAATATTGTATACATAATAAATAAATAAATATTTAAAAAAGAAGAAGAACTAAAGGATATGTTTTGCAAATGCATGTACCAAAATATTAACAGCCCATGCAGGGCTTCAAGGTTTCTTCTTCCTAGGAGATTGTCTAGATTTTTCAGGCGTATTTTTGTAGACTCAAAAAGAGAAAAAAAATCAGCTTTGTTTGCAGATACACACATCTGACCAGTGAGAACCTGCTAGCCATGAGGTCTATGAAGCCATGGCGAAGGCAAGAATAGATACAAGAGAAAGGACACCTTGTGAAAGGCTGGGAACTGGAACCTGAGTTTAGTGGTGCACACCTATAATCCCAGTACCCTGAAGGAGAGAATCAGGCAGGAGAATCAGAAGTTCAAGGTCAGTTTTTGATGTCTTAGTTACTGTCCTATTGTTGTGAAGAGGCAAGTCTTATGGGAAAAAATATTTAATTGAGGATTTGCTTATGTTTTAAAGGATTAGTCCATGAACATCAGGCATGACACTGGAGCAGGAACTGAGAGATTTATATCCTGATTCACAGAGAGTGGGAATAGATAGATAGATAGATAGATAGATAGATAGATAGATAGACAGAAAGACTAGACCTGGTGTGGGTTTTTGAAACCTCAAAGTCCATCCACAGTAACAAACATCCTTCAAGGCCACACCTCTTAATCCTTCCTGGACAGTTCCACTAACTGTAGACTGAGCATTCAAACATAAGAGCCTACGAGGGCCATTCTCATTCAAACCACCTTACTCGGCTACATAGTGAGTTTGAGAACAGCTGCTACATAGAATCCTGTCCCAAATTAATGAGAGTAACCAGAACAAATGATTTTTTTTTCCGAAGGCTTGGAGATTTGAAAATACATCACCTGGAGAACATGGTGAGTTCTTTTGCCAGGCCAGTTGGAATCCACAGAAAATTTAATGGCGGTTAGGACCAGATGGGTTAGAAACACACCTAAGTCAGGCACTTGGGAGATGTTAGGTCACGTGATGGGACTTAAAGAAGTGGCATGTTAGGATGCTTTCTCAAGAGAGTGCCTGCAGGCAAGTGTAGAGAGTGCTTGGATGGGCCACACTACAGGCATGGCACAAATAGAGAGGCTGAAATGTGCCCACGTGAGAGATCTGTGGACAGAGCCAATGGACTATTCCCTGCCCATCTCCCAAGACCTGACATGAGCTTGCTGAGACAGAGGTTAAAAGCCCCTGGTGCCAGAATTCCTGAGATTGACTCTGGGTTTTCCACATACAATGTGATGATCACAAGCAAACTATCCGGTCTCTCTGTGCCTCAGCATCTCTGGTTTTATATCACCATGTCCCGAGCTGTTGTGAAGATGCTGTGACAACACAGGTAAGTACTTAGCCCAGGGCCTAGGACAGAGCGACCGTCCCTAGGACAGAGCGACCGTCCCTGCTAATCGCAATTAGTCCTCTGACCAGAAGGTCCCCTATGAGGTGTTGCCTGCAGGAGGCCTACATCCAAGGCATGCAGCAAGGGTCACCAAAGACTTTTACTGTGGAAGCAGCCAAGATCACGGAAGGACTAGAAAAAATGTCGGCCACAACTTTCTCATTACGTTCCAGAATTAGAGACCAGGGTAAGATCAGTGTGCCAGGATAGAGCTTCTGGACCCCCAGGTGATGGCAAACACCTAGGCATGGCCTCCTCTTTTCTGCTTGAAAGTCATTTGTTGCCACTCTGTGGGTACCTGTTTCCCTCGTTCATTAAAAATGTCTCTCACAGATCCTGTCCCCAAATCAAGGTTCATGCATGCACAGGAAACAAAGGGTCCCATTGCCCCCGCCCCCATGCTCACCTCACATCCACTGCTCCCAAATGTGATCTGAAAATGCCTTCTTTAAAAACTGAAGGGTTGGGAGCAAAGCTTCCTCTGGCCCTAGGGAACAGGGGAGGTTAGTGGGAGGAGCCATGGCCTCAGCAAGCCCGTCTGCGTTCCCAGTTCCAGGACCCCAGAAGTGATAAACAGGCTGGCTCGATACAAAGCGAAGATATGCACAATCAGTCCACGCCTTCAGGGCTAGGCTACCATTTAAGGAGAGGCAAACAGAATAAAAAGACCTATTTTCAAGAGACTCATTTAAATCCAGAGAGGAGTCATAATAATGTCCACAGCAGCTCTGCTTAATTCGCCCTGGCTCTCTCAGAATTGCCCTGAGATAATCAAAAGGAAGTGAAGAGGAACCACCCCGACTCCCATTCAGAAAGGATGTCGTAATTAGCATCGGTGCCCGGACCCTGCTGTCAGGCAGGCTTTGGTTGCAGTGGGCAGGAGACACTTCGGTCCTTCCTCCCTCACCCTCAGGTTGGGAAGCACAGACATGACACATCCATGACTGTATTTCTAAAATCATCTCTCAAAGAGACAAATGACTTCTGCCAGCCAGCATGGTCCGACCCGGGGCCTGGGAATAGATAAATCCATTTACTCAGAAGCTGAGGCCCATTTTTCTCCAGTGCCATCCGTAATCCCATCTCCTTCAATGTGGGAGATGCTCGGCATGATGAATGAATCTTGGTCACAGACAAGAGGTCAGATCCTCCTGGGAAGGCACGGGCAGCCAATCACAGGGTCTAGCCTCTGTGCAGGCTGTCCAGGATTCTTTGAGTGGCAGGAGCCTCTACGCCAATGGTTTCCCAGAAGGAAACCAACTCCACGCCAGAACCCCTTCCTTTTCCCACTCAGCCTCTTTAACTGGGCCAGGGCAGGAGGAATCCTTCCTCGAAGAACAGAAGAAATTTGGTGTTCACAGCTGTAATCTCAGCACAAGGGAGGCAGAGGCAGGAGATGGAGAGTTCAGGACCTTGTCCCAGTAAATAGACAAAGCCCCGGGTCCTCCAGCAGCTGGATGGAAAGACTGGCTGGGTCCAGAGGGGGACAGCCCCTGAAGCCTGGCCCTCAATGGACAGTCCAAGCTCTTGCCTCCTCCCAGAGTGGAATGGGCCTACATGAAGACTCCCCATACTTGGTGATGATGCTTCACAAGACAAGGCCACCAAAATCATCTTCTTTGTGGGTTTGTTGTCTGTATTTGTCAAATTGGAACAATCTAGAATAACTGGGGAAGAGAACCTCCGTGGGGGTTGTTTAGGACAGACTGGCCTGCGGGCATGTCTTAATTGAGTTGGGAAATAAGACTATTCCTTGGACGTGGATTCCAGGCTGTGTGTGTGTAGACAAGAGACTGGACACAAGTGACCATAACGACATTTATTTCTCTCATTCCTTTACTGTGGATGTGACATGACTAGACACCTCAGTTCCTGCCTCGATTTCCCCCAAATGAGGGACTACAACCTGGATTTGTAAGACAAATGAGCCTGTTTGTCTCCCTGAGTTGCTTTTGATCACGGCAACAGAAATGGAACAAGAATGTTTTTCTAGCTGCTTGCTGCCTTCCTGGTCTCCTCAGCACCCCAAGCCTCCATTTCCTCACCACGAAGAAAATCTAACTTTTATTCTGCAGGGATTTGGTGAAACCAGATACATCCTCTGGTTAAAATATAAGGGTGGCACTATTCCACCCTGACTCATCAGATCATGGCAGGACATGTGGTCCAGCACGTCTCTACCTGAGCTAAATGGACTGAAGCCCGAAGCCCACCCCAGGCTGGACAGCGCCACCTCCTGGCTGTGGGTGGACTTGCACTTGTGCCTTTCTCTTGGTCTTAGCCAGAAGGCTGAGAAGTGAGTGACATGGACTTTTCAGGATGCAGCCAGAATGAGAAACTCTGGCCATGTGCCTCACACCCATCCCCCTCCTATGTACTAAATGGTTGACTAAGTCCCATGAGCTTGCCAGGGGCGTCCCACAGAGAGGTAAAAGAAAGACTACACTCTGGTTGCTATGGGGCATTTTTGATTGTCAGCTTGAGTGAAGAAGAAACACCTAGGGCACTGGGTAAGGAGCACTTCCGGGTTTGCTGCAAAGTCTTTTCCAGCAAGGATTAATCGTGTGGGTATGAACCACTGTGAATGTGGACAGTACCAAAATCACGGACTGAGTGAAAAGGAAAGAAGGAATTTGTCACTGAAAACCAGCTTTCTTGGCTTCCCGAGGCTCCAAGATGTGAGCAAGTAGCCTCCAGCCATCCCGATGGAAAGAGAACTGGTCCCACTGCCACAGTGCCCTCCCCACTCTGAGGGAGTGTATTCCCTTAACCATGAGCCAAAATGAACCTCTGCTTTCTTAAGTCACCTCTTGGTCAGGTCCCAGCAAAGAGGAAAGAAACAAACACCCCAAATGAGACACAGCCATAGCGGTACTGTAACACAGAATCATGACCAAAAGCTACATTTGCAAGAGGCCCTGGCAGCCAGGACACGATTCAGGTTTCAGGAGAATATCTGGCAGCGAAGGGCGGGTTGCCCTTCTGTGCTTCAACTTGTACAGAAGCACCCGCAGGCATCCTGGCCAGTTGGGAAGCCGGGCAGATCCAAGGCCATTTACCCCGCTGTTGTGCGTCTAGTCTAGCCGGCTGCTTTCTTATTCCTCCACAATCCCTTGCTGTGATAAAGGTGAGGACTCCCCTGGCAGCAGTTCTGCAGTATGGATCCAGGAGTGATCTCTGGAGGTCCAGCTGAGCCCTGTTCCTCAAGCATGCCTCAGATTCTATGCACAACTGGCTTTCTATCGTCAGTCCCTCGTTTCCTGAAACAGCTGACGTTATTTTTATTATCTGTAACTAAAGAACCCTGATTCATGGGGCTGCAGCAATGGCTCAGTGGTTAAGAACCCTGATTCATAAGAGTACATTCTTCCCAACCTACCTGGCCTTGGGAGTGGGCCCCAGATTAAATTAGTGACAGGGAGGTGGCATTGAACTCACTGATTTGGGCCAGAGATGGGGCCCTCTGCTTTCATTCACAGAGGGCAGCCGCCTAAAGTAAACCTCATTCTCCACAGATGTGCAGCATTGACAGGGGTGCAGCCTGCATCTACGGAGCTGAGTCCTTTCGGTGCTCAGTCATTGACCCCATGTGCTTCTGCAGTGCAGGGGTGGCACTGTTCCTGTCGGGGAAGAACTTCCAGATGGAAGAACCAACCAGAGCAAAGGCTCAACATGCAGAGCAAAGGCCCAAGAGCCAGAGCAAAGACCCAACAGTCAGAGAAGAGGCCCAAGAGCCAGAGCAAAGGCCCAACAGCCAGAGCAAAGGCCCAAGAGCCAGAATAAAGGCCCAACAGCCAGAGCAAAGGCCCAAGTGTGTCGGTTTTGGGACTTTGGAAAACAATGAAGTGTGGAGCAAGAGGGAAGGTGGGTAGTTGAGGATGTGACCTCTGGGCCTGGCTGAGAGTGAGATTTGAGAGGCCATGATAGAAGCAGGTCAGCCATCACACCAGCCAGCATCCCAACACTTGCCTTAGTGGTCTTAAAAAGTGTGGTGGTTTGGATGAGAATGGCCCCCATATATTTGAATACTTGATCCTCAGTCGGTAGAACTGTTTGAAAGGGATTAGGAGGTGTGGCCTTGTTGGAGGAGGTGTGTCACTGAGGGCTGTCTTTGAGATTTGAAAAGACATGGGCCATTCCCAGTGCATTCTCTCTCTCTCTCTCTCTCTCTCTCTCTCTCTCTCTCTCTCTCTCTCTCCTTCCTTCCTCCCTCCCATTCATGGATTGAAATGTAAGCTTTCAGCTGTTTCTCCAGCTATCTGCCACCCTGCCTTACTCTGCCATTATACACTCTAACTTCTGGGACTGTAAGTCCAATTAAACTCTTTCTTGTATAAGTTGCCTTGATCATGGTGTTTTGTTACAGCAATAAAAAAAGAAATTAATACAGTATCTAACTTACTGTCAACAGTGAGGTGAACAAGTCATATGTGGCCCCATTTTACAGACAGAGAAACAGAGGTTCCGAGGTCAGAGGCCAACCGAAGATCAGAAGAGGAGGAGTTCACGAGGAAAAAGAATGCACATCCGCTCTCTTGTGATATAGGGTCTGGTCCTTCCCCAGAGCCCATTAGCTCTGCAGGATTGGTGCTTGGCAGGGCTACACCTGCCGATTGGGCAGCTACTCTTACCCAGCTGCCTCTGGACCTCAGAGAGCCCCATTTCAGAAGAGAAGATGGATCCCAGGCCTTTGCTGAAGAAGATTAATGCCCCAGAGAGATGGAAGCACAAAGCTCCGTCCACCTCAACCCTGTCAGTCTCCTGGCTGTAAGGCCCTGACACCAACCTGGAGCAGCTCATCACCTCGGAGTCACAGCTTGCGGTAAAATGGACCTAGAAGTCTTGCTTTGTTTGCTGCCAGGGTCTTTGGAGAAATGAAAACAATGAAGGCCTTTGGTTACCCCTGAGATACAGCTGTCTGTACACTCTTCCAGTGGGGCATGATGGGACCAGAGGGACTCTGCTCATACCCAGGGTGGGCATTTGTCCTCCTGACCCTTGTTTCCCGTCTCCAAGTCCCACCCCCTTCCTCTCCACTTGACATCTCACTGACATCCCCCTGCCTTATTTCTTCTCTGAAGAGGAAGGGGAGACAGCATGTGGTAGCAGAGGGGACAACCCAATGGTGGGATGAAAGCTCTAGTAGCAGACTCCTGTACGCCAGTGCCCACAAGCTGGCTTTGGTGGTGACCCTGAGTGGCCGAGCTGTCCCCTTTTGTTTCCAGTGTCTCAGTGCCACTGTGCTATCCCAAAGCCAGCCCTGTGAGAAGTTCCATCCCATTAACTCCTCCACATCACCATGGTAACAGGCTCCCCGACTCTCCCAAAGACAGGAGATGCTCCGTCAACATCAGGGTAGGCCTGTACTCCATCCCCACATGAACAGAGAGGGGCGGAGACTTCGCTCGTTACCAGCTGAGGTCACCACCTGCCCTCCTGTCATGCACCCAACACAGAACTTGCCCCAGGTACCAGCCTCCACCTAAGACAGCCACCGCCACCAAGAGTGTTAGCAGATGGCTTTCCACCTGGTTTAAGTAATCTTGCCCCAGGATCACATCCCTGCCTTGTCTCCCTCAAACACTGATATCTGAGCTGGCTCCGTCACAGACCCAGGCAGACGCAGCAGCGATTCACAGCAATGGTAAACTCAGGCTCTCTCATTGACTCCTGCTGTAAACTTCTGAAGTCTGCGTGTGGTTTCTCCTGTATATAGGAGAAACTGAAGGCTCGTGAGGTTAAGGGATGCTATGAGGATGTACTTTTGAGCTAGAACACGTTTTACTTGGCATATTTAATACTTAATAGTTCTTATGGCATGACAGGCTTATTTTTTATTACTCTGTGTGTGTGTGTGTGTGTGTGTGTGTGTGTGTGTGTGTGTGTGTGTGTGTGTAAGGGGCAGCTTGCAGGAGTTGGTTCTCCCCTTCAGCCATGTGTATTCTAGGGATTGAACTCAGGTTGTCAAGCATGGCTGCATGTGTCCTTACCCACTGAGCCATCTTGCCAGCCTGTAAGTCGCCTGAGAAGTAGGTACTGCCAATTCACCTTATAAAAGAGGAAACTGAGGCACAAGTAAGTTGGATGATTTGCGCAGAATCACAAGAAAGGCTGAAGCCTGGATCCAAGCCCAAGCAATTTGTTTCCTGGGTTTGCGGCCAGAATCGCAATTCTGGGATTGGTTGTAATTCTACAAGTCCTTACTCCCAGCTGCATTCCACTACACCCTGGAGGCAAGCAACTGACCGTTTGGCCATCGGTCATCTCTCTGGTATCTCTACCTGGCTCTTACTGAAGTGGCTGGCCTCCCAGAGTGGCCTCTATCCCCGACTGGAGAGGAGAGCTTTATCTCCCAGCCAGCCTAGAGCTCTCTTTTCCAGTTTGCCCTGCTCTCTGAATGCTCTCGCCTTTCCACTCACGGTCCTGGGATTTAAAAGGCTCCCATTTGGAACAACAGACGGGACTTGTCTTCTTCAGAGAAAAGAGTCCTCTGATGGCCTCACAAGGGAAGTCCCCCAGCCCTCACACATTCACCTGTCTCCGAAGACCATTAACGCAATCACTTAACAAGCGCCTGCTCTAATAGAAAGGAAGAAAGAGGAGGAGCATTGTTAGTGGTTTGAAGGGGAGAAGAAATCATAAAATCCATCAAACCTGTATTTGTCTCATTAAAAGTGTTCCTAATTTATAATGTCCTGGAATGCAGAGGCCGCCCAGCTGTGCAGGCCCGGTAGTCCTGCCTGGTGTACAGACGTCCCCCCTCACACTCCCGGGCCCCCTCTCCCACCTCGCTGGGACTGCCATCAATTTCTGCTCATCAGCAGCACTTACAGTAAATGGATTCATTTGTGGCAATGGGAGCTGAGAGACAAAGGTGACAATATAATTAAGGTTTTTAATTCTATGCCTGAACAGTTAAGTCCAGAACTCATGATAATTAGCCGGCTGTAATGAAAGATCTTTAATCGTTATTTTCCCTTTGTTTCCTGTAATTGTTCATTTTGGCCAATGACATTTGTCCTTTCATTTGAATCTAGCTGCACAGTTCCATTATGCCCATAAAGTGAAGAAAATATGGTCATTTACACAGAGCTGGTCATTTGCAAAGTCAGGGGTGAGATGGCCCACAGAGCCTCTCAACACGCTGTTGCTGAAGAGGGGGTGAGGCTGTGGCTACTTTCTGAGGGAGAGAAAATACTGAGCCAGAAATCCCCAGGCAGGAAAAGGCAAATGACCGAGAGAGCAACGGGCCCTGCATAGCGAACCCAGCCTGAAGACTCAGCTGGCACAGCAGTTCTGGGAGGGGGCTGTCGCCACGGGAGTGTTTGATTCTGGAATGAGCATAGTGTCTTTGCACGGTGTGGCATTCCGTTATTAGGGTACCTCGCTGGCGTTCTGTTATTAGGGTGCCTCACTGGCGTTCTGTTATTAGGGTACCTCACTGGCGTTCTGTTATTAAGGTGCCTCTTTGCATTGTTCTTCATCCATGCTCACATTGATGGGCATGGGCGCCTTTTGCAGCTCCTGAGAAGCTCAAAATGGCGAGGGTTGTTTTGTTTCTATAATGTTTCTTAGAGTGCTTGAATCTTGGGCTTGAGAAAGCTTAAGAAACACACCGTTCACGAGACAAATACGTCTAGAAGAACTGTCACACGGCAGGCAGGGGATGGCATGAGTAGGCACTCACCAGCCCCTGTTCACATGGTCTCCACAACCTGAAAGATCAGACATTCCCCCAGGACTGGATGCCTTTCACAGTGTTTGTTGCAGGAACGACGCATTTCCCTCGCTGTGGATGTTTGAACTCCTCTTCAACCACGAGTCCCGCTGGACAGATTTGTTGAAGGTAAAACAGCTGTCAGGAGCCAGTGAGTGCAATGGAGCCAAAGAGCTGGAACTTCTAGTGGAGATGGAGGAAGTGGGGTTTGAGTTTGACCTCACAACTGTCCAGGACTCAAGAAGACTCCAGCTCGGGAAGACTGAATGGTGGGATTGTGAACAAAGGGGAACTTGGCCTTTGTTCAAATGCAAGGAATGTAGTGACGTGCATGGGGGTGAGCAAACCTGTGGCTTTGTGAGACAACCCAGCATGTTCCTCCTGACCTGAGTCCTGCCAGTGGCTCACAGAGACCAGCTCAGCTCTGTCCAGAGAGGACAGGAGATAATCAACACAAGATAGGTGCTATCTCCTCTTCAGTTGCCTTTAATTACCTGAGGAGGAAGGCAAGAAACCACAATAAAATCCCCTTGCTTGTCCTCACCCTGTTCACAAAAGTCGGAGGGGTCGTTTGAAAATCACACAGCGGCACTTCTCTGTAAAAAAAAAAAAAAAAAACCTTCAGTGGCTCCCCCAGGTCCTGAGCGGGGGGGGGGGGAGGGGGGTGTCTCAAGCCCGACTATAGTCAGGAGTGAGTGGGGCCTGCCCTCCTCTGTGCTCACCCCGGGCCTTCCCTCCAGACAGGCTGCTCAGACCAGCATGGAGCAAGCTCATTTCAGAAACTGACCTTGGTCCATGCTGTTCCCTCTGCCTAGGGACAAGCCCCCCTTCCAACCTCCCTCTGCTTGGTGAATGGCGTCCTTCTCCCCAGCCCTGCTAAAAGTGTCACTTTCCTAGTAGCTGTCTCTAAATGGTGCTGCTATTATTTTATTTCTGGACATGCTTCCTATCGTGGTGCATAAATTCATTGAGCGGACTGAAGAGCACATTAGCTTTCTGCGTTCAGCCAGGGTCTGTGAGCCCTGTGGGTCTGAACCTGTGACCTCAAACCCTAGACTCATGACCAGTACAGGAAGTGCCCAGACCCGCTAAATCAGCCCTTGAAGTTAAACCAGACCTGCTAAGCTAACCCTTGAAGACCTTGGCGTAAGTGAAAAGAGACCAAAGGCACCTAGAACTCCTAAGGGTGGGAAGACTGGCTGCCATACAGGAAGCAGCTAAGTGTCCAATGAGAGCCCAAGATGGTCCCGTGGGAGGAGGCTCATGAGCCTGAGCTCCTATCCTGGGGTGCCAACAGGACAGAGTCAGGGTTCCTCAGGTGGAGGTGGCCAGAGACCCATCATTTACGGGCAGCATCATGGCCAAGTTCTGGAGCGGGCTCTTCCAAAGTGAGCCTTCTCATTGGTCATTCTCTGCACAATGCAGTCCCACTTCTCTGCGCTTGGGATTCCTGTCACTCTAGCCAAGCAAGCTCCCTGCCCCTGCTCCCACCTCCTTCCACCTTGGATTCCAAGAGGAACCACACACATCAGCCTTGAAGCTGAGGCCGCTTTCTCAAGTTCAGTTCGTCTTCCTGCCTGCCATAGCTGCTTATCCCGGGGAAGGTCCCCTCAGGCTGAAGTGCAGGCTCACTGTTCATCAGCAACGCCCATCATGTTCTGCCAGGTTCTCTGCTAACCATCCAGAGAACAGAGGAAGGGGAACCGCTGCTCTCTGCCCGTTCTCTCTTCAGACCGCCTCACTCCTTTAGACTCCTGCTGCCGACCTCCAAGAGTAGAAGATTCTTGCTCACTCTAGTCCAGTGGATCATTGTCCCAGAGTCCCTCTCCAGACAGTGTGAGCCATTCGCTTATGTCCTGACAGATATTTAGTGACCACCTACCTATTCTGGGCACAGCACCACTGTAGGCAGTGACAGGAATCCCTGCTATCTTCCAGGTGAGTGTGATCAGTTCCTCATTAAGGAAGGAAAGCTGAGCCCCTGAGGAGGCTGTGTTTGAGCAGACTGTTCTGGGCAGACCACTCTGGGCAGACCGTTCTGGGCAGACCATACTGGCAAGATCTCCCTAAACTGGCTCCTCCTCTTCCTGGGCAATGACATCTCCATTTCTGTTTTCGACTTATTTATTTTCTTATGTCTATGAGTGTTCTCCCTGCATGTATGTATGTGTACCACATATGTGCCTAGTACCCTGAGAGTTCAGAAAGGAGTGCTGGATCCCATGGAATCTTCTAGCATTGGGAACCACCATGTGGGTGCTGGGAACCGAACCAGGGTCCTCTGCAAGAGCAACCAGTGCTCTTCACCACTGGGCCACCTCTCCAGCCCCCATCTCTGTTTTCCTGACCAGAAAACCCAGCGTCCCCAGCTAGGCCCATCCAGGCTGCTGATATCAGCCCTGTGTCTTCTCTGAGTCCCCTCCCTCTCATTCAGGTGGCTCTGCCCACATCTCCTTGCTCCCAGCCTCCTGTTCCATCCTTGACTCTCTGAATCCATCTTCTCCCACCGTTGCCACATTTCCTTTCAGAAGTGAGAGCCAAGCACAGTGCTCTGCTGCCTGGAGACTTATGGTGGCTGCCGAGACCTCTCAGAATGCATCCCCCATCCGGAGCTTGGTGATCAAGGTCTCCACCACTTTGTTCTAACCAATCAGGCTGAGTCTTACTTGTCATGACAATCGTTTGTCCCTCCAATACCCCAACCAAGTGGTACAGTCACCTCTTACCACCTGTCCTTCTAGTCTTGCTGTCCCTCTTGTGTCGAGTGTCCTCTCTGCCCTTTGTAGCTTACGTAACCAACACTGCTGCCTCCTCCTCAACTCTTCTCCCACATGCTATAAAAACACACTACGTACATACACACATACCCATAACATATACACTCTACACATCACACATCCACACACACACCATAGAAACACCACATACACATACCATACATGTCATATAGATATGCTATCCATACTACACACGCACGCACACACACACACCATACATACCACATGCCCATGCTCCGTTTCCTAGTGATTAAGCTCAGCTTCTCTACTCCCATCTGCCCCCCACTGCGAAAGGCACTTCCTCAAGATCACTCAGCAGCTCCTGAGTATCTAGCTTCTGTCTTTAGCTTGGTGAGCTGAGTGTTTGGAAACCTCACACCCACCCAGGAGGCCTGTGCGGGGAGAGGCCTGACCCCTTCCCCCAAGATGGATGGTCCATTCACCAGCACAGGAGGAGCAGAACCCATAATCACCTTGAGTCTCCTGGCCAGCTCATCCCTCACTGGAGACAGAAAAGCTCACATGCCTGCCTGCCACCAGACAGCCACAAGGTGACTTCAAGTTACTCCAGGATCCCAACAGAGGAACCCAAGGGTCCCTTCCACCTGCGAGGGAAAATTTAAAGAGTCCCATTTTCCCTTGCACCTCCCGTTCTCTCCGCAGTGAATGGGAGCACTGGGAGACTTGGCCTGGCATCATTGCTGGGGAGAGCTGGGGAGGTAAACCATGGTGGATGAGGGCAAGTGGGGACCCCAGAGTTCATTAATTTCAGGTGGAGGAAGGAATGGACCCTGCCCAACCTTCTTCATCAGTCCCCACTCCACACTAGGGTCCTACTCTGAGAGACACAGGCGTGGAGGGCACAGCCTGCAACACTTGCAACCTCAGAAGCCCAGGTCCCTGCACGGTCTGCCTGCCTGAATTCAACAGGTCAACAGTGGGACCTCTGCAACTTCTGAATTGCCTGCTGCCGACCACCAGGCAAACACTTTCCGAATAACGGCCATTCGGGCTTTAAGGCTGGGAGAATAGCATCACCACTACCCCTATTTCACAGGTAGAAAAACTGAGGCTCAGAGAAGGGTCATGTCTGCCCCCAAGATCACACAGTTTCTGAGTGGGAGGCTTCTGAGGCCAAAAAAAAAAAAAAGTGGGTCAGCCTGATTTCAGAGGTACCACCACTGCCTAGCTGTCCCCGCCTCTGGATACTTGCTCACTCCAGAAATCACCTTGGACAGACTCGGGCTCACAGCACAAGGTCCTGGGACAGAAGCCACCTTCATGCTATGTGAAACAAATGCGGCGCCATGTTGAGGTCCATCAGCCTGATGCCTGGAGCATTCTAAGGCAGAGAGTGCATTCCTCAACTGACTGCAGGGCCCTACCCTCGGACCAGCTCCCTCAGGACCCCTGCACCTCCCATCCTGCCACTTAGCTAAGGGAAAGAACACAGGCTGCAAGCCCAGCGCCACCCCTACCCAGGGACCTTTGAGAAAAGTACACAGGACATGGCCCATTTCTTCTGACGTCAGCTGAATCTTCAAGTTTTCCTTGGGACACATGAGAAAGTGGGCTATCCTGCCCACTTCATCAGGTGAGGACAGAACAGGACAGCAGAAGCCAAAGCCCTTTGTGGGCTGAAGAGGAAGGAGCCTGGGAGCTAACTGGGTGGATGGACCAGGCTCTTGTTTGTTGGAGGATGCACAAGAATCCTGAACCCAGACACAGATGGGCAACATCACGTTTGCCTTGATGAGCAGGGCTTGGATGAGTGGGACGGGGTCAGTGTCTTGGTCAGGCCCGATCCTCAGGCCCCACCCTCACGGATGATTTCTGGGGCCTGTGTCCCAAGGGCCTGCCAAGATCATGGTGACAGCAAGTGCCACTCCTGATGACTGGCTCTGGCCACAGGGCTGTTCTTGTGCCCTTGAATCTATTAAGCAGAGCCAAGTGATTAATTATTTTACTGTCTTTATGGCATCAACTTTAACTTGCTTCCCATCCAGATTTCCAATTACATAAGCCAGAGTCTTAAACTCAGGAGGACATGTATTATTGAACTATTTATAATCAGAGTTTTTCAGAGCAGAAAAAGCTCTGCCAGGCAGGAGCTACACAACCAAAATTAATGATTCGGAGACCCAAAGACAATCTTTCTGCAATCAGAGGGGTGTGGGAGGCCACAAGGGGAAAGTGGAGAGGTTGAGTTTGAATTAAGTACAGCAAACCATTTTCCACTAAAGGACACAGACCCTCGACGGGAGGACACAGCAGATGGGGTGACGAGTGGGATTCAGGACATACCTGTGCAGAAAGCAAGCAAAGAGCCTATGGAATCCCAGTACCCAGGAGGCTGAGCAGGAGTTCCAGAACAGCCCTCGTTACATAGCGAGCTCAAAACCAGCCTGAGCAATAGAGCAACACCCTGTCTCCAACAAAACGGGGAGAGGTGAGGACAATCAAATGCCGTTTAGGGGGCTATTTGAAGAAAACGGCGCAGCCTGGGTTACCATAGCTGCAGCACCTGTGAGTTTGTGGCACCGCCCCCATTCCTGATGACTGCCGGCTCCGCTCCGTGATGAGTCAGGCCCCCTCCAACAGACTGGCAGCCCTGACTGACCAGCTGCTACCACGTCAGTTACTTCTTGAAAACTCGAGTCTTTGCCAACACGTGCTCCTAGTTGCTGATCCTCCTCCTCTTCATAGGAGAATGACCCGCCTCTGTCCTGTGCCCATCCCTAGGTGACACCCTACTGCACTGTGCCATGAACATATCGGCACCCTGCGTGGTCCACAGTCAGCCTATGTCCCTATGGGAGCGGCTTTTTCCCACGTAGGTGTCCCAAGAGGCTGTGGGTCCTGTGTTTTGCCAACATTTTGCCACACATCTGGTGAGGTTCCACGCCACTCCCTAGTCACTAGACAACTGTCCCCTTGCTGTGTCCTCATTTTGGTGAAAGATATAGAAGCTCTCTGGGATCTTTTGGGGGGGGGTTATATTAGAAAATTGTGCATTGTCGCAAAATACTTGAAACTGGTTCATCTTAAAGAAAATCGGTGTACTTAGCTTACAGTTCAGGGAGCTGAAATCCCAAACAGCAGGATTCAGCTCTAGCAAAGGCCCTTGGGTTGCATTGCACAATACAGAGAACATCATGACTGGAGCGTGTATGGAAAAGAGAGCATGTGAGATAGAAGAAAATAAAACAGACCAGAGTGAAGCTGGCACTGGACCTTTCTAGTAACCCAACTAAGGGAACGAACTGGACTCTCGTGAGAACTTCACTAGTCACCTCCCAGCAACTCTGTGAACAATCCCCTCCCCCTGAGCCCCGTCCTTTAGAGATTCCACCACCCCTGAGCATTGCTGTACTCTAGACGTGGGTCCGTGCGAGACCGGACAAACCAGATAAAGACCACAGCAAACACCGAGTCATTTATAGAGCTTCTACCTGCCTTGATCAAGCCACTGGGTCCCACCTCCTAACAGCCACTTTGAGGGCTAGGACTTCAACAGGTGAGTTTGGGTGAGTTCAAAGGCTCTAGCGACCCTGAAGGTCTCCAAGCCACACTCTTTTGCTTATTTATCACTCTATATTTATAAAGATTGTATGGTTCCTTTATATGAACACAAATATAGTTCCTAAAGTACGAGACAGTCCACACTGTGTGATACAGCAGCCTTGAATTTGTTTTTATGGCACATTGAGTTTGTAAAATGTTATGAAACATTGAATTTTGTTTCATTTTTACAAGCTAAATGGTATTTTTTGCAGACGTCTTCATATTGCCTTATTTTTCATCTTGTTGGCCTTTTGCTTGTACTTTATGGCTTCCATTTTTGGTTTTATGAATTTTGTTTTCAGTGTGTTTCTTGTGTTTTTTTTTCCTTTGGCTTATCATCATCATCATCATCATTATTTGTTTGGTTTTTTTTTCATCTGTTAGTTTTCGCAAGAGAGAAAAAGGGCGGGCACGGAGTTAGGTGGGTGGGGAGATGAGGACGATCTCAGAAGAGTTGGGGAAGGGAAACCATCGTCAAGATACAGTGTATGAAAAAACAGTTTTCAATAAAGGAAAAAAGACTTGAGCCTGCAGTCTCCTCATCTGCTTGATGGGAATGAGCATCACAGCCTTAGATGCTGTCAGCCAGGGTGCAGTGGAACCACCAAACTAGACCAGTCCCTGGCAGAAAGGAAAAAAGAAAGGTTTGTGCTGTTTAAAGCTGTCTCTCGGGGGACCGAGAACAAAGAAAAATGACAGAAAAGCAAGAGGGTTTTAAATGACAACAGGAATCTTTGAGGTGACACAGGCATCAAACTCTGTCCAGAATGACCAGGTTGACCCTCGTCTGCCGCAGCTGACCTTTGCGGTCAGAGAGGTTCCCCGTGAACAGATTCTGCTGGAAGAGTTGTTTCCCTAGTAAGCAGACTTCCTATAGCTAGTTCCTCTTTAAAACAACTCTGTTCAAATATCACCTTTCCAGGAAGTCCTTCCCTAACCATTGATTTAAACGCACCTTTAGGCTTGTTTACCTAATTAACAATCCTGTTTACCCAGGCAAAATCCTTCTGTCTAGGACATGTCACCAGACTGCCATGGCTGGGGACCTTTGGGCCTAACACACAGGTTGTGTCTGGTGCCATTCAGAGTCTCACCAGTCTGACCATGGATAAATTTTAATAAATAAGAAGCTTTATTAAATACAGGCCAGGACCATGGATACTGGCCAGGTTCACACCTGAGGCTGTGGAATCCCAGAGCATGGTGCCAAATTACATGAGTCAGGAGATTATAAAGGCAAAGCTCACGAGGCTATGCACTTCCTGCCTTTAAGCAATCAGGCACAAGCACACATCCAGACGTTCCTCCTGACTATGTGGAATCAAGCACAGTCTGTGTAAACAGGGCAACCAAACTTGTTTCCAGAAGCAAAACATAAGGTGTGTTATCTCACGTGACCAACAGCTCCCAGAATTCCAGAAAGTTGTCTGTGAGGCTGGACCATCTCAACTAGCAGCCTTGAAGTTGTTCCAAATACAGACCTCTGAGGAAACTGTAGTAGAGGCACTCTGAGAGGCTGGATGACCTGGGCAACCCATTTTCACTGGTGTCTGGTTTCCTTGCTGTGAAAACACACATACTTTCAAAGGTAATATACATATCTGCAGTAACACAAGTATGGACTGAATGTTATACACAAGTCAGCCAAAGATGATTTTTTTGCTTTATGTTTGAGCAGGTAAATGATATCTCTCAATTTTATACAAATTTTGATTATATAGTTTGAACTTTATGAATGCAAATCTCTATTCATGCCATAAGAAAGGATGGCATGTAATAATAAGTCATGAAGACTCAGTAACTCACAAAACTTCTCATGTCTCATCCAGTCTCAGAGCTTCTCCCATGCTAAGAGACCAGCATATATGTCAGCTGTCTTGTAGATTTTCTAGGTTTATTTCTTTATGTCTGTAGGCAAGATTTTCAGGGGATCTCCCCTGATCAAATCTGGTCTCTATTAATTTTGAAGGAATCCATAGCTTTTCGATTTCTGTGGAAAGAAGAGCATAATCTCTCCACCAATGCAATATATTTTCTGAATTCCATTTTAAAGTTAAGACATCCCTAAAGTATCTAGGCTGGTTCAATTCAGCAATTCCTTTTACAGTCCCACTTCTCTCAGCAGCTGTCATTTGCTCACTAGCATTCAAAGAACTCAAAGTCAACAAAGCACCATTCAGGATCCAGACTCCCTGTGCATTTCCCATCTTACATAGCTTATTCATTTTATATTAGTTCATGCTTTCTTTAAAGACTTTACTTATTTTTAAACAATTTATTTTTTCTTTTTCTGTCTATACTCATTTTCTTTTCTTTCTTAAGTACCTACATACACTGCAACCTGTTTAAAGATTTTTTTATTGGGGGGGTCTGGACCTGTTTTATTGTGCATCTGTAGTGTCTGAGCCAAACCTTAAACTACTAAGCAGCAGCTAGGCCCTCTGATGTGCAGCTCTGGTGGTCCCTGAAAGCTGAGCCTTAAGCACACAGTGAACTGCATTTAACTGGGAGCTGTGTTTAATGGAGAGCTGCATTTATAACCACCCCAGCTCTAGGAAGTTGGTCTCCACACTGAGGCAGGGGTTTTTACTTAGCACACCAGCTGCTCAAGTGCTCTGCTGCACAGCAGTGCCTCTTAAAGGAGCCATATCCAAGTTTTTGCTTCTCTCTCTCTCTCTCTCTCTCTCTCTCTCTCTCTCTCTCTCTCTCTCTCTCTCTCTCTCTCTCTCCAGCTTTCTCGGACCCTATTTGGAAATCCAGACCCCACATTGGGTACCATTTGTAGTCTGAATTTTCTTTGGGCTGCCAATTAGCTCCCAAATAAAGACACAGATACTTATTATTAATCATGAATGCTTGACCTTAGCTTAGGTTTATCTACCAGCTCTAACTTGGTTTTACCTGTTTTTATTCATCTATGTTTTGCATTGGTGTTGTTTGTTTGTTTTTTACCTTTCTTTCATTCTATATGTCCTACTTTCCTGATTCCTCTGTTTCTAGTTGGCTGGCTTGTTCCTGGAGTCTCTTTTTCTTTCTTCCCTTCTTGAGCCTAAATTGCTCTTCCCAATTACTCTCCCTGCCCAGAAGTCCTTCCTATACCTCCTCCCTCACTATTAGCCATTTAGCTTTTTATTAGACCAATCAGGTGCCTTAGGCAAGCAAGGTAAAACAGCAACATATCTTGACATACTTAAACAAACGCAACACATCTTTGCATAGTTGAACAAACATTTCACAACAAGGGGCATCATCACTGGCTCTTCTTGCCTGGGCAGATCTCACTGAATGCACCTTTGGGTGGTCCTCCCTTCCAGATACACTCTTGGGAGTTCTTCCCTTCCATATGTATATCTGAGGCATCACAGAGGAAGAGAGAACAGGCTGAATTTTTTTCTCTGTCCATATTCCAAAAGCCCTCTACTTAGTGTCACTAATAATTGTAGTATGCCCATAAACTAAGGCTAGGAGAGTCCAGAGTCTAAGTAGTCTCATGACGAAAGCAGTTGAGGAAAGGAAACCACAGACAATCCTGAGTCCCTACTGGAGACACATTAGCCTGCAGCTTCAGTTCCCACAGAGCAAGTGCCTCAGTGGGTAAATGATCAACCAGCCAAGTGTCATGGTTGGAGTGGCTGGACCAGAAGATATGGCTCAGCAGTATGACTCTTAAAGCTATGCCATGAAGCTATAGCAACAGCTCCCCGAGAGAGATTTCCAGCATAGCCCAGAACATAAAGACCTTTCTTTTTCTTTTATGTATATGGGCATTTTGCCTGTGTACCTGTTGAATGTGTACCACGTGTGTGCCTGGTACCTTCAGAGACCAAAAAAGGGCACTAAATTTCCTGGAGCTGGAATTATAAGCGATTGTGATCCATTGTGTGGATGCTGGAAACTGAATCCTGGCCCTCTGAAAGAGTAGCCAGTGCTCTTAACAGCTGAGTCATTCCTCCAGTCCCTAGAAGAAAGATTCTGAAGTTAAACAGGCACAAATTCAGGTCATGGCTTTGCTGATTCTGAGCTATGTCTCTCTCTCTCTCTCTCTCTCTCTCTCTCTCTCTCTCTCTCTCTCTCTCTCTCTCCATGTGTGAATGTATGTGTGTATGCATGTGTATGTGTTATTTCACCTTTCTGAATTCAGATTCCTCTCCATAAAATGAGATAATGCCAAACAAGTGTTACAAAATCACCAAGAAGGCCAGGGATGGAGCTCAGTAGTAGTGTGCTCTCCTAGCATGTGTAAAGCCCAAGGTTACATATCTAGCATTACAAAATAACAATCAAAAACTCATAAATAAAAAATAAAATCACCCAAGACAGAAAAACAAAACTAAACAATAAATAAAACGATCCAGGATAGCATACCCAAATACTTACCTCATAGTCGGTGACCAACAAAAAAAGACCCAGTGGCTGGACAAGCGGGGAGGAAGACCCTGCTTTTTGATCATGAATGTGAGCATCATCCACCCCTACTTCTGTGCACCAGAGAGAATGTGAGCATCATCCACCCCTACTTCTATGCACCAGAGGCCACTTCAGCCAGGGCCAGGTTGAAGAAAGTGTTTAAGGCACCTCCATCTTTCTTTCCATCAGGGGCACAGAGTTCCCATCATTATAGAAAGTGCGTTCCTAACAGAAGTTGAACTCCTAGCTAGTCTCCAATCTTATATATTGATGATTGAAATTGGTTCCTCAGCATCAGAACAGACTGTGTGAGCTGCCCTGGGAACTCAGGCACTGCTGCTAACTTTGCCTCTCCAGGCCTGAGCCTTGAGTCTACAGAAGAGAAAGTCCTCTTGTGGACCTGGACGCTGAGGATGCAGGTGAGGCCTGGGCTCTGGCATCCACATGCTCTTCTGCAGCAGCATCCTTCACCTGCTCCCGGAAACGCTGCCAACAGCTCCTCTCAGCCATTACCGTTCGTCATGTTTATCTGCATTTAGGTGCAGTGGGGATTCACACGCTTCGATCTGTCTCTGCTCATGAAGCAATGGCCCAAAAAATGGTAATGACCCCTCTGATGCCACAGCACTACCGTGTTCCTCGAGCCCAGGACTGGCAGACTGCAAACAGAAGCACAAGACACCGTGGGCTATTTGAATGGCACACAAGCAGCATATTATTTTTGTCAGGCGTATGCATGTGATTGTGTGGGTGTGTGCAATGCTTGTGTGGGAGTTTGGGGGAACTGTTAGAGGGTTACATCAAATATCCTTCTTAATAGCGCTCCACATTATTTTTTGAGCCAGGGACTTTTACTGAACATGACTCTCACTGATTCAACAAGGCTGGCTGGCTGCTGAGCTCCAGGTTCTGCCTGTCTTCTCTCACCCCCAGGGCTGGAGTTACAGTCACGCACAGTTGCATCAACCTTTATGTGGGGGCCAAGGTTCTGATCAGGTCTCTGTGTTCACACAGCAAGCACTTTGCTTACTGAGCCCCTTTGCCTATGAAGTCATTATTTTGAACCATCTCCCTGGCCCAAAAGGTAACTTTTAAAATAAGTGTGTCTGTCACTTTCACTACAAAATCATTTACTGCTTGTCTGAAATCCAAGTTCGGCACACTGTCTGTGTTCACCCAATGACCCCTTTTCTGATATGTCAAGTCGAGCTCAGATGAAGAACTTTCAGTTAATCAGGGCCTAAAGGGCTGGGCCGTTCTCCACACAACCAACCTCACACCCTCTTGCTTCCAGCAGGTCTCCAGGGCAGGTCCAGGATGCCTGGTGCCCACTACAAGGGGACAAAGCTGTCCCTAAAGAGGGTGGGCTTCCCAATCCCCCTTGGTACCCCAGATACCACGGAAATCTGTGTCCTTCTTGTCCTCACCCCTTTGTTTTCTATGGTGGCAGGCCTGCAGCCAGAGGACTTCCTGCCGGCCATTTGCATACATGACCACCATCGGGGTTTTCACCTGGACAGGTAGCAGGGAGGTCCCACAGACTCAGAACCTTCGGTCCTAAGGCTGGGAAAGTCCAGCTGGAATGAGCTGTCACTCTGCTGCCTGAGAAAGACCACCCTGCACTGGACACTGCACTCAAGGGTCACACACTCGTCACTGCAGATAGCACAGTCCTGGGCTACAGCCCTCGAGTGCTTCCATTCTCTGGCAATTCCTGGAAGGAAGAAGGGGCAGTTTATGTTGTGCCTGGATTCAAAGCAATGAGCTCAATTTGCCACAGCAAGGAGACTGTGGCGCTCTCTCTCTCTCTCTCTCTCTCTCTCTCTCTGTGTGTGTGTGTGTGTGTGTGTGTACACGAGCACACGTGTGTGACTGTGGGGGAGGGGTCTCTGTGTGTGAGTGTGTGTATGCAGTGTGCAAAGATGTGTGCGTCTGCATCTCTAGAAATGTGCACAGGACTGATGCTGGAGCCGTACAGGATACCCTCAAATATTCACATGAAAATAAATACCATTACTTTATGAGCAGATGGAGTTTGGCCCAGGGAAATTCAACCCAGCAATCTTTCTAAGAATAATTTTTAAAAAGAGGGTGAGAACATCTGAGCACTCAATTTGTCAAGCTGGAAAGCTTGTGGACAATGAAATACGGTGCAGCCATTAAAATTAACGGCTGTGGTGAACACGCATGATGTACAGAAGTTAGCAGCAGGGTGGGGTGCCATTCTGTTTTGCTGCAGCCTTCTTCCTGAGTTAGGTGCCCAGCAAGTTGAGAGGCAAGCAGAGCGATTTCCTGGGTGTTGGAAAGAGAGACAGGTCAGGAAGTAGACATGGCCCACAGAACCAGTTACTCCCCAAACCCTCTCTGCCTGGAGGTCAGGTGGGGAATTGCAAGGGAGGCGGTACTCTGCCGCTCACTGGGAGACCCCTAATTTCTTCCACCACGATCTCTGGGCCAAATCTCACAGGAAGGGAAAGGCACTGAGGCTTGTAGCTATGTGTGTGCTTCCATGCCTGCACCCACCACTATCCTAAGGCAATAATGGCTCTGGGACATGAAACGAGAGGGCAGAGCTGTCTTCACCCTGAGAATTCCCTTCAGCCCCAGAACCACGAGGAAGACACTCAGAGAACTCTGGCTTCCAAATGAGACACTGGATCTTGGCTACAAGAGAAAGCCATGGCCAGTGAAGAGATTGTGAACAGACCGGCCTCCTGAGGGGCCAGAGACAGGTGTGACCACAGTTGGTGGGTTCCCTCTTCCAGAACTGGCTTTGAAAATGAGCCCAGTATGTCTGAAGTATCCTTAAACCAGAGCCATCTGGCCATGACCATGGGGTCTCATGAGGTCACTGGTCAAGCCCAAGACACACATCTCTGGTATGTGGGTGAAGGTCACATGAGCAGGATCCCGGGACCACAAAAGGAAAGATACTGTGACTGTACCTTCCCGTTTATAGTTATCTAGAGAGTGGGACAGAGAAAAACCGTGGCCGAGGACTAATCCTGGGTGTGACAGAGCTGAGATCGCAGCGATGAAGAGCCCCCGAATAGTTATGACTTCACCAGGAAATTACTAGTTTGCTGCATCCCGCACAAGGGCACTTAGGAGGAAAGCCTGGTTCCCAGAGAGGCTCCAAATGGGCACACCTTCCCTGAACCGTGGAGTCCCTGCCGACTAAGCGCCCTGCAGTTTGCAACACGCTGGAAGACCTACTTCCGCTTGGCTGCAGGGAGCAAAGCCCAGGGAGGGGAGGTCCCGACTTCGTGGTGTGGTTTTGCTTGTGAAACTGAACTTTCCTGGCGTCTCTGGCATGACACTCAGCCTACCCATTCAGTTTTAGCACACACACTAGTTCTCCTGAAGCAAATGTCTCAGAAGGCCCGGATGGGCCTGGTCACGCTCTGCATAGTATCATCTTGCCACCACTCACCATCACCTAGCAACCCACATCCCATGATAAGCAATGCAGACTCTTTACAAGAGAAGGAGGGAAGCCATTGCTAAGGGCCCTGTAGTACAGGGATGCATGTGGTACCCACTTTTAGACCCTCCCCTGGAAAATGAGCCTGCTGATCTGAGGCAGCGCCTGCTCCAGTGCCCCAATCTCCTTCAGTGGCCATCCCTGTCTCCGGAGCACCCGGTCTCTCGCCTCCTCCCCAGTGGAATTTGGACCGGAAACCTCCTGAGGGCCTTTACTCTGAAATGATGGTGGGACAGAGCAGGGAAGGGCCCAGAGATTTCTGTGCTGGGGAGCCATCCTTCCGTGTCTGGAGATAGGAATCCAAAGGGCCAGTTCTGGAACACAGAAGCTGTAAGACCCTGAACCCCAATTTCCCCACCCACGAAACGGGAGCATTACGGCGTGCTCTGACTGTGGGTGGGAACAGTGAAGACTCTCTAGCCATTTACAGATGGGGAAACCGGTGCCCGCAGGAAAGGGCTGAGTGCGTGTGTGGAGGGGAGTGGGCACCCACCAGTCTGGTGCTTCCCTTCATTCCTCCCTCCCTTTTCACGCTCGCAAAGGAAATGCTCCTTGTTCTGTACCCGGGACCCTGCCCTGTCACACTGAGCATTTGATTCAAATTAATTCAGACAGAAAGGCTTTGAAGTCACTTTGTCTTGTTTTGTTTAGTTTTGCCATCTGACCGAGAAAGGCTGCCAAGATCCCACCTCCGCACTCACAAGTCCTCACAGCCGCGCAGGCTCGGGTCCAGCCTGCATCGCGCCTCCTCGCCCGTGCACCAGCCGACATCAGACTTCGCAAAGGTTCCAGGATATTGGCTCCAAAGAAGCACCATGCTTTCTCCCTCCAAGAAGCCAAGAGAACCAGAGGACAGCTCCAAGGCCATGCCACTTACAGACAATCCTTAACAGTGACAACAGCAGGGCAATGACCTTCCTAGGAATCCCTAGTAGTAACATTTCAGCCCTGGCCTGCGACAGGCTCCACTGACTCCTGGACATAAATTACTTGTTCATTATCAGGCCTCGGCAAGGGGAAGACGGCTGCAGCTTGATTGTGTCTGTGTCCTGTGGCAGGTATTTGCATATTGGTGTGCCGCTGTCCGTGGTCCTGTTTTATATGGTCTAGTGCTGCAGCCTTCATCATCATCATCATCATCATCATCATCATCATCATGCAGGCTCAAGTCCCAAGTCCCCCCACCAGCTTCAAGCTTCATGCAGCCTGAGAGTCTTGGGATCTGGGTGGCAGTGAACACACACACACACACACACACACACACACACACGTGCTCACAAGAAGCCAGGGGCAAGGGGATATGGAAAGCCAGTCCCATCACCAATGGGCACAGAATCTGGCTTGACTTAATGCTTAAGAGTCCTTGCTATAAGTCAAATGCTGTGCTAAGTAGACGTGTTTGTTAGTTGTGTGGTCATGTCTATAATCCTATTGCTGGGGGTTGGGGGGAGGACTGAAAGATCTCTAGAGTTCATTGGCCAGACAGTCTAGCCAACCAGTGAGCTCTGGGTTCAGAGAGAGAGCCTGTCCCAAGAAGCAAGGCAGGGAGTAAGAGTGGAAGATACTTGGTGTGGCGCTCTGGTCTCTACAACTTACGTGCACATAGATACGAGCACACACAACTTACGTGTACATAGATACGAGCACATACACACACACACACACACACACACACACATACACACACGCACACACACCAAGATGCGTTAGTTGGGATCTTTTGGCTGCACATAATAGAAACCCAAGCCCAATCAGCTCGAGGGAAGAGGAGAATGGCACGCACATTCACTCAAACAGGAAAAACAAGATACATTTTAGACCAAGACATCTGACCCCACCCCGCATGACACAAAATCCCTGTCACTCTCTCCACATCTCTAATGTCTCCTGCTGGTTGAACTGTCCCCACCACAGCCCAAGGCTGGAACTCTGTGTCAATGCAGAGCTTACAACAGAGAGGAAAGAACCCGTATTTCCACAGCTGCAGGAGAAAGTTTCCGAGGACAGTCTGATTGGCTCCATGCGGTCACATGCTCTGTCTGGCCAGAGCAGTTCAGCACTGTGACTTCCAACGAGGAGTCCTTCTCAGGAGAGGGAGCCAGTCAACAGAGCAGGAAAGCTGCACCAGTCACACCGATGCTGGGCCTCCCCACCCCATTTTGCATCAGAGTCTACTTCCTTTGAAGGCGAGGAAACCGTAGGGAAACTGAGTGATTGGTAGTAATCGTACAGCAGGAAAGGCAGAGCGAGGGTCAAGCTCTGGTCACGTGGGCTCCAAAGTGGCGCTCCTTATGGAACATCAACTTGACAAGCAGGAGATCAATCTGAGGCTGTTTGGCCTAGAGACAAGAGGAAGAGTGGGCAGAGAGTGGCAATGGGCAGAATCGTCTCAATTCACGGAGGCGGGAAGGTAGAGGAGATCAAGGCAGTAGCCTGAGTGAGCTGTGGCCTCGACTAGAAGGCTTCCTCCAAGGTCCATGGGTTCTGGTTTAGAAGTCAAACAGGCTTCTCTTTGCTAAATGACTGTCATCTGCTGGAGGCCCCCTGCATGCAAAGGAGAAACTCCAAAGGGAGAGGACACAAAACAAAGAGACAAACAAAAATGTTCTAGAGACAAACCAAAATGTTCTGACACTATCTAGCCACAAGCACCAGGTAGGGAAACGCTGTTACCTACACACACTCTGCAAGGTCCCGAGTTGTCACACCTGCCTCAGACCAACAGGTGACTGAAAAGTGGGGTGTTCTTTGCGGGTTGTTGCCAGTAGTTTCTGGGTAGCCACCCTCCCCTTCAGGTCCCCTCCATCAGCCCTGCATGGCGTCGGCTCCAGGGAAGCTGTGGCTCTCCCCAAGATGCACAGCTAGTGACTGATTTTAATATTTTTGGCATCACCATCAGAATCTCTTCCCCAGCCAAAATGCCAATAGTGGATTGATTGGTCAGCTTCCTGCCACTATGACAGAAACTCTGAGAGAATCAGCTTAGAAGGAAGAGGGTTTGTTTGGTGCCCTCTGGCCCTCTTCCCCAGTGACCGAACTTCTTACTGGACCTGCCTCTTAAAGGGTCTATCACTTGCCAATATAGACATGAGTTATTCAGAAAATGGGTCTGTGGGGAACATTCGAGACTCAAACTAAAACAGAAGCATATTAAAATGTGCCTGCAAACATCCAACATCTGCACAGGAAACACTGTGTGAGCCACTTATAAAACCCAAAACAAACCAGGCAGTGGTTTAATTCCACCACGCAGGAAGCAGAGGCAGGTGGATGGATCTCTGAGTTCAAGATCAGCCTGGTCAACAGAGTGAGTTCTAAGACAGACAGGGCTACACAGGGAAACCCTGTCTCAAACACACACACACACACACACACACACACACACACACACACACACACACACAAATAACAAAGATAAGAGCTGTACCCTGTCCCAGAGTGAGGGTAGGGTGTACAGCAGCCTCCTAGGGGATGTCATTAGCTTTCTAATACAAAGAGAAATTCTAGAGGAGAAGCACAGTTATTGAGGAGACTTAGAGGTTGAGTGCCCCTGGATGCTGACTCAGGGTAAGAGGGGGGCACTGACCTGCCAGTTTCGGGTCCAGAAGAGCATGGTTGCACGGGGATCCTGGGATGGGGAGCAGTTTACCCAGGTCTCCCACGGGGACACGGATGCAATGCTTCCTCAGCTCTTGCTCAACACCCCTCCAAGTGCACTAAGCATCCCTTCTCTTGTCCCCTGACAGAAGGGACAGCAGCCTCCTCACCCCACCTACTCACGTGACTCAATGCTTGCCAACTCATCATCCCTCAACTAGAGCCAGAACCCCTAGAGACAGGGCCTGCCAAGTCTCCTCTGTCTCTTCCCAGCCCTTCCTAACCCCCAATGTGGACAGCAGCTGCTTAATAAGAATCTGAAGGACGGGTGTTGAAGAGATGGTTCAGTCAGAAGAGCACTTGTTTTGCAAGCATGAGGATCTTAGTTTGAACCCCAGAACCTACAGAAAAAGCAGGGCGTGGTGGTGCACATGCTGTGACCAAGCACTGGTCAGACGGGGTAAACAGATTCCAGGACAACTAACCTATTTGGTGAAGTTCTGATGGAGGAGGGTTATCTGTCTATTGTGTTATTTTCATTGGTCAATAAAGAGACTGCCTTGGCCCCTTGATAGGACAGAAAATTAGGTAGGCGGAGTAAACAGAACAGAATGCTGGGAAGAGGGCTATGAGGCAGACGCCATGGAGCCAGCCACCAGGTCAGACATGCTGAATCTTTCCCGGTAAGCCAGTGGTGCTACACAGATTATTAGAAATGGGTTAATCAAGATGTGAGAGTTAGCCAGTAACTAACTCTCTACAGATAATGGGCCAGGCAGTGCTTAAATGAATACAATTTGTGTGTTGTTATTTCTGGGACCAAGCTAGCCGTGCGGGAGCCGGGTGAGGCGAAAAGCAGGCCTGCCCGCAGCTCCCTCACTACAAAGTTCAAAACCCTGTGTGAGATTCTCAATCGAAGGGTAGAAACCCAGTGAGAACCAACGCTGGAGGTTGTCTTCTGACTCCACACAACATGCACACAGGACACATACCCGGCCACACATACATAAAGAATTCAAAGGATGCAGTACTTCTAGGCTGAGTTGCCCAAACTTGGGACTCCCTCCCAGCTCTGGGAAGGTTACTGTCTGGACTGACTTCTGAATATGGCTTCGGAGCTGAGTGGATGCAGAGAACCCAACACACACACGCACACACATACACACATATACAAACATATATACACACACCAGCAGATATGCACACACAGATACATATCCATACATACATATACACATGTACACACATACACATGCATACATACTCACATGCATGCATATATACATACAGATACATACACATACACACAAACATACTCATACTTACATTCTCTCTCAGTCTCTGTCTGTCTTCTCTCTCTCTCTCTCTCTCTCTCTCTCTCTCTCTCTCTCTCTCCCACACACACACATTTGGAGGGCCCTAGGTCACCAGGGTCTCAGTTTCTAATCCAGGAGGACTATAGTCAAGGCTGTTCGTAGCATCCTGCAAGACAGACATCTCTGCTTAGAAACCATCAAGGGGCAGCAAGGGCCAATGCACTGTCGGATCCAACCAAATCCTCAATCCCCAAGCAGAGGAGGCTGTCAGCGCCTCATCTGCCATCCTGCAGAGTTCCCATGAGCCACGCCCAGGGCCTGGCACACAGGAAGTGCTTGACCGAGCCTGCTGAGTGAATGAAGAAATTCACCAAAGGAAACTGGCCAACCGAGGGAGAGAAAGCAGCATTTGTTAAATGACACTCTGTGATGATCTCTGTGTGTGTGTGTGTGTGTGTGTGTGTGTGTGTGTGTGCTCTGTGTTGGCTATCTCAGTTTAATACCCAGACTCCATCCCCAGGAAGAGATAGGTGATCCAACCTAAGCTCAAAGAGGGGAGGTGACAGGGCCGTCATCATACCCAGCCCCACAGAGCTCAGTGTCTGCACAGAGTGTGTCACAAGGGCAGAACTGACTCTCCTCTCAGCGCTGTCCCCCACAATGTCTAACACTGTGCCTGGCTTAAAGGAGATGCCCAGTTGTTTTCTGAGACTGTGGCTGAAGTCACAGCGATGTCCCTGGGTGCCTGTTCTCAGTGGCAGTGAAGGGACACCGAGCAGGAAAGTCCCAGACCTGGTGGTCAAGGCCAAAAGTCACACAAGCTCCCCAGGGATGGCTCTGCCCTCCCCCACATTAGTCCTACGAGGTAGGTTGCCCACAGTGGCTAGGCCACCCTACGTGGCTGGCAAAGGGCTTCAACAGCCAGAGTCCCCGGGCCAAGCAAACCCCAAGGTCCCCAAACTTTCTACTTCCATAAAGTGCTCTGATCTTGTCAAATTGCTACCAGAGGAGTCATAGCTGAGTGCACACTTGCCAGGTTCCCGCAGCTCTCCTGAGAGCTGTCAGCGTCTTCATCCATCATAATTGAAGCAGTCCACCTGCTCCGAGCCCATCTTTCAACTGCATCGATGGCTGGGATGCGAAAGATGTGTCTTGTCATCACCTTGACTTTTTTCCCTCTGGAGAATACAAAGGTCAGAAGGGACCTGGGGCAAGTGAGGGTGACCTAGCACAAGTCCTGACCTCCTCGCCATGGCCATCTGCCAACTTCTAGTCGCTTTTCTCCACCAGGACCAGAGCAAGCCAGCGGCTCCCTTCCCTCTCAAACAGGTGCCCGCACCCACCTGCCATCTTCAATTCTGCAGAAAGGAGGTCCCCGGGGGACTGTGGATTTGGAGTTGGTTCCCCCTGATACCTGGATGAGGAAGTACCCTATGACCCATTTGTACCGTCTCTCCTCCCATCTGTACCTTGGTCCTGAATCTCAGAGAACTGCTTACCACTGGTGTCCTGGTCTTGGGTTTGCGGACAGACAGAGGGCATAGATGGGAGCAGAGGATGATGGACAATCCTCAAGCTGCCCTGCTTCAAGGGCTCTGGCCCCACCCAGGCAACAGCAGCATCTTCCTGAACCAGGCACTGCCTGTTCAGAGAGTTCCCGCTCAGAAGCTGCCAACAGCCCCCTCTATGTGCAGAACAAACACCTAGGAGCTTGTGCAGGCATTCGAAGACTCGGGCAGTTCAAGGAGCAGCAGGGGCTCCTGGGAGAATCATGTTTAAGAAAAAAATGTATTTCTTAGCCTTCTGAGATGCCCTAGAACACTAAAAGATGTCAAGGAGAGAAGCCAGGCCTGTGATTCTGAACCTCCCTCCGTTGCCTCCTCCCCATTCAACCATTTCTAGGCCTTAGCTGGCACTCTTTCCTCTCCTCTGTCCCCTACAGGACCCTCACTCTGCTGCCCTCTGGCTTGACAACCCATTTCCTGAGCACATTTCCTGCTCTTGGTAGAGAGAACTCAAACCCTGCCTTGCTCCCAAACCACTACCCCACTTCTCCCTCCTCCCCACTGAGCACAGCCAGTCAGAGTCACATGACCGCACAGCCCCGTCCACCCCTCCCATGAGGAATCACCTGCCCCTCTTCTGATATCTCTTAGGGAGTAGGGGTCAGGGGTTGAAGTCTGGGGTGGACAGGAGCACAAGGAAGTCCAGGCAGCGGCCTAGAAGGGCTTTGTCACAGGTGCCAAGTATTTCTAGACTCAGGCCAGGCCACTTCTGCACTGTGGAACAGTCAGGCACTGGCCCTTGATTGCTGTGCCTCAGCCACAGTTCAGAAACAGCAGGCAACTCCTGGTTTCATTCCTTTGGGTCTGGTTTCATTCCTTTGGCTCCTTGTTTTATCTCCACAGTTCAAGGCCTAGCCTGAAGCTCAAAGCGGCGGAGCTACGGCCAACCTGGAAATCGGAGGAGCCTCCTCTACAGTGGAATTCTCATCTGAGAAAACTCATTCTCCTTACCGAGGCCACACCCTTTCCCACCTCTGAAGGAGGTGCCAACTGAAGGAGGTGCCCATAGGCTGGGCAGGTGAGGCAGGAAGTGTAGTGATGACAGTCTTCCCTCTTCCCATCCCTAGTGAGGACCACTTCTAAAATGGCCCAGGAAGCAGGATGCCAGAACAGGACTCTGTACAGAGTCAAAACTGCAACAGCATGGGGCAGTATGGATCCCTGGCTGGGAAGCCCTTCCATCTGGTCCTGGGAGGGGGCAGGGCAAGCCTAACATCAATGCCTACAGTAAAACTGCAAACAAAGGATACAGGTGGAGGTGAGAATTGGTGGGGTACACTTGTGACCCCAGCATTTGGGAAGCTGACCCGGAGGCGTCCACAAGCTCAAGGTCAGTCTGAAACCAAATGAAAGAGGTAAGTGGGTGGGAGGTGAGAGGGGTTCTGTGTACTTTATAGTGCCAGCTCCACATCTTTCTTGTCGTTTATTGATATGATTGACAGGCAGGGTTCAGCACACCTGCCAGACAGACACTTCAGGGGAATCTGCAGCTTCTCTGAAATCCGGTTACCCCACTCTTGCAAAGTCCCTGGCTGGAAAGGAAAACCTGGGTGTCTGCTCCCATCTCACCCACCGGAACCAGCTGCTGTGACTCCCAGCCTTAACCTTCTCCGCTCGGGTGTCCCTGCGGTGGCAGCGAGTGGGGAGTCTGGCAGTCAAGGAGGTCAAGTTCAGCTCGGCCCTTCCTGACTGGCTGGCCCTTGAGTCTGTAGAGCTTGCTTCTTCCCTTGAGCTCTGTGCTGGCGATGAGGTGATGTCTGTGTAAGTCTAGAATGCAGCACGCATCTCCCAAACATACACAAAAGGGACATTATACCGCGCAAAGGGTAACAGCGTGGGCCTCAGTCTCCCACGCTGAAGAACGCAGTAATATCTCTCTACTCAAATTGAATCATGAGGATGAAATGAGATTGAGTACAGTGCCCGACCATGCAAATTCTTACTACCGGAATCACTGTCTCCAGTTTAAAATAGGTTAACACCTCTGGTAAGCGAAGGAGCACGACACCGAGCCAGTTCTTAAGTACAGCATCTGGCTCCACTGCAGCTCTCGAGGAAGGGTCCATTCGGGCAGTCCGTCCCTCCACTGACCCTGATGGAAGAGACGATGCTGCGGTTTGGAAAAGTCCTCTTTCCGGGTGCACACGCACTTGTGAACACTCACCTGTGTTTCCACCGTTTCTGGAATGCATCTCAAACATTGCCCCTACTTTGCTGAGAGCTCCAGGGGTCTGCAGTTCAGGACTGTACTTGGTGCGTGGGGAGGGCGGGGTGTTACAAGGATCCACCCACTGGGCTCCCAAGGCCCCTCTCCCATCTTACCAGAACCACACCACACCACCTTCCATTGCCAGGCATCCCACTCACTGTCTCCTCTGCGCTTGCGGCTCTTCAACTAGTCTAATCCAAGTCTCTTCAAGATGCAACACTATGCTCCCTCCTCCAGGAAGGCTGTTCTTCCAGCACTTCCCCGGTGTCTACTCAGGTCCCAGTTTCCTTCTGCCTGGTGTCCTGGTAGCCAAAGTACTCACATCTTTTCCCCATTAGCCCATGTACTAACTTAGGGCAGGAGAGTCACCTCAGCTTCCCAGGGCCCAACACTGAGAGCAATCCTAATTTTAGGCGTAATTTCTGGACAGCAGTTTTGTGTGGTTCTGTACAGTTCTATGCTTTGAAAGCATATTTCTATCAATTACCT
Organism: Myodes glareolus; assembly: GCF_982192425.1. Classification (NCBI taxonomy): domain Eukaryota; kingdom Metazoa; phylum Chordata; class Mammalia; order Rodentia; family Cricetidae; genus Myodes; species Myodes glareolus. The sequence continues at coordinate 30,912,357 of NC_142041.1, forward strand.
TAGTTTTACTCTTGAACTGCCCCTCCCATGGTGACAGGCTAAATATCATCCCCATTTGACGGATGAAGAAACTGAGGGTGAATTTCCACCTCCTTGCTGTGTTCCCCCTCGTCCACATTGCCCAGACATTGCAAGATACGCTTGAGAAACAAAGCAGGGGAAAGTGGTAGCCTGAGAAATAGTATTCTGTGTTTGTTTATTTGTTTGTTTGTTTAAAAAATAAAGATGGCCTGAACTAGTAGAGATCATTAACCTTGACATTCACCCAGGCAAGACTGATGAGTGGGCAGTAAACGGTGGAATCAGTGGGAGATGGCAGGGCCCAGGGTGAGAGAGCTCAGGACCCGCATTTCCCAAGTCAGATCTCACAGAATTAGTCTACTGCAAAAGCCTGCAGCCAGGAAGTCCAATTTAAAACGCATTCTGTTGTGTTTGGTTTCTGCAAGACCTCTGAAGTCTTCCCCTCTTAGTGGGCTAGGTGTTCTGTGCTTGTCTTAGCCAACTTTCTCTCTCCTCTCTCTCTCTCTCTCTCTCTCTCTCTCTCTCTCTCTCTCTCTCTCTCTCTCTCTGCATATACATATGTGTGTGTTTATGGTTTATGTCTATCTCTTTCTTTGTGTCTGTCTGTCTTTCTGTTTTGTGTGTGTGTGTTGGTGTGGTGTGTCCGTGGTTCGCGCACGTCTAAACTCCTCTATTACCTAGTGCCAGCCACCCCATCCTGAGGCTCAGGTCTTGTTTCTTAATGATGATTGATGTCTTTGAAGACGCAGCGAATCAATAGGGTCTGAATTCCTAAACTCTTGACAAGAGCTGAGGAGAACACACATCTCAATGTCGGCTCTCTTGAAAGCGGATGAGCCCCTGCCCCTCACTCTCCTGCTTCCTCACTGCTCACATTAGCCCGAGATGGGGCTTGGCAAGTCACTCAAAGAGACGATTTGCCAGTTGGTGCACAGCATGGGCCATCATTCATTCAAACGACTCTCAGCCATGTTATCTGCACAGGCTGGTGCCCGGCACTGCGGTGGAAGCGTGGAAGGAGAAGAGGAAAGCCTGGCTCCTGTTCTGGTGAACTCCGTCTCCTGATGAGAGTAACAACACAAGTGACTCTATAGAGCGGGGACCAGAGCCTCTGCACCGGGCACCCGGTAGCTCTCCAGTCCTTCTTTGTCCTTTAAGGAACATGTCATCACTGAGGCTGGAGTCTCAGATGAGGTCACCTGGCCAAGGGTAGAGCTTGGAAGCAATAGAGGTAGGATGGAGGCACATTCTTCTTCATCTGAACTTAAGGCCATGAAGGGAGGGGAGACACTGCCAAGGAGCCTGGGGCTTGTGAGCCAGGTTTCCAATCAGAAAGGATGTTTTTTAAAAAAAAGAAAAAAGAAAAAAAAAGAAAGGAAGGAAGGAAGGAAGAAAAGGAGCCTGTGCAGGTCTTGTGCTCAACACAAAGAAGATTTCACAGTTTTTTATTTCTCGTGGGGAGTGGACACACACTTTTTGTTTATTTCTCATGGAGAGTGGACACACACACTTTTTAATTTAGTTTTTGCTTTTTAGGAAAGAGAAAGAACATGAAGTTGGACGGAGGGAGGGATCTGAGAGAGAATGTGATTGAGAATATTGTAGAACTAAAAATTAATGAGAGAGAGAGAGAGACAGAGAGAGAGAAAGAGAGAGAGAGAGAAGCATCCACTCTAGATTGACCCTGAAACAGACGTTCAGGAAAAAGGAAGGTGTTAGTTTGCGAGGAACAGAATCCTTAAGGACTGGCTCTCAACCTTCCTAGTGCTGTGACCTTTTAATACAGTTCCTCATGTTGTGGTGACCCCCACCATAAAAGTATTTCACTGCTACTCCATAATTGGAATTTTGCTAATGTTATGAATCGTAATGTACATATCTGATACGCGACTACAAAGGGGTTTCGACCCACAGGTTGAGAACCGCTGCCTTTGAGCGAGGCATCAACACAGGATGGAGCTGGGTCAAATGAAAACAGACCACAAGGGGCATCTCATTGAGTGGGAAATAGGAAGCCATCAAAGGTGAGTTTCTGCTCAGGAGAAAGTCCTAGGACAGAATAACGTAGAGGCTGCATCCGCTGCCAGAGAGCCCAGCACGGGACCTTGGGGGACTTAGTCTGGGTCCCCATCCCAGACAGCTGCAGGAGGATGCCCGCGTCCCGCTGAGCGCTGCGGAGGGCAGGAGGCGGCTGCGGGGCGGGCGGCCACGCGCCCCGACAGGTAAGTGATTGGATTAAGAGACCCAGCTGACAGGATGTCCGTTCAGCCGCTGAGGCTAATCAACTTCCCCATCCTGTCTGCTAATAAATCCTGCTCCGGGGACCACTCGCCTGATGATGGCTCCTCGGGGACCGCCGCCGACTTCTCCCGGAGCACTCGCTCGCAGTCTATTAAGGAGGCAGCGCGCGCCTGTCAGGTCCTCAGTCCCGCGGCGGCTCCGAGGTGCCCATCACCCAGGTGCGGCGGCCGCCAGCCATTGTTCCCGCTGCGGGGGTGACAGCCCGGCCGGGGGTCCCTCGCCTCGGGGGGTCCCGGACCCCCTCCGGGCGGCGGCCTAGCGGACCCGGCGCTCGGCCCTCGGCCCTCGGAGCTGCCATTCGCTCGAGCCCGGGCTCCGCTCACCAATTAGCAAGTGGCAGTGGCTGGATCTATAATATCTGCAGAGAAGATGTATAAATAAATTAAAGCTTTAATTATTTTCTTGCATTCGCAGCAGCTCCAGAGAGGTAGCCAGAGCTGAGCTGTTGAAGAAGCTGCACTTGGCTTGACTCTCACCTCCCCCACTCCCCAAAAGGCGCGGAGTGGGGGGTGGGGAGGAGGAGAAAGATTTCCTTTGTTGCTCAATATAAAAGTACAAGCCTTTTGACCTGAAGTCCCAGCTGTTTCTAAAATAATACGCTCCCACTTCAGTAACACACACACACACACACACACACACACACACACACACACACACACTTTCCTGTGGGTAGTGTCTATAAGCAGAGTTCAATCCCATATTTTCATCATGTCTGAAAGAACCTCCAAGGGCGTTATTAAATATGTGAAATACACCAGAAATATCCAAGCAATCCCCATCTGGCCCTGGGAAGAAGGAGGAAAGGGCTGGGGGAGTAATAAAATGTGTTTATTTTTTAATTTTGATGACATGTTTTACATCATTAAAAAGGACAATTATTTTTTAAAATTCAGCCAGCACGCTTCAGTGATTCAAAAGGTCTGCCGCCACAGAATCCATCAGATCCTCCTTCCAAAAGCTCAGCTTGGTCCACCCTCAAGGCCAAGCTGCATTTTTAAATATCCTAAACATGGACATGATTCCAAGTCCAAAAAAAGGAAAGGAGGGAAGGAGGGAGGGAGTAGAAAGGAAGGGAGAGAGGAAGGGAGGGAAGGAGGGAGGGAGTAGAAAGGAAGGGAGAGAGGGAGGGAGGGAGGAAGGGAGGGAGGGAGGAGGGAGGGAAGGAAGGAAGGAAGGAAGGAAGGAAGGAAGGAAGGAAGGAAGGAAGGAAGGAAGGAAGGAAGAAAGAAAGAAAGAAAGGAAGGAAGGAAGGGAAAAAGAGCCCTCATCTCAAGGAACAGAAAAGGCACTAATGTTAGAGATTCACCTGTCCTTAAAAAGGTTTTGGATCTCCACGCCCAGAGGGTCTTAAACTCTGGCAGAAATTCGAAAGCTTGGTGGAAGTGAAGCTGGTTCAAAATGGCCCAGCCTTTGCCAACTGGTCAATATCGCCAAAGCAAAATACTATTGTTCCTCTATGAAATGCCTGCTGACTGTGCTCCAGAGTGTGGTTGTCTCCTGGCCTGTGCCACGCACTCCTAGAGAGAAAAGCAGCCAGGATATCACCAATCCCGGCACCTAACAGCCAGCCCTTAAGATAACCTTACCCTTCTCTCTGGATCTGCTTCCGGCACACATCTAAAGGCCTGGCAGTGTGGGCCTACTTAAAAGCAGCTGGCTCCTGCTCACACTTCCTAGTGTATCTATGAGAGAAACATATAAATATGTGAAGAGTGGTCTCACGGACAGACACCGAACTGTCGCTAGTGGGAAGTTGCGTATTGTTCAGCAGAACAAAATTAGGCAGTGTCCAATAAGGCAAGGTGGTTACGCTACATTTCTGTACCTCCTGGACTACCAGGTGGCTGTTACAGACCTATACGTCAAAGAACAGAAAGATTCTAGAATTATCATAACTTAAAAATAATCCCTACAGGGGGCTGGAAAGATGGCTCAGAGGTTAAGAGCACTGACTGCTCTTCCAGAGGTCCTGAGTTCAATTCCCAGCACCCACATGGTGGCTCACAACCATCTGTAATGAGATCTGGCGCCCTCTTCATGTCCAGCAAACATACAGACAGACAGAACACTGTATACATAATAAATAATAAATCTTTTAAAAAATAATCCCTACAGCCTGGTTCCTTCTCTGTAAAAATGAAAAATACATGCACAGAAAGTGATAGGCTTCAAGACATTAAGAAGAGCTTTTCCTCAACGTCGGGATGGGCCACGATTTTTATCATCTCCTTCTCTACTTGTCTGTGAGTCCACACTGGTCGCTTCTCTTGCTAATGACACAGTGCCACAGAAGGCAAGTTACAAAGACAAGAGCTTCATTTCGGCTCACAGCTCTAGTCCAAAGCTGAGGGGCAGAATCTGGTGAGAACCATTTCGTCCTCTGAGTTCTGAGATGACCCAGACATCATTTGATGAGAGACAGGGAGCATGAACACACATGTATAAGTGTGTCTCTTCTCGTGACGCCAGCAGTAGTCGACCTCTGGCCGGCCTGTGGATTACTTTTTCATTGCTGTAACCAAACATCTGACAGAGTAATCTAGTCTGAATGTTTATCCTTATTCATGGTTTCAGAGGGTTCTGTCCGTCAATGCAGGGAGGCCTGGCAGAACACAGCAGACCTCATCACAGTAGACTTGAAGCAGAGAGGCAGGAAGGATCTTAGAATAATCTACCCCCCACTCAAGCACCCTCCCACAATAACCCACTTCTCCCAGCCAGGCCCCACGTCCCAAAGTTTCCAGAACCTCTCAAATTAAGGCCACCAGCTAGGAACCAAGCATTCAAATCATGAGGGACTTTTAGATTCAAACCACAACACCCTCTCCAGGTCTAACCACACCCCAGTGGCATCACCTGTAACCACTGTGGCTGGGGATTTTTTTATTCCTTTCCTATCTCACAGTAAGGACTAAACTCCACTATAAGTTTCTATGTGGGTGGATGGGGTACCATAGTCAAACCATAGCACGGTATTTCTAACCTTAAAAAAAATCCTAGCATCCAGGAGGCAGAGGCATGTGGATCTCTGTGAGTTCCAGGCCAGTAAGGATTGCACAGTGAGATCCTGTCTCAAATAAATAAGTAAAGATAAATAGACAGACAGACAGATAGATGCACTATCATTACACTAATAAACAGAAGCAGCAAAGGAATTTCTACAGATCATTAAGGGCGGGTCCAGGGTGGGCTCTGATGCTGGCACATGCTGGAGAAAGCATACCCCTTTACCCTCCCCTGAACCAAGTCTTCAGTGTGGGTGTTTATAGACCTAACGGGAATACAGACAGGGTCACGCCCACTATATGACCTTAGAGAAGAAGCAAAAGGACTAGGAGGCATAAGCAGGAAGATGGTGTCACCTGCAGGAAAGCTGGCATCAGGGTGTGGCTCCAGAGAAAAGCCAATGGCTAATCAGGGTCAGCCCAGATCTGTCCTGTACCACCCAGCCTCCCGGTCCCCTGGCTCACTGTGGTGGGCTAATGTTCAAGGATGAGGTGATGGTCTTTCTCCCATGTTTTCTTACAGCTTTTGCTATCTTTAAAAATATATTTGTTTTTACTATTTTTAATTATGCGTATATGTGTCTCTGTGTAGGTATGTGCACATTGAATGCAGGTGTCTGTAGAGTCCAGAAGAGGGTGTCAGACCCCCTAAAGCTGGAGTTACCGGCAGCTGTGGGCTGCCTGCTATGGATGCTGGGATCTGAACTCTGGTCCTCTGGAAGAGCAGCATATGCTCTTAAACACTGAACATATCATCTCTCTAACCCATGGCCTTTGCTCTTGGTGCAACCAAATCATGATCTAGATAATGAGGTGATCTCAGCAGAATCAGAACAATGAGTCAGAGAGAAGAAAAAAATAGAAAAAGGGACAGAGGGATTGAAAGCAGTTCGTTATTGGTTGGTGCCAACTACATGTCCACCCCAGAGGACAAAAACAAAACAAAAAAAAACAACAAAAAAAAAAACCCCTGGGCTGAAGAAGAGAATGAGGATGAGGTTGGATGCTGGAGAGGTCCCTGAGGAGAGCCCTGAATTCTGCCCTTGTCATGCTGAGTAGAACTTACAGGGATAGCAAAAGCCTTCCTTGGATTTGGAGAGCTCTGAAAATGGGAGAGACCTGAGTCTTCTCCAGAGAGCCCAGGGAGACACAAGCCTGGCAAACCATGGATAAAGGTATTGTGTGAGGGATGGCCTAGAAATGGCCATGATGGGTAGGAAGCCTTGTGGTGCTTCAGGATAGAAGAATCGTTGGTTTTCTTGAATCCCATAAAAGTCAGGACGGCTGAGATTTTTCTCGCTTCTACAGTGAGTCCTGTCAGGAACAGGAAGCAAGGGAGTTGCAGCCTGTAGGTCTGAGGTCCTAAGGATACTGGTCCTGAGGATACAGGACAGGGGCACAAAGCAGCCGTGGGATGGGCATCTCCATCCATGACCCCTTCCACCCAAGAAATGTGTGCAAACTCAAGAACCTTGGTGTATAAAATAGGTATATAAATCAAGCATTTACTGACAACAAATCATAAAGAAATCTATTTTAAAGCAATTCTTTGGTACATATAACTTTACCATTTGTAAAAGACAAAAGCAAATTTACATACTAATGAGATGAATATGCTTATCTTTACAGAAAGAATTAAATCCTGCCTGAATATTTGATATTGTAGGACATAACGCATCATTAACATTTTTCAGAGTTGATTAGTATTTTGATTTCATAATTGTAAGTATTGATAATGCTGCTTTGCATAATAAACACACAGTACAAAATGGTAGAAGTATGCTTAGGGCAATTCCAGAAGTTGTTGGAAATTGTGTCCTAACCCTAAGTCAAAGTTCATATCATGATTTTATGAGACTCAAGCCACAAGCCAAAGAGCAACTTTTTAGAAGCAAGCTTCCTAAGACACCACAATGAAAATATGAACTAATTTGATACTTAAATGCTGAGGAATGGCAGGAGGGAAATACCGAGTTTTTGTTTTCCATAGTTAAACCTTCATACTTCTCTAAAAGCGTAAAACACTGCAATTCCTAACATACGATCGTCTCAGAAAGAAGCCCCAGGCAGCAATGCTGGGGAGTGTCACACAGGATGAAATCATGTGCGTAATAACATATACACATGTTATGTGTTCAGGACCAAGGCTGCAGCGATGTCCCACAGGTAAGCCCTGGGTGCAATCACCTTTAGTTTTTGAATAAAATTTTGGTCATTGAGTACTCAGAAACCTTTTTCTGCTCACACTTCCCCCCAACACACACACACACACACACATTTGGTTATGGTTTAAGAAGCTGGAATATAGGCAGCCCTAGAACACATACAACCCAGTTCTTTAGTTGTTACACTGAGAGACCTACCCCATTAAAATTGAGGTACAATCCATCAGATGAAAAGAGAGAAGAGAACCTCTCAAGCAGCTGAGATCACCTGCAGTTCCGAGACAACCTTCCTACTTTGTCTTCTAGCCAGACAAGCGGGACAAGAGAGAAGCTGGGAGTTGATACGGTCACACGGGAAGCCACACAGAACCAGATTTTAGCCCCAGCTCTTCCTATACCCTGTCCCCTTCTCCCAACCCCAGCATTGTAAATGGCCACAGGCCAACAGGACAGAATCAGATGGAGGGCTGGGACATCCCTGGGGCATTCGGCTGTGCAGGTAGGTGGCGCCCCAGCCACTGTTGCGGATGCAGATGCTCCTGTGCCCGCTGAGCCAGCTTGTCTCCAGCCATGGCAGTCCGCTAATAACTGCTCGAACTGCCTGCACAGCCATCAGCACTAATGCCCACACAGCCTTGCAGCACCTGATTTATCAGAACGGAGGGCGCGCTCTTAAGGGGTCACAGCCCGCCGTGGATCTCTGGCTCCTTTAGCAGTAAGTGACAGAACATATTTTCTCTGCTAACTCCACTGTATGTTCCAGGATAGATTATTTTAAGAATCAAGACTAAATTGAAACAAGGCAAGCTTGAATTCTCCTCCCAGAGACTCACAGGAGAGGGTCATCTATCAGCGCGACACAGCAGGAGCCCTAGAGGACAGACTCGGAAGTCAGAGCCTGTGGACTCAGCTCCAGACTTACGCCTGTGTGACCTTGAGTAAGTCACTCGCCTTCACGGCCTCTCAGCTTCCTTGCCAACTGAGTCCCATCCCAGTACACAGGATGGCTTTTGTCAGGTCTATCAAGGAAGCCCAAACCTTCCCATGGACATGACAGAATTTCCCCAGGGAAGGTGCAGAGTCCCAGGGCCTGCTGACACAGAAAAATGCCTCAAATCCCTCATGAAGGCAGAGATACAGTTGAGGAGAGTCAAACTCTCAAAGGGTCCAAGGTGGTCAAAGCCTTTGTTGGTGAAGGTGCAGAGTTACAGAGGCTCCCTAACACTGTTGTGAGGGGCAGTCTGATGATCCCACAGAGGGTAGGTTTCCTGTCAAAAATGAGCTTGCTCTTGGCCACAGCAGCGCCACACCTTGGAGCTGTCTGGAGAAAATAATTGGCTGTATGAACAAAGACGTAAAAGAGTTAGGAACTGGAACCCGACTCTGCTGGTAGCAGTTTGAAAAAAGAGAAGAAAAAGAGGTATAGGCTGTCTGGTCCATAGGGATTAGCTCAAGTGTGGTGGGTGGTAGAATATTGTACATCTGGTTTAACAGTTAGTTCAAAAAACACCAGGGATGCAAAATAGTCATTACTTGGTTTCCTTAAAAAGCAGGCTACAGCAAAACCGTGTGAGGAAAGAAATATACTAAAGCAACGGCAGTGGGCAATGAGATTCACAACTGGTCGATTTTAGTTTTGTGTATGTGTGTCATCCACATGTGCTACAGTGTTCAATGCATCCTCACTTTTAAAACAATGAAGGGCTGTTGACAGAGGCTTCTGTCCTACCCGGTCCCACAGTCGTTCAATGCCAAAGAAACACACAGAGGTCTACATTAATCATAAACTGGTTGGCCTATTAGCTCAGGCTTCTTATTAACTAGTTCTTACATCTTAAATTAGCCCATAATTCTTGTCTGTGTTAGCCATGTGGCTTGGTACCTTTCTCAGTGAGGTGTTCTCATCTTGCTTCCTCTGCATCTGGGTGATGACTGCAGATTGCTTCCTGCCTGGCTAGTGGCCAATCAGCATTTTATTAAAGTACAAGTAACAAATCTTTACAGGGTGTGGCGCGCCCCTGACCAGCAGGGGAAGAAAGACCACCGACACGAGGATTCTTTTCTGATCACGCTTTATTGAAGCCTGCTTGGTTGAGGGAGAGCTGGAAGTGAGGGGCCCCAAGCTGGGAGGAGTGGCGGCTTATATACAGGTTGAAAAGATGTTCCCCCCTAACAGGACACTAGTCAGGCTAGGATTGGTGCAAAGCTGTTGCTAGGCAAACTAAGGCAAGACTCGTGCCAGAAATAGAATTGCTTATCTTGTTTACCACGCTTCTCAGCACCATCTTGTAATGGCGGATCTCAAACACGTGTGGATCCCCACAACAGGGTACCAGACCATTGTCCCACAGCACTTCACCCCCCCTCCGTTTTTCACATTAATCATAAACTGGTTGGCAGGAAGTATAAGCAGGGCAAGAGAATAGGAGAATTCTGTGAAGAGGTCACGGTCTGCAGCCGTGACCCAGACATAGAGGAAGCAAGATGAGAATATTTCACTGAGAAAGGTACCAATCCACGTGGATAACACAGACAAGAATTATGGGCCAATATAAATTATAAGAGTTAATAAGGAGCCTGAGCTAATAGGTCAACCAGATTATAATTAATGTAGACCTCTGTGAACAGCTGCAGGACCGGGTAGGACAGAAACCTCTGGCAACAAAGGATACTTGTGGTAATAATAATTATTCTTTCTCTGTCTCCCCAGGGTGTGTATGAGGATCTGAGTCAGAAAAGTGGACCACACAAAAGACTAGAATTACACTGTCCTCCTCAAGGGCCTACCTTATCTCTGTGTCCCCACTAACAGTTCACGTCTCTCTGTCAGTCCAAACTGGCTCTGCCTTGCCTGTGTGCTATTTGTGTCTCCATCTCTCCCCATGCTCCAAGAAGTCATCACACAGGGTGGGGTGTCCCATGTCTTGTTCTCAAGATTGTAAAGGGGGCTAGACAGATCAGATCTCTGCCAAGACTTGCTATACACGCACACCCTTCACTGTGGGCTGAAAAAGCCCTGAAGATACCAGACCCTCATCTCTGTAAGTCTTACCTGTGTGGGGATGATCAGAATAAGTTGGGGATTCTGAGACAGAGACTCCTCCTTTCTCTGGAGTGGATGGGCCTGATGACAATCACAGTGTTCTCACAAGAGAGTGAGGGATGTTCATCTCTCACACACACGCGTGCACACACACACACACACACACACACACACACACACACATCACAGCAATATGACCACAGGGGCAGAGGTTGAAAGGAAGGAAACACAAGCCTAGACTGGAAGTAGCAGAGAAAAACTCTCCTAATGCCTTCCTCCATGGTGCTGCTGGGCAAGGAGACCCAGGCATATTGTTATTTCCAACCTGTAGAACCAATTCTGTGTTTCCGGCCTCTAACACTGTGAGAGAATCCATTGCTGTCTGAAGCCACTGGGTTTCTGATGATTTGTTAGAGTAGCCCTGGGAACTGGGTACACGTGCCCCACTGGAGCCCATACGAAAGGTCCATGAACAAACGCTATTAGCAAAGCTTTCGGTTAAATGATGCTGAAGGTGTCTCATTCCTTGGTTATTTGACGATGCACATGAGCTGTTTCAATGCCAAAGGGGCAGCAGTGAGCTCAGCACAAGTTCAGTGACCTTGGAGTAGGGCTGCACCACTCCCCAGACCCTTTGCCTGGCAGAGCTTAGCTCTAGTCCTTATATATTGGGCCCTGTGTTTAGCTTGAAAAACAATAAGATTCTTTTATTTTTTAAAAAAAATGGTTTGGCACAATCCAATTTTAAGAAGTTAGCAGAGTCAGGTGGTAGTAGCACACACCTTTAATCCCAGCACTCAGGAGGCAGAGGCAGAGGCAGGCAAATCTCTGTGAGTTTGAGGCCAGCCTAGTCTACAAGAGCTAGTTCCAGGACAGGCTCCAAAGCTACAGAGAAACCCTGTCTCAAAAAAAAAAAAAATGTAAGCAGAACTTCTGGGCGAGTCCAACGCCTTCCTATCCAGACCAAGAAACCAATGCCCAGGGAGTGCAAGGGACTCATCCAAGGTCCTACTGCCATTGGCAGCCGAGAGGAAGCAACAGTACAGACCTTTCAGCGCCATCCACTCAACCACATACCTGGGCTGTAAGTACGATTCCTGGCACCATCCCCCTCACAGAGTCGCTGCTTCATGGGTTGCTGTGGCTTCACAACAAACTGTCACACTCACTCCCCCCCTCCATTCTGGATGGCTAAAATCAGGGTATCTGCTGGTCATGTTATATTAATTCTAGGGAAAGATTCTGCTGGCCTCCCTAGCTCCCAGCGGCTCCTGGCAGTATCTGTAACTTCCCCTATAGTCTCTGCCTCCATCTTCTCTGGCTTTTTCCTAGGCCTCACAGGCCTCTTTCTCAGGCCGTTAGTTGACCCTCTAGTATGGCATCCTCTAAACGTCTTATAACAGCCAATACTCCATGTCAAAGTCACATATTCTAGGTGTATAATTTAGTCATGGAGATTGACACTATTCAACCAGGTACACAAGGGTTTGGGTTTTTTTCTCCAAACCAGTGGGTTGAAAGGCCCATTAGGAGTCAAATAACTAAACATCCAGAGGTGTCTGTGTCTCTCTGCGCTCCATGGTTGAACAGGTGGCCTGTTCTTCTGCCCCCTTACAGCCTGTTGCTCTGGTCAGTTTTTTGTCAAGTGGACACAAATTAG